>NC_142878.1:64187500-64488214 GCF_051225735.1 Oryctolagus cuniculus
GTTCTGTGTGAACGTGCTGGGGGAGACTGAGCAGGCCATTCACAACTACCTGCTGTCCCTGTACGCCCGCGGCCAGCCAGCCTCACTGCTGGCCTACCTAGAGCAAGCTGGGGCCAGCCCGCACAGAGTGCATTACGACCTCAAGTACGCACTGCGCCTGTGTGCCGAGCACGGGCACCACCGTGCTTGCGTCCACGTCTACAAGGTCCTGGAGCTGTATGAGGAGGCTGTGGACCTGGCCCTGCAGGTGAGTCAGCCGGGACTCCAGCCAGGAGAGGCTGGGAGCGCTGCAGCTTCAGGTGCTGGAGGGTCGGGGTGCTGTGGCCAGAGGGTGTTGGGAAGCAGAGCCCAGACTCAGACCCAGAAACCCTCCCATAGGGGATGCAGGCGTCCCAAGCAGCCACTTAACCTCTGTGCCAGTGCCTGCCTCTCCAGGAGCTTTCCTGTGCTTTTCACGCATATTACAACCCATTGAGGAAGCTGCTGCTTACCACGCTGGCATCCTGTATCCAAGCGCTGCTTGGAGTCCCAGCTGTTGGCGCTTCCTATCCAGCTCTTTGCTTATGCTCCTGGGAGGGCAGCAGAGGATGGCCCAAGGGCTTGGTTCCTGCCACTCACCGGGCAGACCCAGATGGCATTCTCGGCTCCTGCCTTTGGCTTGGCCCACCCCCAGCTGTTGAAGCCATTTGGGGGAGTCAACCAGCAGATTGAAGGTCTCTCTCTCTCTTTCTCTCTCTCCCTCTCCCTCTCTCCCCCTCCCTTCCTCCTTTCCCTCCTCCCTCCCCTCTTCCGTTTCCTCTCTCTCCCTCCTTCTCCTCCTTTTCCTCCCTCCCCCCCATCACTCAAATAAAAGAAAGAAAAAAAAACAAATGGAAGGGGAAGACTGACTGCAGAGGGGGAGAGTTGCTGACTTACATTATCTGCCCTAGGAGCCCGTGAAGTGCTGTGTAACAACCAATTCCTGGACCTGAGCCCAGGACCCAGTCAGACTGAGGCAGGGCTTGGAAGTCTGTATGTGGAGTGTTTCCCAGGTGATCTTTACATTGGCCACAACTGGAGCCCCACTGCCAACAGTGGCTCATCGCCAGTACAGGTCCTTATCCCAGCATCCTTGCTGTGAGGCGTGCCAGGACTCCTGCATCAAGGACCTGGCCTGGGGCCCGGCTTCTCCTCGGGCATCTCTCTCCCATTGTCCCTGTCCCCGGTGGGAAGGGAGCTGACCCTAACACTATGGTCTCCCTACAGGTGGACGTGGACCTGGCCAAGCAGTGTGCAGACTTGCCTGAGGAGGATGAGGAACTGCGCAAGAAGCTGTGGCTGAAGATCGCGCGGCATGTGGTGCAGGAGGAGGAGGACGTCCAGACGGCCATGGCGTGCCTGGCCAGCTGCCCCTTGCTCAAGATCGAGGACGTGCTGCCCTTCTTCCCGGATTTTGTCACCATTGACCACTTCAAGGAAGCAATCTGCAGCTCACTGAAGGCCTACAACCACCACATCCAGGAGCTGCAGCGGGAGATGGAAGAGGCCACGGCCAGCGCCCAGCGCATCCGGCGAGACCTGCAGGAGCTGCGGGGCCGCTACGGCACCGTAGAGCCCCAGGATAAATGCGCCACCTGTGACTTCCCCCTCCTAAACCGCCCTTTCTACCTGTTCCTCTGTGGCCACATGTTCCATGCTGACTGCCTGCTGCAGGCTGTGCGTCCGGGCCTGCCTGCCTACAAGCAGGCCCGGCTGGAGGAGCTGCAGCGAAAGCTAGGGGCTGCAGTGCCCCCAGCCAAGGGCTCCGCCCGGGCCAAGGAGGCCGAGGCAGGGGCTGCCGCTGTGGGGCCCAGCCGGGAGCAGCTCAAGGCCGACCTGGATGAACTGGTGGCGGCCGAGTGTGTGTACTGTGGGGAGCTGATGATCCGCTCCATTGACCGGCCCTTCATCGACCCCCAGCGCTATGAGGAGGAGCACCTCAGCTGGCTGTAGTGAGTGGGGCGGGCAGTAGGGAGCAGATTCTTGAGAAGGCCACACCCTGCTCTGTGCTCTGTGCTCATGTACTTGGGCTCTGCCCATGCCGCGGGCAGCAAGGCGTGAGGGCTGAGTGCCTCCTGCCAGCTTCCCTCTACCCGCCTTAGAGCTGGCATCCCCAGGCCGCCAGCCTGCCTCCCAGTACAGGGCCTCAGTGTGAAAAAGGCAGAAATCGGACCCTACCCCGTCCCTCTGCTGTCTGACGGCCCCCTTGTCCCTGTCGTTGCCAACATACATCCTACCCACCTTCTAGGGTGAGTACCCTCCCTCCTCCCCCCACCTCCAGCCCCACTTCCTCCCTGGTGTCCTCGGCTTGCAGAGGACACCTCTCTCCTCCCAACCCCTAGCCATCCCAGAGGAAAAGGCAGCCCCCAGGTCCCGGGCCCTAGGGGGACAGGTGCTGCCAAGGGTGCCTGTGCTCTTGTGCACAGTGTGGGGCTCCATGGTAGGGCTGCCCAAGGCCATGGGCCTCGTGGAGGGCAGCAGGAGGTGGCGATCAAGTGGATGGCATTAAACTGCTCTGCGCTGGTGGCTCTGCCCTTGGCTTTGTTTCGACGCTGGGCAGGGTGGGATGAGTGGTTTCCAGGAAGGGCGGGGAGCCTTCAAGCCTTGCCACACAGTCCTTCACCTGCAGAGGAGACTGGTGATCTTGTCGGATTCTGCACCCCACTCCCCTTCCGGCACAGACTCTGTCCTCAGTTGGAATTTACAGCTCACCATCCTGAACCCCGGAGCCAAGGCTATGCTTCACTCCAGCCAGCAGGTGGTGCTGTGCCCCACAGAATGCTTCGCATTGGGGCAACTGGGGCCAGTGCTGTCCCAAGTCACAGCGCCAGTGCTTCCTCAGCCTCTTCCCTCCCTGGTTGTCTAGTGAGTTTTCCCAGTCTGCACCTCCTAACCATGGTTCTGAACCCCTGCTACCCAACCTGCTGGAGGCATTGCCAGATTTTTCTGCCCTCCCCCCCCCCCCCCCCCCAGGCAGCTTGGACCCTGTCTCACCAGCTTCTGCTTGGCTCTGATGTTGCCTTCCACTGCCCAGCATTTAACCACAGTGCTCAGGCCCAGCATGCAAGGGGGACTGCCACTGCCCATGGCATTGGCACGTGTTTTCTCCCCATCTAGTCTCTGACCTGCCCCTTCCCCAGTTGTGGCCAGGGGCTGACTCTTAGGAAGTCCTGGCATGGGGCCTGCCTGTGACATCTGCTGAGCCCTCTGTGCCCTGCAGACGGGTGTTCAGAATGCACGGCGGGTCTATGGGTGGGGTTTATCAGCCGACCAGGCCACAGCCATGCTCAGCTGGCTGGTCCCTGCAGCTTTCCCGCTGCTCCTGCCACTCCTGCAGTGCTGGGGGAATCCTGCCCTGCTAGACTCCCTGAAGGCTAGAACAACTGAGAGGGCCGGAAGCTGCCCGTCTTTGACGACCCTTAGGCCGGCTTCCCATCATCCCCCAGTGGAAGCAAGTCGGGGGTAGGGCTCCCACTGGGTGGGTAAAGGGCATCCTGATCCTCTGTCTGCTGTTCCCTTCCTCTGCCCATGTGGCCTAAGGCACCCCTCATACCTAACACAGCAGAGGAGGGCTCAGGGGCCTGTGTGCCCAGCTGGCAGTCAGTATGGAGTTGGAACTTGGTCTGCACTGGAGGGAGCCTTTGCTTACTTAGAGAAAACAGCTTGTTGGGGTGTTGTATTTTCACATAATATGTATGTAATACATGTTAGTTAAACAAACACTGCCCTATGGCTCCCTGCTCCCAGAGGGCTTGGCTAAGCAGGCTGGGACGCCCCTGCCCCTTCTGTGTTCTAAGCCGACCCATCTGGACCCAGGCTGCTTCCTCTTTCCTGGGAAAAGGCCCCAGGCTTCCTTGGCACTGGCGGAGTGCGGTTCCGGTGAGTCAGGGCAAACGGGAAGCTGCGGCTCTTAGATCCCTGGAAACCAAGCAAGGCCTGGAATGGAGAGCAGAGAGAAGGCCCTCAGGGCTTTGGCCCTGGGCCTGGGGGAGGGCCAGGACGGGGTGGAGTGGGGAGCAGCTGGTGGCAGGGGCCAAGATGAATGAGCTGCTCCTGGAGCCGTCACTGGAAATAGGAGGAGGGGCCACAGGCAGTGACGCTGGGACCAGGGCAGGAGGCCTGTAAACAAGGAAGCCACCTGGGGGAGACGCTGGGCGGTCACTGGTCCTGGGAGCAGGTGCTTCCTGAGGCCCGCCCTTGAGAGGGCCCTGGGGGGCCGCCCGGCCCAGTCAGAGGCGGGCACTAGGGGGCGCTGTCTGCTGGCTTCCCTACTGCAGCTCCTGGGGGCGTGGCCAGTGGAGGGTGTGGCCGCCAGGAGTCCCTTACCCCGGAGGCCGCCCTCCTCTCTGTCCCCAAGGCAGACTGGCCAGGCGCACCAGCGGGGTTCAGCCTGGTCAGCCTGAGTGTGAGCTGTCCCCAAGGACCATGCTTTCTCGCAGTTCCTGCCCCCTCCCCAGGGCTGGGGTCGCAGGCCATCACCAGGCCCCATTGGTTGGGAAGGGGCTCCGAGGCCACCAGGCTCCAGGCTGCCCTTGGCGCTGCCCCCCCTGGCGCCAGGGAAACAAAAGGTTAGGGGCCCACAGGGAGTTATCTGACCCCACCACCAGCATGTGGGGGAGGGGGCCGACAGGGGGCACACCTCTCTCCTCCTCGCCCCAGCTCTCCTGATTCTTCGAGACACTTTCACAGGCGGAAATTCCCAGAGGTCAGAGGAGGGAAACGGTTAATTCCTTTTATTCAATGGGTCCCCCATACACGCCTCCCCCCAACTTCCTCCCTCCACTTCCCGCCCCCCTCTGTGTGAACAGGAAGTGGAGAGGAAAAGGCTCTGAGCAGAGCAGCTGGGAGCAGGAGGCAGGGAGTGGGCTGCAGGCTCGCTGCCAGCCCTGGCCCTCTGCTTACTTGCCGGAGGGCCAGAGCCACTGGGGCCTGGGAGAGAACCTGCAGCCCGCTGCAGCCCAGCTGGGAGATGGCCAGGTACCCAAGCCCCTTTCCCCAGCCTACCCCCAGGCCAGAAGCTGCTGCCCTGAGGGTACAAGTCCCCCCTCTGCCCAAGACCCAGCCGGCTGCCCCTACACCACCCCCACCAGCCAGCCTGGGCATCCTGAGGCTGGCAGCAGCTCTCAGGCAGCCGCCAGTCCTGGCACTGGCTCCGCCACGCAGCCCCTCGGCCCTGCCAGTCCTTTGAAGCTCCTGCAGCGCTTCCTGTTTGGGGCGGGTGATGCCAGGGCCCCTCCCCCACCATTGTTCTGTAGAGACCATAGGTCCATCTGTTGCCCCATGGTGGGGCCCCTAGGCAGTGCCACACGGGAGCTGCACCACAAAGGACCCTGCTGGCAGCTTTGCTTACGTGGGCCAGGCTGGCCCTGCAGCAGACTGAGGCTGAACGGTGGTCAGAGGCAGGCATGGGGCGGGCAGTGGGATAGAAACGTACTAGGTGGCTTTCTCCTTCACCTGGCACGTGAGCTGGTGGTCATCAGGGAGCTGAAGGCCACCAGGAGAGGGACACCATGCTCAGGCCCAGAGGCCCACACTTTGGTATTTGAGGGCCAATAAAAGGGATGCAAAGTAGGGTCCTCCCCTTGAGGGCTTCCTCTCTGCAGGGGTCCTCCCCCACTTCCTGTGTGCCCACCAGTAGGTGGTTTCCCCGTCCTGATTGGCTGGCTTTTGCTTAGCGTTTGTTCGCCTTGAAGTGGCCTTTGAACTGAACAGTCAGGAGCTCACCCAGGAGGTCCTGGGAGGCTGGGCAGCCCCAGGTGTGAGGCCAGCAACCAAGCTCTGCTAACAAGCCCTGGCAGGAAAAAAGGAGAGGGGTGCTGGCCTGGCCCCTAGGAAGTCGGGTGCTGCCCCTGCTTCCCAGGCTGCTGCGGCCAGAGGTCTGTTGAGGTTCCCAGGTGCAGGGGCAGGCGCCCACGCCTCCGCGGCTCCCTCCCCGGCTGCGGCCTGCTCTCCCAGCTCTGGCTTCCTCCTGCCTCTGCACAGGGCCAGACACAGTCCACCGCTTCCTTCACCCACCAGCTCCCCTCAGCGTCTTTCCCCAACCCAGGACTTCAGCTGCTCCCGGCTCCCAGAGCGCACAAAAGTGCCCTGGAATCGTCAGAGGAAAACATGCATGGATGCCCAGCGCCTGGAATTCCTGTGCCAAGTGTCCCTGGCAGGGGCTGGGCTGGAGCCCACCCTCCTGTTCCCTTGGCCCATCCTCTCCCTCCCCATCCCGTTCTCTAGGGGAGCGCCAGGATGCCCAGGGACCCAGTTTGAAAACTCCCTGAGCTGCCACTGCCACCTGCTGGCTTTTCAGGCGCTGGCTGTGAGAGGCCCCACGAGGGGTCCTGTCCCTTCTCCCTGAAACTCAGCATCACCTGGCAGCAACCCAGGCTGCTGTGAGCCAGCGCTGTCCTGGGTCCTTCCTCTCACTCATTTTCTATATCCAGCCCAAGTGGGTGGTGCTGAGGGACTGGGAGATGACCTGCAGAGAGCCAGCGAGCTCAGGTCTGTCTGCCACTCGCCAGCTGTCAAGCTGAGAACCTCCATTTCTTCACCTGTAAACCGAGAACAAACTAAACAGCCGCGAGGCTCTCCTGAAACTTGGCCAGGAGCAGGCCATCCCCAGGGCGGTTCCCTGGCCTGGCCTGTGCTGAGGGCCTGGGGCCCTGGGAGCCTGGGGCAACTGGTCCCTCCCAGACCCTTCCCATCCCATCTTCTTTTTAGGAATCACAGAGGAACTGGAACAAAGAGGATGGCTTGAGAAGGGTTTTCTGATCCTTGGAACTCATTTTTTCTCCGGGAAAGAGGTGCAGAGTGACAGGGAGGGAGGGAGCCATGGAGCAGGTGGACTGTGGCCATGGAGGTGGGACCGCACTGGGGTCTGTGTCCCTGGAGGAGAGAAGGCATGACCCCAGCTCAGAGGACCATGGGACAGGCGGAGGGGGCTGGGCACCAACCAGGCATGGCC
This sequence comes from Oryctolagus cuniculus, assembly GCF_051225735.1. Lineage (NCBI taxonomy): Eukaryota > Metazoa > Chordata > Mammalia > Lagomorpha > Leporidae > Oryctolagus > Oryctolagus cuniculus. The sequence goes on from NC_142878.1 coordinate 64,194,471, forward strand.
CCTCTGCCAGCCTACCCTCACAGTCCAGCCCAGAGCTTGCACAACAGCCCGGCTGCCTGGCACTCCCTGGGGAGCCTCAGGAAGTTCCCCTTGTCCCCCTCCTGACCTTTGACCCCCTGGGTTTGCTGCAGGCCAGAATTGCAGGCAGATGTTCTCTCTATACCTTCTGTTCCTTGCCATTTCCCTTTAGGGCGGGACTTAGACACCCCAAACCCCCACTTGCTGGAGCAGCTGGCAGCCCCTGCAGGAGCCAGTGAGGACGGCTGGCTACAGCCAGCAGGATACACGTAGTGCGGCTGTCCACAGGGCCCCTGACCCACCTTGTCCTGCTCCGAGACCCTAGCAGGGGAGGCCCCAACCACCCTTAGCATCTTTCTAACACTCAGAGCTGTTCCACGTTAAACCACGCTGCCTCACGGCACTCAGTTTCACAATCAAATAATTCCCTTTGGTTTTCTAGTGGAGTTTTTGCTTTTATTTTTTAGGGTTTCTTGGCTTTTTTTTTTTTTTTTTTTAAGCAATCAGTCTAAATCTGTCATCACATATCTCCCATTTCCGCCCCAAAGGGCCTCCTTGTCATCCCCTGGAAGCTGGAAATCCTATGTGTGGGCAGAAACCCCCCAGCATCCCCTACTGCTCGCCGGCCCAGCCTGGCCTCTGCAGGGCTAGCCGTGTTCGATGTGGGAAGCGTCTACACTCCAGGCTGGGGCTGGAAGGGGAGTTTCTCTTTGGACCTCCCCAGCTCAGCCATGGAGAAGCCATGTGGTCTAGTGGTTAGGGCTAGAACACATGGGTTCTGTCCCCAGCAATCTTTGACTAACGCCAGAAGTCCCCTCGGCACCTAGGCGACTCAGTTTCCCTACCTGCTGAGGAGCTCAGAGCTTCGCCGTCCTGTTCATCTCCTACCTACCTTGGTAAAGAGCTCTTGTCCCCAAATCTCTGTTCTGTCGCTTACAAGCTGTGCGACCTTGACGGATTGCATAATCTCTCTGACCCTCAATTTCCTCATCCATAAACTCAAGATTGTTGCTGTACCGACCACCTGGCTGTTGTTAGGGTTAAATAGGAAAACATCTTCTCGAGGGCCTAGCGCCAAGCTTGTGCTAAAAGCTCAGTACACAGCCGTTGTTATTGTTAATAACAAGTAGAAACGCACGGGGCCATGGGAGGGCGTGCTCCCCGGCTCCGCAGCCTGGCCTCTCTGACCCAGCCTGCCCGCCCCCCTCACCCCCACCTCCCTACCCTGCTCTGGAGGGCCAAGGATGCCTTCCCAGGCCTTGTAGCTCAGGGCTGAGGCCCCGCTGCTCTGTCCCTGTCTCCATGACGACCCCAGCCCCTCCCCTCCTTCCTTCCTCAAGAGCTTTCTGTTTACTGTAAACAGCTGCCCCAGCTCAGCCCTAGCTGATCCCGCCCAGGGCCAACCAGACCCTCTCTGAACTGGGCCTGGCTTGGTGGGTGAAGACCCCCCCCCCGCCCCCGCCCCCCCCATAGCATCCTGGGTTCCACAAGGCCTTGAACAGGCTCTGCTTTGTCCCCTCTGCTGGAGGGGAAGGGAGAGGTGTGGGGCGGCAGCGGGGTGGGGGGTGGGGGTGCATCAGAAACCAGGAGCAGATGGATCCCGGCGGAGGAGACAGGCCTAGCTGGGACATCTCCGGCTCGGCCTCTGCTGGACCTGGACTCAGATCCTGATTTGCGTCCAGTCACTGGGTGACCTCAGGCTGGCCTCTTCACTTCTCCAAGCCCCTCTCAGTTTACTGATCTGCACAATGGCGACAGCAGCACCCGCTACGAGACTTGCCTCGTATGCACAGGGGAGAGAATGCACGTAGAACCCTGGCTCAGGGCTGGGCCTGCGGCTGGCCTGAAATAACAGTGGCTGGACTTATCTCTCCACAGCCATCTTTTCCTTGCAGCAGGGGCTCCTGAGGCCCTGCCTGTCCTTGACCCAGCATGCCGCAGCCACACGAACCTACCCCTGGGCATGCTGCACAGATGCACATGACGCAGCAGACGCTGCGGGCGAGGAGGAGGAATCTGGTTGTTTTCCTAAACTGATAAGACTTAGGTGGGCCAGCTTCGGAGCTGGGACCTCTGTGCGTGCCCCCAGCGCCGGTCACCCAAACCCCCTCACCTCTCCCCCGACTCGGCCTCTGAGTGTGCATCCATTCCCCACCTAGCTGAGCGATTGCAGGAGTGCCCCGCCCTTTCCCACAGGGGTCTCGCTCTCAGGGCAAAGTGGTCTGTGGTGTGAGGCTCCAGGCCACCCTGCATCATCCGTGGGAGAGCCAGCCACAGGTGGCCCTGTGAGGCGAAGGTTAGACCTACCCCTCCACTAACCGCCAGGCCACCCAGCCACTCTGCCACAGAAGCTGGGGTTGGGCAGGGGCATTCATTCGCTTGAGTCACTCCCCTCAGGCCCGTGAGTAAGTGCCCCTCTGGATTTCCAAATCCTGCCCCCTCCGAGACACGCCCATTGGGGTCTTCCAGGGCTGGGGCCCTGTGGTCCCAGGTGCAGCCCTGGGGCTCCCTGCGGAGCCCGGAGTGGCAGCTGGAGGCTCATGAGCCTGGCAGATTCTGCTGCCCCCAATGCCCCGTTGCCCACGGCCGGGCTCAGCTCCGGAGTTTCTGTCTTCACCCCGGCCCTGGGCTAGGAGCCCCCAGTACTGCAGTCAGCCCCGCGGGCTGGCCTGGAAATCCCCCACTTCTTACCTTGGCTGCTTGAGGAAACAGCCTCCCGGCAGAGGGCCGCCTCCCGCCAGGGACTTTTCTCCTGGGGGATGTCACTGAACTTGGGGCAGCTGCAGGGACCCCAGCCCCGCCGAGCCGCACTTCAGCCCGCCTGGGAAGGGAGGGTGTGCCAGTCACACAGGACTGCTTTCTCCTTTGCAGGGAACATGGCAGCCACGGGTCCGAGAACCTCGAGGGCCTACCGCGGGCCTAAAGGAGGGTCATGGAGAAGGGAAGCTGTGGGCACCACAGTGGCCAGGAGGGTCCAGACTGTGTGTGGCTCTGCCCCAGAGCTGACCAGCCCTTCCCCCACTCTCCCCAGCCCAGCACCCTGTCTGAAAGGGGTCTCCTGTTTTGTTTTTAATTTTTCAATGTGTTTAAAAGGAGGAGAAACACACAAAGAGAATCTTTCATCTGCTGGTTCACTCCCCAAATGCCCATAGCAGCCAGGGCTGGGAGAGGCGAAAACCAAGAGCCCGAAAGCCAATCTGGATCTCCCATGTGGCTGGTGGGGTCCCAAAGCCCTGAGCAGGGAGCTGGAGTTGGGGCGGCAGGACTGGAACCCAGGCTCTCCAATACGGGGTATCCCACGCATCTTGACCACTGCGCCAAATGCCTGGCTGAAAGAGGCTTCCGTAGGATGCACAGCCCTCAGCGCTATGCCAGGGGATGGTTTCTGAGTATTTATATGCACAGACTAGACCAACAGTCCAAGCTCATATTAAATATTATTAAAGCTCAGTTTGGTTTTTGGTGAAAAAATAAGATTGAGTAGAAGTGCCTTTACCCTCCAGCCCCAGGCACTGGTGCAGTGAGCCTCTCACCCAGCACCCACGACACCCACCTAGCAGGAGGCCTGAGGGCTGACTCACTATCCTACCACACTGCAGGCCACAGACAACCTGGTGGCGCGTGTCTGAAGCCCTTGCTAGTGACTAGCAAAGAAGCTCGGTCATCCTAGGCAAGTGGCTGCAGTGGTGGCCATGCTGTGAGACCTCTCCCATCAGGGCCAGGCAGCCTGTCCCCAGGGTAGTCTACACAGGAGGAAAGCGCAGGCTGTGTGCACTCCAGCACATGCCCAGAGCCTGCCGTCACAGCCAGCTCTGCAGTGGCCTCTGCTTTCTGGCCACACAGGCACTGAGACCCCTGCCATTAACCCTGCCGTGGAATTACATGGAGAGGCACGCATCAGCGCGTGGGAGGTGGGGGTGTGAGGGCTTGCCACACTGTCAGCAGAACTGTGTGTGTTCTCTCCTCTCCTCACTTCCCACTCGACTACATTCTGATCCGGCAAGAGAGAGCTTCCCAGGGCCAGCGCTGATGGGTCGCCTGCCCCGTCCGGCCCGCCCACTGGCTTCTAGCAGGGAGCAGGGGTCCACAGGCAGAGGAGGGAGACCTGTCTTTCCTGCCTGCCCGGCTCCAGCTCCCTCGGCTGGCTCTGGGGCCAGGGCTTCCTCCTTGGAGGGTGGCAGAGGGGGAGGGTGCAGGGCGGGCTCAACCCCCAGCCCCTTCCCCCACTCGCTGACAGCTGTAATCTGCTTGGGAAAATCTCTTTTTTTTCCGCACAGGAAAAAATACTAGTTGTCCTGATAACAAGGAAAACAAAATCCAGCGCAGGGCATCAGACTTCCTGAGGCGGGAAACAATGGCCAGGGCGAGCTCGGTGGAGAAGGGCCGCAGAGCGCGGGAGGCGCGCGGGAGCCTGGAGGGGACACTGGTCCAGTCCTATCCGGCCGCCGGCGGGGGAGGGGGACACGGACCGAGGAACTTGGAAAAAAAAGATTCCCCCCAAAAAAACCTTGAAGTCTGGGCTGTGGAGCTACATCCGGGAAATGATTCAGGAGCAGAGCACGTCCCCGCGTGGGGCCAGGCCCCCGGCTCAGGTGCTCTTGGTCCATCTCTTTCCTCCCAGCCCCCAGCCTGTTCTCCCAGGGGCCTGGCTTGAGGCCGCAGGCACCTGTGGGCAGCCCTCGCAGCCTCCTTGCCGCCTCCGCCTCCGCCTCCCTGGTAACTTTCCACTGGGGGGAGGGGTGATCAAGAAGCGGAGGACCTCTCCCAAGGCCTGATCTGATGCCCATTTCCCTCTGGGCCGTTGGGCTCTTTGGTCCAGGGGTGGGTGTGGCCTCCGAGCACTATGGGGGAGAGGGGAAGTCCAAGAGGGGCCTTGTGCTAGACCCAGCTGCACATCTGGTCACCTGGGGAGCTTCCAGAAGACACCAGTGCCTCCTAGGCCTCATCCAGACCACTGATACAGAAGTCTCGCGGGAGCTGCTCAGGTGATTCCTGCGTGTGGCGGGGGCTAAGAACTCCTGTGCCATGACCTTATGGGGTCACTCTCCGACTGGTCACCTCGACCTCTTCCATGAGAACTGGGCCCTCAGCATCACATGGGAGCCCCCTCCCCGCAGAAATGGCCACCTAACTGGAGGCCTCTGGAGGTGCGGGCCCCAGTTGGAGGCCAGCTGCCCAGCCCAACCGCAGGGTCTGGATGCCCACCCCCTCCTCTGCTCCTTCTCTGCCCCCCTGGGCAATGATGCCGGGGGCCTTTGTTCTCAGCCAACAGGAGTGTGACCAGAAACCTGCACACAGTTTAATTACAGCCACATGCAGTGGCCATGGGCTGGTCCCCACTCAACCTGCCCGGCTCCCCTGCTCAGCACCACCCCGAGCCTGCAGTCCAGGCGAGCCTGGAGTGGCTCTCCCCCCACCCCGGGTTCCTTCTCTCGCAGCACCCTCAGTCCTCCATCTGCACAGGCTCAGGAGCACGGTGCCTCCCCCGGAGCCAGCGGCGCTGACGGGCAGTGCTGCTGGGCTGTGCCATATCCTCAAGCCTCTGAGTCCGAGACAATTCCTGGCTTGTTCTTTTTTTGTTTGTTTTGTTTTGTTTGTTTTTTGTTTTGTTCAGTGAGAGAGAGAGAGACAGAGAGAAAGGTCTTCCTTTTGTCGTTGGTTCACCCTCCAATGGCCGCTGCGGCCGTTGCGCTGCAGCTGGCGCACCACACTGATCCGAAGGCAGGAGCCAGGTGCTTCTCCTGGTCTCCCATGGGGTGCAGGACCCAAGCACCTGGGCCATCCTCCACTGCCCTCCCGGGCCACAGCAGAGAGCTGGCCTGGAAGAGGGGCAACCGGGACAGAATCCGGCGCCCCGACCGGGACTAGAACCCGGTGTGCCGGCGCCGCTAGGTGGAGGATTAGCTTAGTGAGCTGCGGCGCCAGCCCCCTGGCTTATTTTTGATCATTCATCAGCCTGACTCTGTCACCTACTAAGCGCTGTGACCACCTGCTAAGGCTGCTCCCAGCATCCATCGGGGCGGGGTGGGGCGGGGAGGACGGCTCACCCTGCACATCCTCGCCGCTGCCGCCGCCCCCCCCCCGCCCCCCCAGCAAGGAGCATCTCAGCTACTCCGTGATAGCTGAATAGTTCTTTCGTGAGTGGAGCATAGGGTATCTGTCCCCTGCATTACAAACAAGGGGACACCAGGGGCAGGGCCAGGATGGGCCCTAAATACTAGAACGGAGGGAGGATGGCACAGCCAGGGCCCATCACCTGCCCAAACTCACCAAGGGTGCCTGCTGCTCCCAGCCATGAGGGGCTCCTGAGTGCCCAGGCTCCTTCCAGAGGGCCTGTGGGTTAACCGCCCCTCTAGCTAAGGCAAGTTGTCCACCAGGAGGGTCACCAAAGAAGGCTTCCTCCTCCTCCTAAGGCGGCTTTCTTGGCCTCGGGTCCCCAGGGGTCTCCCTTTTCTCTCCAGGAGCGGCCCACCCCACCCCACTGCGCCCTGCCAGCTCCCAGCCTGCCTCGCTCTGTTTTCCAAACAGGTGGAGGATGCTGGGGACAAGGGGCCACCTGGCTGTGGGCTTCTCTGTCTCCAGGGACACACGGCTGGCCCAGAAGCCACAGCCTGTCCCCATAAGCCTAGGCTTTGACCCTTGGCCTGGGTAGTGGGCAGCAGGCTTCAGGAGCTGGAGTGCGGGGCTCAGGAGGGAGGGGTCCAGGCCCAGCTGCCTGGCTGTGGGTACTAACAGGCCACGCCGGGGGCAGCAGAGCTGGGGGGGCACCACCACCTGCTTTTCCTTGTCTTGTTTTCAGGGCACTAATTACCGTGCGAGCTCCGAGCTGCCTAATGAGGCCGTTTGGATTTCCTGTTGTTCTGGCTGCCCAAGACCCTTAAAGGGCCAGCACTGTACCAGGAGCAGGCCCTGAATGGGACATTAGTGCTCTGTAGGGGCTGAGCGCAGAGAGGCCACCTCGGGGCCCGACCAGGACACCAGGGGCAGTGAGCAAACAAGGGGGCTGGTCAGATCCACTGCGCCCACACCCTCCACGGATGCCCACTCAGAAGTGCCCGTGCCGGAAGCAGGAGCTTCAGAACTCTGTACGGCCGGGCACGGACCGGGGCAGGGAGCCGAGGAGGAAAGGCTGGTGATGTCACCAGTACCCAGACTGTGAGAACCTCTGCAGCCCCGGGCAGGAGGGAAACGCCGTGACGTCCTGTCCCCCCCGCTGGAAAATAAACACTTGCTGTCTGAGCGGCCAGTGCCGCTTGTACAGGGGCAGGCTGGCTGAGGGCTAGGGGCCCAGGAGCTGGTCCAAGGCCCGTGCAGAGCAGAAGCCGGGCGCAGGCTGCACGTGGCCAGGACTCCGGGAAGGCTGCCCTCACTCAGCCCGCAAGGTTCCCAGCGAGCTTTCGACCCTACTGCCCCGCGGGCTCTTCCTAGCGGGCGCAGGAAGCAGGGTGCTTTCTCTGCTTCCAGCTTGCTGCAGGCTGCTGCTAGACTGGCAGCCAGGTGAGGGGGAGGAACAGCCCCGGCCCTGCGGCCTGTCCCAACTGCCCTTCTGGCAGTCCCCTGGGTCCCTCGAAGGCCTGGACGCCACCCCCCCACGGGCAGAGTGACGACATTGTTGTTCTTATACGGGGCCTTCCGCCTGCAGTTCCGGCTCCACTAAATGGTGGGAATGAGGGTCCGCAGGACAAAGCCAGCCTGGTTCCCGCAGCCACCGCAGAATGGACGGAATCCCCATTGTGTGCGGGCGCCCAGTGCCCGCCCTCCCTCACCCTCACCGCCGGACGTGCCAACAAACAGCTCATTGAGCCGGGGAGGGGCCCGGAGACAACAATGTCCCCCAGCCGGGCCAGGGCAGTGAGCTCAGCTGGGGGTGGGGGCTGCCTTGGAGGCTGGAGGTCGATGATCTCAGCCCCGGGGAGGGCTGGCCACTGCGACAGCCTGACCCGTGCCTGGCCTCCCCGGTGAGGTTGAGAAGGGCTGACCCAGGCGGCCTCACCCTGGCTGCCCCACCCTGGGGCTGAGCTGGGAACACATCAGCACTTTTCATGCTTAAATGGCCTCTGCCCAGCACTCCAAGCAGGTGCAGCAGGCAAGCCGGGGGACCCAGCAGAGCCATCCCAGACCTGGTGGGCCTTCCATCTGACAGTGCCATTCCCGAAGCTCTCAGCAAGATCTAAACAGAGGCCTACGCTGACCATAGTCAGACTCACAGATCAAACAGAAGATGTATTTTCTATAACAGAGCCATCTAAAGAGTATGGGGCAGCCAGGAGAAGGGGTGAGAGGCCTGTCCCCAGAGGCAATCAAGCCCTGAGATACAGAATATGGGCTTCATCTAAGCATCCTGGAGATCGCCTCTAGATATAAGGCTGCAGATCATTCGCCCAAGACATCTCTGGACTCCAGGCCTGACTCCAGTCCGGCTGTCAGGCAGAAGCTCGGGTCTCTGAGGGAAACAAAGAAGGGGAAGCCTGGCCAGGGAGCACCATGGCCATTCTCGTTCTAGGAGTTGGGGAAGTCCTGACACTGGTCTCAGGCTTGCAGGGAGCAAGAAGAGGGAGCAGCTGCCAGCGAGGAAAGTGCAGGGCCTGTCCCAGCAGGCCTTCAGGCCGTGACGGTCTCTCGACGCCTGGGAGCTGCCAAGTGAGAGACAGGACGTGGGCATCGGTGCACACTGGGCCACAAGCCACAGATGCAGAACAGCTCTCGGTTGCCTTCTCTCCACATCCCAGGGCCACAGCAGGTGGGCCATACCTGAGCCCAGGCTCTCTGCCCAGCAGTGGTGCATGTACACACACACACGAGCCCCAGGATAATTAACCATGGGGCCTGCAGTGCCACATCTCAGATGGAACATGCCTTTTACTTGCCTTCTCTTCTCCTGTGGCAGTTAATTTTTAATGCATTGTATCTTATTTTATTTCAGAGACACAGAAATCTTCCCTCTGCTGGTTCACTCCCCAAATGACTGCAACAGCTGAGGTTGAAAGCCTGCAACTCACTCCAGGTCTCCCACATCCTATGCACGGCAGGAGCCCATGTACTTGAGCCATCATCTGCTGTCTCCTAGGGTGTGCATTAGCAGGAAGCTGGAATTGGAAGTAGGACTTGAAACCAGGCACTCTGATATGGGGTGTGAGCGTCTTGGTGGCATCTTAACTCTGTACCAAATGCCTGCCCCTTGAGGGCAGTTTGATGGTTTTGCCCCAGGTCTCCCCAGCTTCTTACCTGGAGAGGGACTGTGGTGACAGGGGAGGGGAGCAAGGCACACAGAGAGCACCGGAAGAGGGAGAGGGGAATTAGCCACAGGGCAGCACAGGAATCTCAAAGCCAGAATGGCTCCAGCAATGGGAGTGTCATGCTGTCCATGCTTCAGGCTCATGAGTGACACCCACCTGTCTGTCTCAGTACAGACAGCCGGCTGAGGCTGTTACTGAACCCCTGGCGTTGGAGACTCTGAATACTCACCACCACTCTGGAAATTCTCAGTGAGCTTCCAGATCTTAAATTCAACCTGCCTGGCGTGTGGCTGAACAGTTCTGTAGGGCTTGATTTTCTGAGACCAGCACCGGAAGGGCTCAGGCAGGAGAAGCCACATGACATTGACTCACAGTGGTCTAAACACTGTCCCAAAAACTCCTTGGGGCTGAGAGAGGGCCCAGTACTTGGTACCCTCTGGGACTCGCTGGACTTCCTCCCTGGGGACAGTCTAGACACAAGGAGAATCCTGGGCTGAAGTTCTTCGCTAATCAAAGGCAAGGCAAGTTACTCATTAGCAAGCATCAGCATGCAATTCTCATCAGTTCCAGGCGAGAGTTCAACCTGGATTAACAATTGGGATACACAGTGTAGACACTGTCACAGGAAGTTCTCCCATACGTCTAACCTAGATCCTTCCTGCCACCATTGAAGCCTGTTTCCTCTCATTCTGACCATGAGAGATGTGCGGGGTCCCTGTGCGGAGAGAAGAAGACAGCCGGTCACCATCCTCTGCTTACAACCCATCACCTGCTCGTCCTTGCCCATTAGATTCCTCCTTGCACTGCTCCAGGGAACAGTGACCAGGCGGCTCAGGCAGCTGTTCACAGAGTTGGCACCTGTCCCTGGTTTCTGTGCCCAGGTTCTCTGTGTGTGTATGTGTGTGTGTGTGGATTTGAAACAGCACTTCCTGGGTCAGAGCTGAGCATTCCATCCAGGGAGGCTGCAGGGGACCATGCTGGTCAGAGTGAGCCCCACTCCCGGGCTCCCGCTGCTGGAGAGGAGGGGTGCAGGCCCAACCCCCGTCCCTCGCTGGCCCTGAGTCCTGGGTGGCAGCTGGGATCAGAGATCAGAGGCTGTGTGGGGAAATGAGAAGAGGTCAGAGTTTCTTCCAGGAGAGGAGCTGTTGCTCAGTGGGCGGAGGTGGAAGACTCGCAAGGACTTAGGACACAGAGGGTTCAGGGCACTGTGCAGCTGGGACACTAAGGGAGGGCCAGCACCAAGGTTCCCGCCTGGCACCATTGACAGAGCAAAGGGCCTTCAAGCAGGGCTGGCCTGTGTGTTGGGCAGGGGGCACGAGATGAGGATGTCCAAGGTCAGCAGGGACAGGGCTGAGAAGGAGCAATGAGGAAGAGCCCCCTCAGGGCAGGAAGGCAATCCGAATCCTTGCTCAAACCCAAGCACTTCTGCCCCCCCCCCCCACCACAGCATCCTGCCCCTCAAGTTCTCTTTGGGGGCAGAGACGCCCAGCAATGCCTCCACCCTGTGCCCCCTGCCTTCCAGCCCCACGGGAACGTTCTCAGAGGCCTCAGGGCAGGCAGGGGCAGGCTGGGCAAGGCCTCCAGTCTGGGGTCTCCAGGCAAAGGCTGCTATTGGCGAGCCTCAGGGCTCCCCGACCAGGGTGGAGACAGGAAAAAGCTGGGGCAGGGGAAGCCAGGCGCTCTGGGAAAGTTGCCTTGGAGGCTGCCCTAAACCCCAGCCCCCTCTGTGGCTGGAAATACCCGCAGCACGGCTCCTGGCTCTTGCTTTCCAGGCATCCCCTGGGCTTAGCAAAGGAAACTGTGGCCACGGCCCTGTCTTCAGCAGCATGAGCCCCTGCAGCCACGTGTCTCCTCCTGACTGGGGCCCAGGAGTCCTGGGGGAGCTCGACCCCACCACAAGTCAGGTAGAGGACCTCAGCTTCTCCCCGTCCACACCAGTTACCCCAGTGGCAGATACCCCCTGCACCAGGTCTTTGGGGAAGGCAGAGGAGACAGAGTGTGGGACTAATCTAGACCTCAGGGCCCTGGGAACCTGGCCGAGAGGAGGTGAGAGGCGCTCTAGAGCAGGCACTGCAGCTCTTGCCAGGGGTCCTGCCCGCTTGGACATCCTTTCCTTGGCCGGGAGCCACAGTCAGTGGGCAGCCCTGCCGGGCTAATGGCCCTTCTTGATGACATGGGGAAAGAGGGCTAAGCCACGCCCTGCCCCCAGCTTCCAGTCACTTCGAGGGGCAGAGCAATGCAGAAGCTGCTTCCCGAACACCACCCAGAAGGAGAAGGGGTGCTAGTGCGAGACCTACTTCTTGCCTGGCCGGAGGACCAACTCCGGAAGGCTAAGACCCTGGGCAGTTGGTTCCTCCAAACTCACTCTTGAAGTTCCAGTCTTCTCCATCCGCACTGGGTCCCTACAGAGCCCCTCACACAGCTGCCGTCTCCCCGTCTCCCCTGGCGGCGCCCCTGGCTTTCCTGCTCAAGCCTCCTCCCTCCAGTTCGTCTGGCCCTGCCCTCCTTTCCCTCTGGAACTCAGCTCCATTCCACACCTGTCCTAACTGTCTGGCAAAGGCCCCGGGGCAAAGGACAGCATCGTTTATTGGGTGCAGCAAACCCACAGTCTGATCCCCACTGTGCAGAAGAGAAGACTGAGGCATGGAGCTGGGGTTAAATGTCAAGCCCCAAACCACACGGCCAGAAAAGTGCCAAGAGCTGGGTCCACCAGACTCAGTGCTCACTCGTGGGGGCCCCCTGGCGCCAGTCAGTGCACACCCCTCCCTTCGCACAGGGACCCCCGCACATCTCATCCGGTTCCTTCCCCAAGCCCCCAAGTGAGTCCTCAAAGGCCACCACCAAGTCAAGTTCTTCCTCCCCCCGAGCCAGCTGCAGGCCAGTCCTATGGGGAACCCATTCTGTTCCGCGGGGAAAACCCAGGGCCGGCGGTTCCCTATAGGGGCTCCAGGCGAGGCGGACGGGGCCCCGCCCGCTGAGCGGGAATCCCGTCCCCAACCGCTGGGGAGGGGAGGGCAGAGGAGGGGCACGGGCGGAGGTGGTTCTGCGGCGGCATCTGTCCCAGGCGGGCGGGAAGCTGCTGCATTAAATTGTAAAATCGATTTATTGACCGGCAGGTGCGAGCGGCGGCAGATGGAGAGTAGCGCGGCCGGGGCGCATCTGCGGGGAGCGGCGGCATCGATCCCGGCCCCCCTCGGAAACGCGTCGGTCTCGGGCCTTTCTGCCCGCTGGTTCCCAAGGGCAGGGCCAAGGTCCGAGAACCTGCGGCGCCCGACTGGCTAGGGCAGCTCGGTTCCCTTCCCCTAGCCACTGCCGGCCGCAGGGCCCGGCTGTGCCCCCGCGGCTGGCAGGCTCCGCCAGCCCCACTGCCCCAGTTGGCACGCGGCGGGCCAGGCTGACGCGTGGCAGCGCCCTGCGGCAGATGAGGCACGCGCCGGCCTCATTTCAATGTGAATGGGGCGAATGGAGCAGCCATGTGGCAGCAACAGTTTGCAAATCTCTCCGCCTTCTGTGCAGCTCCCGGGCCGCCGCTCCCCGCACGTGGCCCCTTCTCCGCAACGACCGCAGCGGCGCCCCTCTAGGCCTAAGCGCCCCGCCCCACCAGGCCTGCTTCCCCGCCCCCGGCCTGTCCAGCGGGCTCGCTGGCCCGGCCCCCGCCGCGCTCCTACTCGGGCGCAGCGTGCCCAGTGGAGAGAGCTATCCCTCGGGAGGGCGGGCAGGCGGCCGAGAAGGCGGCGAAACGGCGCCGGGGCCTCGGAGGCGCCTGCGGCCCTGGGAAACCTCGTGGGCTACACTGCTGGGAAGGAGTGCCCGGGCTCCTGCTGCACCCCAATAACCCGGGGTCGGCTTAAGGACTTATCTGGAAGGCAACCGTGGCGTTTCTCGACCTCAGGGGCTGGCTCAACTTTCCAAGGGATTGTGCGCAGTAGCCAAGAGGGAACGGCAGAAGCCAGGCCTCGATCCCGCTGGGCAGCGGAGCGGGGCTGTCGGGCTACAGAATCCCCTTCCACATGCCCGGGAACCCCGCACCCAGGCGCAGTTGAGCGCCTACCCCAGGCGCGGGGTCAGCGGACTTCCGCACAGGTCCAGCCCCACCGCCACCTGCGGCCTCGGAAGCCACCCAGCCTCGCGCTCCGGGACGCGCCCGCAGGTTGCCAGTGAGAGAAAGGAGCCCCAGCGAGCAGGGGGAATGAAACTCGGGGCCTTCACCCCCGGTTTCCCCGCAGGAAGCGACCCTCTTCTGCCCAGTGAACACGAGCGAAGCTCGACCCCCATGGATGGAATCGCTGGTTGGTGCTCAGAACCAGAGGTGGTGTTCTGGCCGGGTCCTTTCCTGCCCCAGCAAGGGGCTCCTAGATCTCCAGGATTCTTTGCACTTGGTCCCTGAGTATCGTCCTGACCCCAGCTTTTGTTGGGTCTGCGCCCGTTTGCAGAGTGCTTTTGGGCACATTAGCCTGGGTGTGTATGAGGACGCGGAGAGTTCCAGATCTGCCGGTACCTAAAGAAAAGCCTAGAGTCTCCGTCGAGGGACGGGCAAGCCCCGCGCCAGGAACGGAGCATGTTTGATGAATTCCCCGGTAGGGGTTTGGGGAGCGAACGGACAGAGGCTGGGTTCCAGCTCGGGGGTGGGTAGGACGCACCCCCCTGGCATCCCGGCAGGTCGAAGGATCCACAGCGGGCGGCCACTTGGCAGGATGGCCGAAGGCACGGCCCGGCCTCCCCCTCCCTCGGGCCTGCCCATAACCTACATTAACTCTCGAGCGCAGCCTGGGCCCATCTGCCGGCCCCCGCCCCACCTCAGTTCCCCACGCCAACCCGCTCGCGCCAGATGGTGGCTGGGAGGGGTGGCCGTGCGTGGGGGACCCCGGAGCCCGGAGCCTCACCTCGCCCCTCCCCCAGCCCACGCTCCCAACCTCTTGTTTCTCATCCTTTCTCCCCTAGTCCTCCACCACCTCCACCCAAGCCAAAAAAAAAAAAAAAATCAGACTATGCTCAGCATTGGCAGCTGTTGGGCTCCGCACCCCCCCCCACGACCTCCCCCGGGCCCGCGCCGCGTCCCCGTCCCCCCCCCCCCGCCCCGCGCGCTGATCTTATCGCCCGACGACAGCCATCACCGCGCGGGCGGGCTGACAGCTGAAGCCACAGGGCTCCGCCGCCCTCAGCGTCAGAGAGAGAGAGCTCCCCGGCACCCCCGAGACTGAGAGAAGCCGGCCCTCCCCGGTCTACGGCCTCCGGGGATCACGCCGGGTTCCGGGAAAGCAGCTGCGCCGCCGCCGCCGCTGCTGCTTGGAGGAGTGGGGCCACTCGGGGAGAAACGCGCAAGTGAGAGAGCGCGAAGCTACCTGAAACTACAGATACTGCGCGCGCTTCTAGTTCCACCCCACAAGCCGCCCCATGGGGAGAGGACCCGGGCTTGCCCGGTCTCAGGCCCTCGCCTCGACTCTCCTGTGGCCGGAGCCAAGTCTGGAGCCGGGAGCGTTCCTCCCTGCCTCAGCGGAGCGGCAGGACGCGGGCGGGGGCTTGGTGCTTCTGGGGAGGGAGGGGGGACACGGTGGGCGCTGGAGCTGCAGCGGGACCCAGGTGAAGGGAGGCCCTGGAGGCGGGGCCGGACTTATTACCATACAGCTGAGGACGCGCCCCCTCCCTACCTCGGGGGCCAAGCCCCGCCTCCCCCCACCTCGGGGACCACGCGTCTGGGCGCTGGCACGCGCCAAGCGCAAGCGGGGGGCGGAGGGGGAGAAGGCACGCGCTGGGCACGCCCCCGCAGCTAGCGAGGGAGACGCCCACCAGGTGCAAGGGAGGCAGCCGGAGCTCCGCGCTCGGCCGCTCAGCTTGCTGCTAGCGGCCAAGGAGCGGTTAACACGTCTGCCGGCTCCCTGGCTGCGCAGGGTCAAGTGGTGGGTGGGCGCTTCTAGGCTGGAGGCCGACGAGGCGAGGGGGTCTCGAAGCTCTGGGAAAGAAAAAGCGATCGGAGTTCCCCGAACACTGGTTTTCGCTTTCTGGGCTTAAGTTCTTATCACCTGTGCGAGGACCGCAGGTAACTAGCGCCCGCTGCGGACGCACAGTCCACGGGGACTCCCTAGTGTCTCCGCCCCCAGGACCATCCGGGAACCACCCGCTCACCTCCCGCCCCATCCCCCCCCCGCCCCTGCCCGGCCACCCTCCCTGTCCTCCGGCGGCCAAGGTCTCTACCCTTTAAACGGCGATCACAGAGGATTGGTCACCTCCGCTGGCGCAAAGCTGGGGGGCCCAGGGGTTAGGAACGACACCGAGGGGGCGGGGACCTGCGCCGGACTGGCTGGCAGGGAGGGGGGCGGCGGGGGCGGAGGCCCCCTCCAGGCGGCGCTGGGACTGTAAGAGCTAAAGGCCGGGAGGGGAGGGGAGAGTGACCACGAGTCTGAGTGACAGGCGGCGAGGAGAGGAGCCAATATATATAAGGAAGGCTCCCGAGCGCGCAGGTTTCAGTAGCAGCGCTGCGCGCAGGCCAGAAACACAAGGCCGGGAGCCGTAGCCCCTGCCGCCTCGGCACAGTGTACCCGGGCACCGGCCCCCAGCAGCCCCAGGATTAGCCCGAGGACACCTCCTCAGCTCGGCCACCGCCCAGCCGCCCTCACCTGGATTACCTACCGCGGCAGCTGCAGCGGAGCTAGCAAGAAGGCGAGGGGGGAACAGCGTCCCGAGAGGAGCCCGGCTTTTGGGGGACCCCGCCAGCGGGCGGACGCGCGGGAAAGAGGCGCGTCCCGAATAGAACCAGATTCGGGGCCCGCGGGTGGAGAGAGCGACGCCCCAGGGGATGGCAGCCGTGTCCCGGAGCGCCTCTGGCTGGGCGCTGCTGCTGCTGGTGGCACTGTGGCAGCAGGTAACGTCCCGCGACCCCCCCTCCGCCGCGCGGCGCTCCGGGCCGTAGCCGCGGGCGCCGGCTGAGCTGACCGCTGCCCTCTCTCCTTCCCTCCGTCCCTGTGCAACAGCGCGCGGTCGGCTCCGGCGTCTTCCAGCTGCAGCTGCAGGAGTTCGCCAACGAGCGCGGCGTGCTGGCCAGCGGGCGGCCGTGCGAGCCTGGCTGCCGGACTTTCTTCCGCGTCTGTCTGAAGCATTTCCAAGCAGTCGTCTCTCCGGGCCCCTGCACCTTCGGCAGCGTCTCCACACCGGTCTTGGGCACCAACTCCTTCGCGGTCCAGGACGACAGCAGCGGCGGGGGGCGCAACCCTCTCCAACTGCCCTTCAATTTCACCTGGCCGGTGAGCACTGCCTGAGCACACGGGGAGGTCACGGACCCAGAGAGGAAGCGCCCCGGAACCAAAGCCCCCTCAGGTTTCCTTGAGTCCCCACCCCCGCCCAAAGGTCCCCAGGGGCGTCTTCTCCCCTGGCCCTTTCTTTCCGACTCTCCTGGGACTCCATCCCTTAGAAGGCTCGCACCGGTCTCAGTCCTCCCAGTCTCCTCCCTTCCCCCAGCTCCTGGGACTCCATCTTCATTACCTATCGCCCTGACGCCCCCTCCCACCCTGCCCGGGGCTCTCACTTACACCCCCCCCCCATTCCTCACCCCGCACCCCCTCCCAGCCTTCTTTCACCTTTCCTGCTTGCGCACTGCACTGCGCGCAGACCCGTTATGTTGACCCGGGAGCAGTAACTGTATCCTCCAATTAGATTAATTAAACCGGCTGCCACAAGGCACCCCTACCTTTCCCCCTGCTCATCTCGCTTTCTCTTGGCACCCCCCCCCCCCCTTCCCAGGGAACCTTCTCGCTCATCATCGAAGCTTGGCACGCGCCAGGAGACGACCTGCGGCCAGGTGAGTAGCTCGCTCCGCCGCCACAGGGGGGCGCCACGCGCAGCGCCGAAAGAGTTAAACTGCTGTCCGGGTGGGGGAAGTGTGGGCTTGTGGGTGGGGGGCAGGACGCTCAGTTTGGCCGGGAGCTGCGCCCCGCGCTGGACGCTCAGATTCCGCCCGCTGCCTGGACTCGGAGCACAATTGCGTTTCCTGCGGGTTATTTTTGGCGTGGGAACGCGGGGAGCGCGGCGGTGAGAAAGGCCAAAGCTGACGGGCCCCTTCCTGTATTTTACACCTTTTGCGAATTCCGCTCCTTTGGAAAGGGAATAATGGCTTTGGGATGTTGTTCTGACACAGAGGAAAAGGACATTTCAGCAGCACAACAATTCTCACTTTGAAAAGGAAAAAGAAAGCCATCACCCACCTCTGGGGACAGATGCCCTGAGTGGGCACTGAAGCACCCCCTGCTCCCAGCAGACCCCAGGCTGGAGACCTTTTATTCCTTTTTTTTTTTTTTTTAACTTTTTTCACCCCCCCCCCCATTTTGACCTCTTTTCCTTTTTACCCTCCCTGTCTGCTTCCAGAACACTGGGATATCTTAACATCCTTCTATTGTCCCCTTTCTGAATGACATCAGGCCCCCTGCACATGCACACACACAGGACGGCTATGCAGTGGGCCGTGTGGGTCCCTGTGGACACTGAGGCTGGCTTGTTGGCTGGTCGCCATCATTGCACCCCCTGGGGCTGGCTGCGCCCCCCTGACCTGACTTCTGCTCCTTCAGAGGCCCTGCCGCCAGATGCACTGATCAGCAAGATCGCCATCCAGGGCTCGCTGACCGTGGGTCAGAACTGGCTGCCCGATGAGCAAGCCAGCACCCTCACCAGACTGCGCTACTCCTACCGGGTTATCTGCAGCGACCATTACTATGGGGACAACTGCTCTCGCCTGTGCAAGAAGCGCAATGACCACTTCGGCCACTACGTGTGCCAGCCGGACGGCAGCCTGTCCTGCCTGCCTGGGTGGACCGGGGAATACTGCGAACTGCGTAAGCAGCTGAGCTCCCACCTGCCTGGACAGGGAGGGTCCTTGTGCAGACGTGGCACCTGCCTCCGTGGTAGGGTCACTCTGCCTGTGGGCTGGGCCTCCGGACACCAGGGAGGCTAAGGGTGGGCTTGGGCTCGGAGCCCCTCTCCTTCCACCTTGCAACTGAAGTCTGCAAAGCGTCTCCTTCCCTGTGCCAGAGTTTCCTTCTGAGATACCCATGGCTCCTCCAGGAGGCCAGGAGGGCTGGGGCACCCCCAGGGCCTAGGCAGGTGGAGAACGGGATTTCCTTGGCACCCCAAGCTCATCGAGCCCTGCTTTCCTCTCGCAGCTATCTGCCTTTCTGGCTGCCACGAGCAGAATGGCTACTGCAGCAAGCCGGCGGAGTGCCTGTGAGTCGGGGGACGGGGAGCGGGGTGCGGGCAGCTTCCGTGGCCAGGCCCCTCACCTCACTCTCAGCCTCCACTTCCGTTCCACAGCTGCCGCCCAGGCTGGCAGGGCCGCCTGTGCAACGAATGCATCCCTCACAATGGCTGTCGCCACGGCACCTGCAGCATCCCCTGGCAGTGTACCTGTGACGAGGGCTGGGGAGGCCTCTTCTGTGACCAAGGTGAGCTGGGACAAGGAGATGCAGAGGGGACAGCAGAGAGGGGGGAGGGTGGAAACCAGAGAAGCTGCGTGGCCCTTGCTTACCTAGTAGCTTTCCCAGGATCCTTCACGGATCTTGAGATTTTGAAAAGAGTCTCCACCGTGGGCCTAACGTGAGACCGTGGGTCCTTGTGCAGGTGCTGGGAAGCTAGGGTGGCGGGAGAAGCCAGGAGGTGACAGGTTGGCAGCCTGCAGGTTGCACTCATAAAGGCCAGAGCGAGAGGGAGGCCAGGCTCAGTTCCTCTTTCCACCTTGTAGTTACCTATTAACCCCCTAAGTGTTTGCTTACCTTCTAGGCCTGTTTGAGCAGCTCTCCCCTAAACAGCTGTCTGCTGGGGTGTGCCCACCGGCTGCCCCAAAGCCCTGGGGGAGCTGGGCCTCAGGGCAGAGTGCTATCTAACCGACTTGCCGGTGTGGGCACAAACAGCCTGCCCTACTCTTCCCCAGCTGCTCTTTCCATACAGCTCTGTGCACACACTGTCTCTCCCTGCTTCGGGGGCGCAAGCCACGCTTCTGGCTACAGAGGGGTCTCTGAGTCCTAGCCAGGGGGGAGGGAGCTTCCTTCTGCCAGCAGCAGCAGGTGCCTCGCATTGTCAGGGTCAGAGGAGGTAGCTGCCACAGCGACATGTGTCCCAGGCCTGGGCAGGGTGTGCAGAAGAGCTGCTAGGCTGGAGAGAACTTGTCTGGGCCCTCACCTGCTGCCAGCGAGGGGCTTGGAATTCAGACGTTATGTTCTTTGTGTGTATGTCTTTGTCCTTCTCCCCTTCCCCCAAGAAGGACACACACACACACACCTACACACCTGGTTCCTGCTCATTCATTTTCCTCTCCATTCGCTCCCAGGTGACACGGTCATATACTCATCATATGCAAACACAGCCCTTACAGTCCCTATATTTGCTCTGTCTGGTTCTCCCTCCCTGTCCTTCCCAAATAAGAAAACAAATACTTACATTTCAGCATACGCTTGTCACACCTCCTCCTCCAACAAATGCCTGCTCCCCGCCTGCCGCAGCCCCCTTCTCCCCTCTCCCATTTCCCTAAGTGGAAAGCTCACCCCTCTCTCCAGCTTCCCAGGCTTATCTCGGCTGCCCCTCCTCCATGAAACCGTTCCTCATTTCCTCCCTGACCGTGGCCTTGCCCTCCCCTGCTCTTCTGTGCCTCCGTGCTCCTCTGCCCGGCGGCAGTGTGTGCAAGCTTACCTGGCACGAAGCTTACCTGGCACGACGTTGTCCAATTGTGTATTTTCAACCTTGATGGACTGCCCTGGGCATATGTGGTTCAAGGTGCTTCCACCTACACGATCTTGTTGACAGAGGAGGAAGGATATGTGGGCCTGGAAGACTTTGAGTTGAAACCTCTTTGAGCTAAACCTGGGGGGTGAACTTGCCCCACAAGGAGCCCTGAGGTGGGAGTGTCCCCTGGCCCTGCTGAGTTGGTCGGTTCCTGTCTCTGCAGATCTCAACTACTGTACCCACCACTCCCCGTGCAAGAATGGGGCAACGTGCTCCAACAGTGGGCAGCGGAGCTATACCTGCACCTGTCGCCCAGGCTACACTGGCGTGGACTGTGAGCTGGAGCTCAGCGAGTGTGACAGCAACCCCTGTCGCAACGGGGGCAGTTGTAAGGTGAGGCCCAGGCCGGCACCAGAATGCAGAGACCCGGCCAGGTGGATGTACAGCCGCAGACAGGCAGCCCCTGCCAAGCATCCCTGCCCTGTAGGGTCTGACTTTGGCCCCTTTATGGTTTCTCCAGGACCAGGAAGATGGCTACCACTGCCTGTGTCCCCCGGGCTACTATGGCACGCACTGTGAACACAGCACCTTGAGTTGTGCCGACTCCCCTTGCTTCAACGGGGGCTCCTGCCACGAGCGCAACCAGGGGGCCAGCTATACCTGCGAATGCCCCCCCAGCTTCACTGGCTCCAACTGCGAGAAGAAAATGGACAGGTGCACCAGCAACCCATGTGCCAATGGTGCGTCCTGTTGCCTTGCCAGCCTGGGAGTCTGCCAGCCTAGGGGAGGGCCCATCTGTCACACTGGGTGGTCTGATATGGGCCCCTGTCTGTTCTGGAGGGTGAAGAATTTGTTTGAGCGACTGAGGGTGTTTTGGGAAGAGGAGCTGGTTAGTAGTGAGGAGCAGGCCTTCGGAGAGGGGTGGTGCACGCCCTGTGAGGCCTCGTGTCAGAACTCTCTGCCAGCTGGGGCAGCCTCTGACCCTCGCCAGGAAGTCCTGGGCTGGAGAGAGGGAGGCTGGAGGCAGGGGATGCAGTCAGAGCTGCTCTTGGAGGCCTTCCTTGCCCCGTGCAGAGCCTGGTGTGACAGGACGTCTAGGGTGTTTGGCCTCCTTTCAGAACACACAAAAGTGTGTTGGTAACCCTTGTGTACCTGGCCTCTGGATGGCCCGGTGCAAGGCCGGCGGGCAGCAGCGTCAGGGGACAGAGAAGCTTGCGACTCAGAGAGAGATCGGAGGGACTGAGATGAGGCTGGACGCCCACTGAATTCTTTGGGGCCACTATTGCTTCCTCAGCCTGTCCTCTGTCTTCGGTGCCGCCGTGAAGGTGGAGTGAAACGACAGGCATCGCATTTACTTGAGCATCTGCTATGCACCAAGCAGGAGCTCTTGCCTCTGTGCACCTTCGTACCTGCCTGGGCACCGCGTGCTACCCCAGTGCAGCAAGTGAGGAAGCTGAGGTTCAGAGGCAAAGCGACAAGCGCCAGGTCCCCAGCTGGAGGGAGACAGTTGCTCCCCAAACTGGAGCAAAGGCGTCTGAGTCGAAAGTTCTATGAGACGCTAGTGCTTTTAGCTGCAGGGAGGCAGAGTCACTCTGTGCTCTGGGTCCTGGCGGTATAGTGGGCTCTGTCAGCGCTGCCTGTGCTCACAGAGCCAGAAGGACCTAGTTTGTCCCCACGATGGGCCCCCATCCCTGCACCGGCGACCTGTAGGCTGTTGCTGACCCGCGCCCCGTGTGTCCTCACAGGGGGCCAGTGCCTGAACCGAGGCCCAAGCCACATGTGCCGCTGCCGTCCCGGATTCACAGGCACCCACTGTGAGCTCCATATCCGCGACTGTGCCCGCAGCCCTTGCACCCACGGTGGCACTTGCCATGACCTGGAGAATGGATTTGTGTGCACCTGCCCGGCCGGATTCTCTGGTCGGCGCTGCGAGGTGCAGGCACCCGGAGATGCCTGTGCCTCTGGGCCTTGTTTCAACGGGGCCACCTGCTACACCGGCCTCTCCCCGGACAGCTTCGTCTGCAACTGCCCCTACGGCTTCGTGGGCAGCCGCTGCGAGTTCCCTGTGGGCCTGCCGCCCAGCTTCCCCTGGGTGGCTGTTTCCCTGGGCGTGGGGCTGGTCGTAGTGCTGGTGCTGCTGGGCATGGTGGCGGTGGCTGTACGGCAGCTGCGGCTCCGGCGGCCCGAGGATGGTGGCAGGGAGGCCATGAACAACTTGTCGGACTTCCAAAAGGACAACCTGATCCCCGCTGCCCAGCTCAAGAACACAAACCAGAAGAAGGAGCTGGAAGTGGACTGTGGCCTGGACAAGTCCAACTGTGGCAAACAGCAGAACCACACATTGGACTATAACCTGGCCCCTGGGCCCCTGGGCCGGGGCACCATGCCTGGGAAGTATCTACACAGCGACAAGAGCTTAGGAGAGAAGGTGCCACTGCGGTTACACAGGTGAGCTACCCGGAAGGCCTTGGGCCTGGCCCTGCATCCCGACAGAGGCCTGCCTGGGCTCCTCCCAGGGAGTGGGGAGCTGGCCCAGGCCCTTGGCTATTGATAGGCGTCTCCTCCAACACGATTTCTGCCAGGGACCCTTTGCCCTCCCTCCCCATTTGTGGGCTCATTCACAGATGTCAGGTGTGCACAGGCTGTCCTGACTCCCATCCCTCCGTGGCTGTGGCTTCCAGTGGCAGTGCCACGCTTTCCCAGGCCTGAGACCTAAGGTTGGGGAGTCCTGGGGCTCTCCTAGGGGCCTCCTCCCACCCACCTCCCTGGTGAGGCCAGCTCTGCTCAAGCCCCTTGGTCTTGCCCAGTGCCGCTTCTGCAAGCGCCCCAGCTCTCTAGGGTCCGGGCTCCCCGATCCCCACCCCAGCCTCTCCCCACCCCCACCCTCTGCTCACAGCGCCCCGTCTTGTGTTCCCTCAGTGAAAAGCCAGAGTGTCGGATATCTGCGATATGCCCCCCCAGGGACTCCATGTACCAGTCTGTGTGTTTGATATCAGAAGAGAGGAACGAGTGTGTTATTGCCACAGAGGTGAGTGCTGGGCCCGCCATCCCTCCTGCCCTGTGGGGGCTGGGGGCAGTGTCCAGTCACTGTGGACCTTGTGGGCCACTCCTGGAGGCTGGGTCAGAATGCCTCCTGGGCAGGCTTTCGGGTCCCTGCTGGCTTTGTTGCCATGGAGGGGGTGAAACAGGATACATAAGCCAGGGCTGGCCTGGTCTCTCCCACTGTGTTGGCACTGTGCTGGGCAGCCGTGGCACTAGGCCAGCTCCCTGGTGCTGCTTCCCAGCCGCTGGTGGCTGAGGGGGGTTGCCTTGGGTCCTCCTGCCCCTTCCCACTGGCCTCCTCCATCAGACCACCCCATGAGCACCAGCTCCCCAGTTCAGGTGTGGCGTGTCAGGGTGGGCAGCCCCACACTTGCCTTCAGCCCTGCCTGCCCTTGGCTCATGCCTACCTTCTGACGCTCCCCAGGTATAAGGCAGGGGCCCACCCGGGACAGCCTGGCTTCGGCCCAGCAGCTGGACTTTCCTTCTGCGTTGTTTACATTGCATCCTGGATGGGGCGCTTTAAATATGCAACGTGCTGCTCTCAGGAGGAGGAAGAATGGCGCGAACCCGACAGACTGTGACCTTGCCAAGAGATGCAATGCCCTTGAACACCTGGGGGCGTCTGTCTGGCATCAGATTGGCAGCTGCGCCAGCCAGGGGAACAGAGAGGAGAGGAGCGGTGCCACTGGGACCTGCCCTGCCAGCCAGGGCTCTGGCCTGCTTTCCAGAGAGTGGTGGTGGTTCTGTGGGGGCCTGGAGCTGCCATGGCCTGCACTGGCATTGGTGTTTCCAAAAGTGCCTTCGCCCAGGCTCCGTGGAGACAGCCGGGCCCAAATCAGAGAGGACAGAGGGGGCCAGAAAGCCATCAGGTGTGGCTTTTGGCAAGGGTAGCCCTGCAGGTGAGGCGAGGGCCCGCAGGGAGAGGAGCACTTTCTGCCCCTGCCTCCTAGCAGCGCACGTGGGCCCTTCTTGGACTGCCCCCCAGCTCCTCTCCCTGGCCAGCCCCCTGGGCAAGAACGTTGGTAAGTCTTACCTGGCACCCATTGCCCTCTGCCCCAGCTGCCTCTGAGCTCCTGGGAGCGACAGGCAGAGGACCTGGCCCTTGTGCCCGTCGGGCACCAGGCCTTGCTGGGGTGCTCAGGGCAATGATGGTGGACATTCCACTGGGGGAGAGATGGGACCCTTCCCTCCCTCGAACCTGGGCTCTGACCATGCCCACTACTGCCCCCACACAACCCTAGAAGCCCATCTTCAGAAATCAATAATATGAGTTTTTATTTTTTTGTAGTTTATTTTGGAGTCTAGTATTTCGGTAATTTAAGAATCAGAAGCACTGACCTTTCTACATTTTATAACGTTATTTTGTATATCATGTGTATTTATAACATGGAAGAGATGTGTACAGGAGCTTATGACTGCTTGGGTCCTGTCTTTGTGATGGCAGAATGGGAACCCCCTCCCCACCTTCCGACCCCGAAGAATTCTAAGGCCCCTTCTCGCCCTGCTGCTCCGTGCCCTGCAGGAGCCCCTGGGGCCTGAGCATGCACCTGGGTATGGCCTGCTACACCCCGGCCCTTGCCTCCTTCCAGTGCCTGAGCAGCCCACATTCACCTCTCCCGTGGCCAGCCTCGGCCAGCACTCCTTGCCTGCTGGCTGTGGGCCTGCCCTTTCTGCTGTCACCATTCCTGGGGCGATGCCCCCCCACCTGAGTCTGTCCTCCCTTCCTCTCCAAGAGCCTTACATGTGCTCATGATACCCCTCAGTCCTGCCCGTTTTTTCCTTTGTCAGACAATGGGGGTCTCAACCGTGGCTCCTCCTCCTGCCCTCGGGCGGGTGTAGTGGACAGGGGGCTCTGCTCTTTCTTGGCTGGCTCGGCAGGGCATTGGCCCCAGGAGGGTGGGGCAGGAGGGGGTTGGCCTTGGGTTTGCCCTTAACAGCTGCGGTGGCAGCAGGAGTTTATTAAGGACTGCAGGGATGGGGAGATGCAGGCTAGGTTCCTCTGGCTGGGGTGCTAAGGAGGGAGCTTCCAGTCTCTGCTTCATGCCTGGCTTCCTCCGCTGTGCAGGATAGTCCCTAGGGTGCCACCGCCCTCTCTTCACAACCACAAACATCCCCCATGGAGAGCCACATGATGAAAAAAATGAGCCATTGACAAAAAGTTGAGCAGATGCTCCCAGCTCCCCTCCCACCCAGTGGGCTCCAAGTGCAGGCAGCCCTCCTGACCTTGCTCTTCTCCTTGACAAGGTGCACCTGCACCCGCACCTGCACCCGCACGCGTATGCCAGGGACCCAGGAGCATGCTCACACTCCACACTCCACACTCCACGCCCCACTCCTCGCTCCCTGTTCCCTGCGCTGCACACACAGGGTATCAAACAGGAAAGCATTCAGGGAACCGTTCCCACAGCCTGAGCCGGCAGCAGGGGGAAGAACAACACGACCTCACTCTTCCTGCCCAAAATGAAACAGGAAAGCAGCTCCCGGGCCCTGGGGGGCGGGGGAAACTGGGCCAGGACACAAGGCGAGATGACGAGGCTCCCATGTGGGGGCCAGGTAGGACACCCGCAGTCCCGCACGTCCACACCACCAGGCTGTGCTGGGCAGCACGGGCTGCCCGACCCTCTCAGGAGGGCCCTGGAGGGGAGAAGGCTGGGGGCTCTGACACCCTGGGCAGGGAGCCACCCGAGCTTGCTGCCACACTGGCTTTCTAGGGAAGGTGGGGCCCTGTGCCTGGACTCGGTTCGAGCAGCTCCCACCTGTAGCTTGTGCCCACCTCCGTCTCCAGCAATGCAGCAGAAGCTGGGCCAGGCACCTGGGGTGGGAACGGCCCCAACACTGGGCTCCCAGGACTTCCTGAAGGTCACTTCCCAACCTTCACTGGCTTCTCATCAGTAAGGTACCCAAGACTTTGCTGACTCCTTGAGTGAACAGGTGTGCGAGAGGTCCCCGAGGCTGGGTAGTAACAGCCAGGTGCTAGCTGGAGACTCACTATGAGGTGCTGGCCCTGGGTTAGCAAATGCCAGCATTAATTTCCATGGGTATTTTACAAGAGAATTCAGAGCTTATCAGTTCCTTAACAGCCTGGAGCCAGTGCCCTGTCTGGAGAACAAATCTGACCCCACAATGACCTCCAGCCCTGAGGACAGCTGCTTTTCCAGGGCTCTTGGCTGGTCACCACCTGGAGGCGGCTGCAGAGAGCGGTTAAGGGAGGGGCAGTGAAGGAGGGAGGAAAGCCCTTTCTCTCGGCTCAGCCAGGGTCCTTCTCCCGCCTGCCTGCTGGCCGGGGGCGGGCCGCAGCAGTGGACCTGTGGCTCCACCTCTGCTGGGGACACAGCGCTCCCCGCCCCCTCTGCCATGGGGTCTGCAGGATCAGCGGACCCAGCCCTCCGCCCCACGTGGCCTGTCGCATTCCGGGAAGGGGATGGAAGTGATTCATTCGGAACTGTGACTGTCCCTTGCCGCGGAGGGATGCGCCTGGGAGGTCCAGAGGGCTGCCTCGGGCGACCACGCCCTCGTGGTCACCCAGGGCACACCGCCCAGCCTCATGGCCCGGCCGGATCCGGCAGGTCCCGAGCCCCAAGCGGCGGCGGAAGAGGCAGGTGCGCCCGCTGGCCGGGGTCAGTCCTCCACCTGCCGCTGCCGCCGCCGCCGCCGCCGCCGCCCGGCGCCCGGGAGGTCCCGCGCATCCCCGCCCCCGCGCCCTTTGTTACCGCCCTACTTCCTGTTTGCAGCCGCCGACCCCGGCTCACTTCCCGGGCCGGGAAGCCGCCGAAGGCCGAGAGTTTCTCAGAGCCTGCCCCCCTGCTGGGCTCCGCCTCTAGCCTCCCCGAATCCCGCCCCTGGCCTGGGAGCCCGCGCCGAGCCGCGGCCGCGGGAAGCTGGAGCGGCGGGCGGCACCGCGCGGGCCCCGTAGCCCGGCACTAGAGGGCGCCGCGCGGCCGTTGGGCTGCGCGCTTCTGGGCCGCTGTCCCGCAAGGTCCCGGGGTCAGCAGGGCTGCCTCGGGGAGGGGCTGTGCCTAGGCGCCCTGACGTCTTTGCCCGGCAGAGCTGCCTGAAGGCTCCGCGGCCCTAAGCCGAGGGAGTAAAGTGCAGGGAGCCCAGTGCTATCTATGTTTTCTCCCAGATAGTGGCAAGCAGTCCACAGGTCTGTTCCAGCTGACACAGCAGCCAGCCCCGTGGGCTTAGGAAGCCAGCTCTGCCGTCTGCCCCACCGGCCCCCGGAGTGGAAGGGAATTGGGGCGGGCTGGGGAAAGGTACCGGCTTGGCATTTGGAGACTGAAGCGCCCCTCCAGCCCCACTTATTGCCGGGTGATCTGGGACAAGCCCATCCATTTCTCCATTCCTTCAGCACCAGCTGAGCGCCTATGGCACGCCAAGCACTGGCAGCAATGCGCGGTCTCTGCCCAGGGAAGCTAACCCTCCGGCTAATTACTTGTCTGATGAGCCAAGGTGTAAAAGGCATTAATGGAGAACACTGGTGAGTGCTGGTTGGTCAGTTATATCTCAGAGACCACTTTCTGCATTCACACCTCTTGCCCACGCAGTGGGGCGGCCTCTAGAGGGCTGAGGCCTGGCTGGGTAGCAGCCTGGGCAGCCCTGGCGCAGGCAGCTCAGATCCTGGCTTGTTTCTGTTCATTTCCTTCGGTGTCTGCCTTTGAGGAAGACGTGGATCTGGAGCAACCTGCTACGGCATGGTAGATGGGAGACTCTTTGCTGTGGGAAAGGGTAGCAGGCCCCAGGACCCCCTGAAAGTCATACCTTCCCCTTGGGGGTCCGCCCCCAGGGATCCCCCCCCTCCCAGGGCCTCTGGAGAGCTGTGCCCTTTAGCATCCTGGCCTGTTCCCTTCATCCCCAAAGGTTGCCTGGGGTCGAGACACAGGATCCAAAAAGCCAGCAGGAGCTATGGCACAACAGTCAACACAGGAGACTTCCGTGACCTCTGGCCATTAAATCGAGTGGAGATTGCGCCCCCCCCCCCCAATCAGTTCTTCTTGAAGCAGACACCAGCTGGTGTCCTCTAATTCAATTTAACTCTGATGCAATTTACCTGGAGACTGGCCTCAGACCTCAGATCCTACAGGTTGAGGGCCCAGTCCCACAAGGCTGCCCTGGGCTGCACGCTGCAGGCCATTTTACCTTGCCTCTCACCGGCCATAAATCTGCTTTCCCACGCGCCCTCCCCAGGTGAGCATGGTTTCCCAGGGTGGCTCACGGAGCTCAGGGAAACACGTGACTTGCCTTAGCCGGCTTTTTACACAGGCTATTAGGAAGGATCCAGTGGAGAACCGCACAGAACAAGGCATGTGGGCAGGGGCTCAGGCGTCCCCGTCCTGCTGGCTAGGAGCCTCCATACATTCAGCTGTGTTTTTTCAAATCATGGGCCGTTGGTCGTCAGTTTCAGCCTCAGCCTCTCTTGGCTCCTGGGAAGAGACCTGAGCCCTGCCTCGGTCTTTCTGGTGACAAGCTCCAACCTGAGGCCAGCTAGGGCTGCCAGCCACCAATCATCTCATTAACACACAAAAGGACATTTTTTACCTCGGGGATTCCCACAACTTTAGGAGTGGGATGGAACCAAATATGTATTTCACAGTGTCGTGTCAGGGACAGCATCTCAGGCTTTGGGATGTAGCGACAGGTCTGCTCAGGCCCCATGCTCGCCCTGAGGCAGGGCAGCCCGAGAGCCAGGCCTGGCCAGCCTGGCTGTCCCCAGTGACCCCTCGGCCTGGCAGGGCTGAGGAGGGCTGTCCCTGTTCCACGGTGGTGTAGCTGGCCAGGCTCCGCCTCCCAGGCTGGGTCTGTTCGTTTTGCATGTCCCCACGGGTTCCTTGTCCTCAGTACTCCCTCTTCTGCCTTGCTGGCAAAGGAGCGCTGAGACATTCCGGGATCCTCCCCTTTGTCTTAGCAGTGTGCTGGCTGCCCTTGCTTGGGGACCTCACTGCTTTTAGTCTCCAGGGCTGTCTGGGGACCCGCAGTCAGGACCCTGTGAGCAGTCGCACTTCACGTGGGCTGTTTTCCTGGGGGCTCTTGTCAAAGCCAGGCGCTTCCACACTGCAGCACTTCCACGGGGTCTGAAGTTTCACCTTGAGCTCCAGTGGGCTCCCTGTGCAGCGCGGCCACCCACTGAGACGCTCCCCACTGCAGTAGCAGCAGCCCACCACCTGCTGCCCCCACAAATGACACCTGGCTCTCTGCTGGGAACTGGGACCGCTGCGCCGTCCCCCTATCCTCCCGCAGAGCCTTGGCCCCTTCCCTTCCGAGTGGCTGGGAAGAATTGGAACACTGGCTCCCTGGAGGTGCCCAGGCAGCGGGTCTTTCCCTCCATGGAAGGCAGGAAACAGGCAAGGAGCCAGGGTTTCCCGCCATCCCACGGACCATCATTCTGCCAGGACAAGGGTCACATCCTTTCAGTCCCTACTTTCGTGGCCCCAGGGCCAAGCAGCCTGCCCCACTTGGGCCTGGATTCAGCTGGTCCAACCAGCAGAACCGCTGCCTCTGACCCTCAGGCGTTCTGGGGTGCATTGGAGGAGTTCAGGAGATGACAAACCAAAAATGATGTGCTCCTTAGGCACTGGGATACTTCAAAAAGATTGTGAAAAACAAATTCAAATACGAGTTTATTTTGGTGGGAAATTTTTGAAAGAGCTCCTAGTGGGGTCAGCGCTATGGCAC
Organism: Oryctolagus cuniculus; assembly: GCF_051225735.1. Classification (NCBI taxonomy): domain Eukaryota; kingdom Metazoa; phylum Chordata; class Mammalia; order Lagomorpha; family Leporidae; genus Oryctolagus; species Oryctolagus cuniculus. The sequence goes on from NC_142878.1 coordinate 64,224,134, forward strand.
AGTAGCTAAGCCTCTGCCTGTGGTGCTGACATCCCTTATGGGCACTGGTTCAAGTCTCGGCTGCTCCACTTCTGATCCAGCTCTCTGCTACGGCCTGGGAAAGCAGTGGAAGATGGCTCAAGTGCTTGGGTCCCTGCACCCACATGGGAGACCCAGAAGAAGCTCCTGGTTCCTGGCTCCTGGCTTCAGATCAGCCCAGCTCTGGCCGTTGCGGCCATCTGGGGAGTGAACCAGTGGATGGAAGACCTTTCCCTCTGTCTCTCCCTCTCTCTATCTCTAACTCTGCCTCTCAAATAAATAAATAAAATCTTGAAGAAAAATAAAAAGAGCAAATGCAGGAAGGAGCTTTTGCTGCTGAAGTTCTGTTCTGTGCCTCAGGACAGATCTTCCAAAGCCACTCGTCCTCGTGAAGCCACTTCCCATCAACCCAGGAGGATCAAGATCAAACTCACGTCACAAGACGGGTGGAGCTGGACGCCATGGCCAGGCAGACCCACTCTGTGCAGGGACCTCCCCAGGCGGCCTCCATGCCCTCTCTCCTCCCTGCCGTGAACAGTGCAGCTGGCCCTCTGTGGGCTCCACATCTGTGGATTCACTGAACCTCAGGTCAAAAATATTGGGGAAAAAATGCATCTCTACTGCACTGCACACGTATAGGCTTTTCTTTTCTTGTCATGGTCCTTAAACAACACAGCACAGCGTGGTTTCCATTACATTTATATTATGCTAGGGAGTAAAAGTGCCATAGAGATGATGTCAAGTACACGGGAGGCCGTGGGCAGGTCTGTGCACATGCTACACCGTTTCACATAAGGAGCTTGAGCAGCCCGGATTCTGGTATCCAGAGGGGACCCTGGAGCCAAGCCCCTGTGGGTCTCGAGGGACAGCGGCGTGGGAGCTGACTCTCGCTGGGTTTGCTTTGCTCACTTCTCCTTCCTGTGATGCCACTGCACACACAAACATGTTACACCTCCGTGTCCCTGTGACTGCTGTCAGTTCATTTCATAGACTCCGCTCATGAGCCGTCCCCTACAAACGTGTGTTGGTGGGAATGAGCATCTGGGCCACAAGCCTGAGGACACGCTGTTCTTGGTGGTCTGTGGGAGCGGTGGTCCCTTACACGCTGTGGGTTATTTAGCACTCCACCCCATACCCCCACAATATCTCTCTTTGCTAAAGCCATTGTCCTATTGATAGCTTTCTTGGGGCAGGCCATTACCCATTCTGTCTTTAGAGAAAATCCTCCTTGGGTGGGTCATGTGGCACAGCAGGTTAAGCCACTGCCTGCAATACCAGCATCCTGTAGTCCTGGCTGCTCCAGTTCCAATCCAGCTCTCTGCCAATGCTCCTGGGAAGGAAGTGGAGAACGGCCCGAGTACTTGGGCCCCTGCCACCCATGTGGGAGACCTGGATGGAGTCCCAGCTCCTGGTTTCAGCCTGGCCCAGCCCAGGCCATTGTGGCCATTTGGGGACTCAGCCAGCAAATGGAGGATCTGTCTCTGTCTTCCCCCCTCTCTCTGTAACTCTGCTTTTCAAACAAATAAATAAAATCTTTATTAAAAAATTAAAAAACAAAAGAAGATGCTAGCCCTGATCCCTTTTCTGACCCACTCAATTCCTCTGGGTTGTGTCAGACTGAGAGGTAGACTATGGCTTTGTCCTGGGTGAAAATAGAAAGTGAAAAGCCTGAAACAAAAATAGTAAAGAGCCAGCGCCGCGGCTCACTAGGCTAATCCTCCGCCTAGTGGCGCCGGCACACCGGGTTCTAGTCCCGGTCGGGGCGCCGGATTCTGTCCCGGTTGCCCCTCTTCCAGGCCAGCCCTCTGCTGTGGCCAGGGAGTGCAGTGGAGGATGGCCCAGGTGCTTGGGCCCTGCACCCCATGGGAGACCAGGAAAAGCACCTGGCTCCTGGCTCCTGCCATCGGATCAGCGCGGTGCGCCGGCCGCAGCGCGCCGACCGCGGCGGCCATTGGAGGGTGAACCAACAGCAAAGGAAGACCTTTCTCTCTGTCTGTCTCTCTCACTGTCCACTCTGCCTGTCCAAAAAAAAAAATAAATAAATAAAAAAATAAAAAAAAATAGTAAAGAGTCCACATTTAGTGCATGTTCCCACGTGCCAGATACTAGCTAAGGTGTTCCCTCTTTTAATTCTTGTCAGACCCTACAGGGCAGATTCTGTTACCATTATTCTCCCATCTCACAGTTGAGAAAACTGAGGGTCAGAGACCATGTGTCAAGGGTCCCCTAGCTGGTATATGGTAGAGCTGGATCAAATACGAGCAAAGTGAACTTCCAGTCCGTGTTGGGGAAGGTTTTTCATCCTCCTGGAATCAGCAGCTTTGTGAAACTACTTCCTCACTTGACACATGAACCTAGCATAACTCGCTCCCTCCAGAAGGACACTCTGTCCTTGTGGAAGCTAATGATACTCGCTGAGGCCGGGAGTTGATGGCAGGGTCTGGAATGAGAAGTGAGAAGGAAATGAGTGCCTGAAGGAAAGATTAATTTGGGAAAGGTCCAAAAAAGGAAGCTGCCACGTGCACATCACGTGCACAGCAGGTGCACACCAGGTGTGACTCTGCAAAGTGGTGGTGGCCTTGGGCTCATCACCACTCCTGAGCTGGTACCTCTGGGGGCCTGACACCAGCAGCCTCTCCCAGAGCGAACTTGAGAAGGGAAGATGATGACTCTGTTGCTGGGCTGATTAAGGAACCAGCTGAGGAGGTGCTTCAGGGGCCCGAGTGACACGCGGGGGTGGGGGGACAAGAGACAGATGTTGTTGGCAAGGAATGGGAACAGGAAGATGTTTAAGATCCCTTTGGCTAACTTTTATGGAGATTCCTATTTTGAGAAGGTCAAGGTTGAGCCTGTGTCATACAGGACATGAGACATAGCCTTGGTCTTTTATAAGTAAGACCAAGTAAGAGTTTCCCTTCTTTTACCCACAGCCTGGCAACCTTTGATGGCCTGGCACCGTGTTGGCCTCTCTGGGCTTTTGAAGACGAGTGCTGCTCCCAGGGGCTGGGAGGTGAGTGAGCAGGAGGCAGGATGTCAGGCAGGAGGTCCTCTTGGAGGCGGGCTCCCCTGCAGGATGCCCTGTCACCATGGGGGGGCTACCTAACTCTCCTGCTTGCTTCTCTGTGAACAGGCATTTCCCTCACAAAGTGGCGGAGAATTTTCTAGTGGGAATGTATGTAAAAGTGTTTAGCAAATTGCTTGGCACACGGTGAGAATTCCGTAAATGGTAGTTTCCGTGACACTCACCGGGTGGAAGAATGGCTAATTAAACAGTGACCTAAGTCACTGTGGGAGCACAGAAGAGGACATACTGAACTCTGCCCGGAGCAAGACATGGGGACAGGAGTTCCACTCCAGGCTTCGTGCAGGAGGGAGGAGGTCTCAGAGGGGGTGCCCAGGTGATGCAGATAGGCTGGCCACCCCTCACCCATCAGAAAACCACTAAATTTTTAAAAGTAGCTTTAACTTTTTCTTACTTAAAGATTGCATTTCAAGGGTGGCCGTTTGGTCTTGCAGTTAAGAAACAGGTTAGGATGCCCGCATCCCATACCCGAGTGCCTGGGTTCAAGACACGGTTCTGGCCCTTGACTTCAGTTTCCTGTCAATGTAGACCCTGGGAGGCAGCAGGTGATGGCTCAAGTAGTTGGGTTCCTGTCACCCACATGGGAGACCTGGATTGAGTTCCCATCTTCAACTTCGCTCCCAACCCCTCTGTTGTGGGCATTTGGGGAGTGAGCCGGCAGATGGGAGCTATCTTTTTCACTTTCTATCTCTCTGCCACTCAAAAAAAAATTTGCATTTTGTAAAACTTGGAAATTAGGAAAAAGAATCACCATGATCACAAAATACCCATCACCAAATATTTGGTGCCCCCACCCCCATTTTTTTTTCCTCAAGGATTTCTTGTTGTTTTTAACAATTTCAATCATGGTGCAAATTATAGTTCATATTTTGAATTTCTACCTTGCAATGCAGCCATAGACATTTATATAACATAGTTTTCATAATGGGTTTTTACTTTAAACTTTTAAACTAAAGAGAAATAATTTTCTTTTTAAATACAGAAATACCTCACGTTCTCTTTTTAAAATTCCAATTGAAATGGACATTTTTTAAAAGTGTAAATCTCATGTAATTCTGAGTCAAAGGTTATCACTGAGTATTTCAATAAATTAGATTTTTCGTGTGCAAATAAACACATATGGACTTTTTAAATTAAAAAAAAGGCATTGGGTTACTTTATAACTTACTTTTTTCACGTAATTATACATCATAAATATGTTTCCACTTCAGTAAGTATAAGCAAACACAATGTTTTTCAAGTGGCTGCACAGATTTAATGGACTACATCAAATGTATGTTACCATCTAGTTCTGGATATTTCTGTTGTTTTCTGTGTTTGTGTGTGTGAGTCTGCATCATGTGAATTAACCATCATTTTCATAAACATGCGGCTATTTTGGATATTTAGGTACTCATTCTTGGTTTTTTGTGTTTTTTTTTTTTGGGGGGGGGCTATCGTAAATAACAATGCCTTGAAGATCTTCAGGCATATGGCTTTTCTCATATTTTGAATAATTTCCTGGAGTGGAAGGATCGGGTCAAAGGGCAGGGACGTTTTATGATTCTTGATTTGAATCACCAAGGTGCTTTCTCAAAGGGGTGTTTGTGCCAATTCAGATCCTCCTGGCAATGTGTTGGTCCCAGTTTCCCACCTGCTGCCTGGGACCTACAGGTGGCTGAGTGGACAAGAAGACATTTTCCTGAAGAAACTGGACCCAGGGGACAGGACTGAGGGAGGGGAGATCAGGCATGGGGAATGGAGGCAAAGGGGAGGAGAAAGAAGTGACACAGAATACCCTTCTGCCTGTCAATTTTTTCCAGTTGAGAAAGTAATTCATGCTGTTTGTAAAAAGAAATCCAAACTTTTCCACAAACATTTTAATGCCGAGCCCTCCAATGGTAACAACAGATTGGGTGTACTCTTCCAAATTCTTTCTTTTTAAAATTAATTAATTTATTTTGGAAGTGAGAGAGAGACAGAGAGATTCCCCCATCCACCATTCACTCTCCAAATAGCAGCTGTAAGGCCGCCACAAAATACACCAAACACCGGAGTAAGGGAGTCAGGAGTCAGAGAGGAGAGAGAGGGGAGAGAGGGGAGAGAGAGAGAGGGGAGAGAGAGGGAGAGGGAGAGGGGGAGGGAGAGGGAGGGAGAGAGAGAGAGAGAAGTAGGAGCATCGAATCCCATTAGGATGGGGGTGGGGCTGACATTGGTGGTTGTGCCATATGGCCACCTGGCTTCCAGCAATGGCGGTGGGGGCTAGAGACTAGGGTGGTGTCCGGGAGTAGACTGCGCCATAGATAAGACTACACCATTTTACTAACAGCAGTAACAGCCAAGGCTGGGCCAGGTCAAAGCCAGCAGCCAGGAGCTTCATCGGGGTCTCCTACATGGGTGCAGGGGCCCAAGCACTTGGGCCATCCTCCACTGCTTTCCCAGGCGCATCAGCAGGGAGCTGGCTGGGAAGTGAAGCAGCGGGGGACTCGAACCAGTGCCCCTAAGAGATGCTGGCGGCTTTACCCACTATGCCACAGCGCCGGCCCCCAGAATATTTCTTACCGATGCTAAGGCACAATCTGTTTCTTGTTTTTAAAGAAATGGTTTCACGCTCCGCTGGGCCACATTCCCACCGGGGAACGCGTCTCAGAAGCCTCTGGAATGAATATGCGAGGTGTGCAGATAATGGGTAATATCTCATCCGAATCGCTGCCCATTTCCCCTGCCAGGGGTCAGTTCCTCCAGGGGAAGGCCTTCTGCCGCCTCAGGGGCGCGCTCATGGGACAAGAGGCAGCGACGCCAGGCGCCGGGAGCCAACGGAGGAGGCCTGCGGCTGCCCCCGGCTCCCTGGGGGTCTCCCTGGGGCCCTCCTCGCCCACTGCTCTCAGGATTAACCATCGCTGCCAAGTGCAGGAAGAACTGAACGCACTGCCTCGGGGCAAGGCCGCCGGCAATTCCCCAACGCGCCCGGCCAGGGGCGGAGCCCTCACGTGAGGCCCGGCCTGACTCAGTCCCCCAGCCTCTGCAGAACCCTCTGCCGACCCCGTGACTCAGTTTCTCCATTCGCTCACGCGAGCCAACAGCGTGAAGCACCGGAGCGGAATGCGGAGGGTGCAGCCGACAGCTTCCCCGCGGTGCGTGCTCTCGGGCGGGGCCCCAGAGGCGGGAGGGGATGCTGCCCAGAGAGCGCCTCCTGGGCGCGCCGCGGCCCGGAGGTGAGTGCGCGCGGCCCGAGGTGGCCGACTCTGCCAGGTGCACTGGCGGCATGCCTGAGGAGATGCCGCCCGAGACCCGCCTGTCCAGGAGCCCACTGGGCCGTGGACATAGAGAGACTTCCAGGGAGACGCCCGGTGCCCGCGTCCGAGGACGGCCAGTGCCCGCCGCCGGCTGACGCAATCAGGGGCACCCTTGCTGCATGCCGGTGCTGGGGAAACCTCCCCGGCCCTTGCATCACTCCTGCCAGATTTGCCACAGAGGAGGAGCCGCACCAATCAGCGGGCGCGCTGGGTCCGGGGCCGGCCGGTCGGTCACCCAGTTAGAGGGCGGCGCGGTTAACCGAGAAGCAAATCCCGAAGATGATTGGCCAAAGGGGGATTCGCCCCGCCCCAATCACCGCGGCAGCTGGCAGCGGGGGGGCGGGGCTTTCCGGCCGGAGGGTTTAAAGGGCGCCTCGGTAGGGTCCCCTCAGCTGGAGCGACCGAACGGTGCCAGGCCAGGTGTGCGCGTCCGTCGGTCCTTCCGTGCCCGCGCCGGAGACCAGCCCCGGAGGCCGCTCGGGCCCGTCCCTGAGCCCGGCACCATGAAGCAGGAGTCTGCCGCCCCGAACACCCCGCCCCCCTCGCCGTCTCCGGCGCCGTCCCCCCGGGAGGACGGCGACCCCCAGGCTCTGTGGATTTTCGGGTACGGCTCGCTGGTGTGGAGGCCCGACTTTGCTTACAGCGACAGCCGCGTGGGCTTCGTGCGCGGCTACAGCCGCCGTTTCTGGCAGGGAGACACCTTCCATCGGGGCAGCGACAAGATGGTGAGCATCCGACCGTGCCCCAGGGGCGAGGGGCGGGGAGGCGGGCGGCCGTGCCCTCTGGGCCGAAGGAGGGGAATGTGCAAAGCCTATCAGGAACCTGTGGATCGTTGATCGGATCGTTGTGCTGGCTGCCAGTCTGGGCCACTGCTGCTCCAGTCCGGGGATTTCTCCCAGATCCTCGCATGGCGCCCTGGGACTCTGAGGGCACACAGAGAGGGCCTGCCTAGGCCCAGGCCAGCAGGGTGGAGCAGGGTTTAGCAGGAGTTCTTTGCACTGATGGCAAAGCTGACTTATGACCTGTCTTTCTCCAAATCTCTTTTTTTCCACCCCAGCCTGGCCGTGTGGTGACCCTCCTTGAAGATCATGAGGTAAGTGCTCAAGTGAAGAGGAGGATCTTGGGCCTGCCGTGGGGGTGGCGGTGGCGGTGGCGGTGGCGGGTCGGAGCCCGTGGGCTTTGGCTGCAGGGTGGAGCTGCTCAGGAGAAGCACCTGAAAGGCCTCGTTGCAAGGCAGATTTTAACTGGGCAGGGTTAGAGTGGGGCCTGAGGTGCAGCATTCCTACAGCCTTACAGGGGCTGCCACGGGCTCCTGGACCACTCTTGGAGGAGCAACCCTGCCCTCCTTGGGGCTGCACCACCAGATAGGGACTGATGAATTGCAGCTGAGCCACTGGCACCCCCTCCTCCAGAGAGCAGAGTCCTGGGGCGGGGCCCAAGGGTGCTGAGGACCAGCAAGGAGCAATCCAGACTGACCCCAGGTGTCCCTGTTTTCTCCTAGGGCTGCACTTGGGGTGTGGCTTACCAGGTACGAGGTGAGCAAGTGACAGAGGCCCTGAAATACCTGAACGTGCGCGAGGCAGTGCTTGGCGGCTACGACACCAAGGAAGTCACCTTCTATCCCCAAGACGCTCCCGACCAGCCGCTCAAGGCATTGGCCTACGTGGCCACCCCCCAGAACCCTGGCTACCTGGGCCCTGCTCCCGAGGAGGCCATCGCGACGCAGATCCTGGCGTGCCGAGGCTCCTCCGGCCACAACCTCGAGTACTTGCTGCGGCTGGCGGACTTCATGCAGCTCTGCGGGCCTCAAGCGCAGGACGAGCACCTGGAAGCCATTGTGGACGCTGTGGGCACCATGCTGCCCTGCTTCTGCCCCACCGAGCAGGCACTGGCACTGGTCTGAGTGCCTGAGCCCTGTGGACATCGGGGCCAGGTCCCCACTCCAGTGCATAAATCGGACTCGATACAGCTAGAACCCACTGGGAAGACACGGGGGCAGCCGGGGGCTTCTCTTCCTACACCTGCCTGGCTGCCCGCCTGGCTCTGCTGCTGGACACTGACTCACTACTTGAAGCTTTACTTATTGCACCATGTTGGTGCGGTGGGCAGGATGGGGTTCCTGCCCTGGACACAAGGGTCCTGCTGAGCGGTGGCCCCACCCAGGCCCCTGGTGCCTGACCAGGTTCCCCCCAGTGCTGCTGCTAACCCCACACCCCACAGGCCTCCACCTCCCCAGGAGCTCCTGAGAACCTGATCCTCTGCCCACCCATTCCCCAGCCCTGCCGAAGCTCCCAGCCCACTGGATGAGGGGCAGCAGGGAGTGAGCGGAGGGGGCCAGACAAGGGCTGGGGCCCCCGCCAGCCCTGCTAATCCACCAGGTGCCCAGAGCAGAGCTGGATCTGATGCCTGGACACAAACGTTAAGACTGGGTCTGGGGCCTCTTACCCATTTGGTTTTATTTCTGTCCCCTGTCTGCCTGTCTGTCTGGGCCTTTCCTGTCTGTCTGGTCTGTTCCTGGGAGACTCATCACCCCAGGCCCCTGCACCTTCTTGTCTGTCCCATGCAACTACTCATAAATAGATCTCCCATTATCTGTGCTGTGCTGGAATACCCTGCTTGCTTTAGGTCGGGGAGGGGTGCTGGTGGGGGATGGGGTGAGCAAGGTGGGGAAACCCTGGAAGGCCCCTAAAAGGAAAGGGGCTCCTTCCTCCTCTCCATCCCTCTCCCTGGGGAGAGCAGGTTCCTCTCCCACCCACACAGTTCATGTCCTTTGGTGCGTGCAAACAGTGCTCTCTGCGTGTTGCAGAACTCGGCTCGGGCAGCTCTGCTTGGCAGCCTGGGGGGCTGGGACCCTGTTTCACCCTCCCCAGCTGCCCTGAGGAGTTGGCGAGCTCGGAACTAAGACCAGGTCTTCCTCCGCCAGCACTGGGGCCGCTTCCTGACAGTGGGATTAGATCCGGCTTCCCGCTAAGGCAGGGAGTGGCGATGCTGACAGCAGATGGCAGGGACCTAGGGCCTGGAGGACCTGGTAGTGTCCCCTTGATTCCAGGCTCTGAGTGCTCATGCTGTTGCCTCCTGGGGCCATAGTGTCAGCTGTTCCTTCTCCGTTACCCTCACCCACCCTGGAATGAGTCGCCAGGGTGCTGCTCGCTCACCTCCTACCTGTGCTGGGTGCTCCACCTCCTGTCCTGGCCCCCAGGGCAGCAGATCACAGCTCCCAGACCTCAGCCTGACTCGGATTCCTTAACAGAAAGAGGCCCCTTCCTGCCACTCAGCTCCTGGCCCTGTAGGGGGGTGGGATCAAGAGGACAGGACTTTAGCAGCCAAAGAGCCCAAGTCCAAGCCAGCCCCTGCCCTCCCTGACCGGTGACCTCTGGGCATCAGTTGACTCCGAGCGGACCACACCGTGGATTGATGCGTGAGGCAGGCTGTGTGCTGCGTGCTGCACATCCGGTGTCCCCGGCAGGGTCAGCTCTGACCAGGCTGGGCCGCCGTTGTGCCCAGGGAGGCTGCCCATCTTGGCAGCCTTGTGTCTTGGCCCTTGATGGGAAGAATGTGGAGTCCAGCCAGATCCTTCTGGGAACCTGGTCAGGAGCAACGGGAGGAGGTGAGCGGCAGCTGGGCCCTGGCCTCTGGGCCGGGGCAGGGCCAGGCAGCCAGCTCAGAGCCCTGCTTTCTGCTGAGGGTTGACTGAGGCTGGGGCAGACTGCTTGCCGTCTGCCCACGCCTGGCGTGCTTCAAGCCCTTTGTTCAGGCACCACTCTAGGCTCAGGGATCCAGCAGTGGGGAAACCCTCCTCCTCCGTTCAGTAGGCAAAGCCCAGTGGGAGAGTTGCACCCTATACTGTGAAAAGGACCCTAGGGTTGCTAGTGGGGCAGAGGGCTTTCTGGGAGAGGGAGCAGAAAAAAAGGATGTTTGGGGAGCAGGGAGCCAGGGAACTGCGTGTGCTTGCGGTGGGGGGAGGAGGCAAGGTCAGAGGAGCTGGCCCAGAGGGAGGGGCAGGGGGCAGGGCAGGTGGGCTGGCCAGGTGTGCTGAGCCGTGGAGGCGGCATTCCTCCTGGGTCACAGCCGGCCTCCAGTGCATTGGGAGCAGGGACTGCGGGCTGCTGTCAGGTGGAGGGGGAAGGTGGCCTGAGCCAAGCTGTGGCCGCAGAAGGGGCAGGAGCATGCAGGTAAGGCCCGCGGGATTTACTTGGTGACCAACGGGTGAGAAGGTGCAGACCCTCAAACTCGGCCCCAGTTCCTCCTCCTGCGCTCACCTCGCAGACCGCTGCTGACACCAGATGTGTGGGTTCCTAACTCAGTGTGGTTCTGACCCCACTACCTGGACCCAGCATCAGAGCCTGTGGGCTGAGGGCTCCGTTCCAGAGACTGCCCCCACTTCAGGTGCGGGCCCCAGCCCCGGCCCCAGCCCCAGCGTGTTCTCCCGGGGTTCCACGATCTCCTCAGGTGTGGCTGATTTGCTCTCGTGGCTCACGAACTCAGGGAAACACGTGTGCTGCCTTATTGTAAAGAACAGCATGGAGGTGCGTGGGGTGGGGGAGGGGTGTCGAGCTTCCACGCTGCCTCCAGGAAGCTTGTGTTTTGCTACCTGAAAACACTGTCCTTTTTTTTCTTAAAGAAGCACTTTAAAATTTTTTATTTTTTTTTTTTATTTTTTATTTTTTTGACAGGCAGAGTGGACAGTGAGAGAGAGAGACAGAGAGAAAGGTCTTCCTTTGCCGTTGGTTCACCCTCCAATGGCCGCCGCGGCTGGCGCACCGCACTGATCCGATGGCAGGAGCCAGGTACTTATCCTGGTCTCCCATGGGGTGCAGGGTCCAAGCACTTGGGCCATCCTCCACTGCACTCCTGGGCCACAGCAGAGAGCTGGCCTGGAAGAGGGGCAACCGGGACAGAATCCGGCGCCCTGACCGGGACTAGAATCCGGTGTGCTGGCGCTGCAAGGCGGAGGATTAGCCTAGTTAGCCGTGGCGCCGGCCTGTTCATTTATTTTCATTTTATTTGAAAGGTAGAGAGAGAAAGATCTTCTATGTGCTAGTTCACTCCCCAGCTGCCAGGGCTGGAACTCCATCCAGGTCTCCCGCACGGGTGGCAGGAAGCCAAGGACCTCTCGGGGAGTGCATTCTGCAGGAAGCTGGATCGGAAGCCGAGCGACCGGGACTCAATCCAGGCACTCAGATACGAGATACCGGCATCCCGAGCAAGGACAGTAACTGCTTCGCTACATGCCCACGTCCTTTGGGGTTTTGATGGAAAAGTCACAGCACAGGCAGGAGCGAGAATGGACAGAAAGGGCATGGTCAATGGCAGCAGAGTGGGCGGCAGGGGAGGGAAGGGGCAGGACCCCTTCCAATTGAGGGTCTTTGCTACCCCACCAGGCGGATTACAGCATTCAAGATGAGTCTCTGTGACCTGCCTTAGAGCCGGGAGCCATGGATGACAACCAAAAAATCCACATCCTGAAGTCAGAGGGCGAGGGTCCAGGCAGGATGGCAGGGCTCCTGGTGGTGAGACAGAGCAGAAAGGGCACAGGGCAGGGGCTGCCCTGGGTTGAGGTCGAGGCCTGGGGCAGGGGCAGGGGCAGCACTGCGATGTTAGGGGCGAGGGAGGTGTGTTGGCGTGGGACTCAGGAGAGATGCCCGGGCTGCAGTTAGATACTCGGGAGCCATTCACTGGGAGAGGGTGCTGGAAGCCCTCGAGGGGAAAGGAAGAGCAGGCCAGGCCTTGCCCGAGGAGCCCTGGCCTGGTGGTGTGGGCAAAGCCCGAGAGGGCTTGGGAACAAAGGGCTGAGAGGGAAGGGGTGGACGGTCTGCCCTGGAGGAGACACACACACGTCAGGGGGACAGCGGTCGCCACAGCAGCGTGGAGAAGCACAGGGCAGGGCCGGGGAGCCGGTGGGAAGGAAGCAGGTAGCACTCAGGAAATCTGGCTGTAGGGGGGCAGCTGGGAGGCTGGGGTCTCAGTTGCCCTTTACACAGGGAAAACTGTTGGGGGTCCCAAGAGCTTTTGTTTATGTGGGGTACGGTGGCCTTCGCCTGCTGTATTAGACACTGAAATGAAGAAGTGTTTTTTTTTTTTTTTTTTTTTTTTAAGATTTATGTATTTGAAATGCTGAGTGAGCCAGAGAGGGAGAAATGAGAGCGAGGGAGAGAGAGAGAGAGCGAGCGAGCGAGCGAGCGAGAGAGAATGATCCGCTGGTTCACTATCCAAATGGCCGCTATGCCTGGTGCTGGGCCAGGCACAAGCCAGGAGCCTGGAGCTCCATCCAGGTCTCCCACATTGGTGGCAGGGGCCCAGGTGCTCCCCAAGGTGCATTAGTAGGGAGCTGGATTGGAAGTGGAGCAGCTGGGACTCATGTGGGATGCTGGCATCACAGACAGCTTAAGCTACCATGCCACAGCACCAACCCTGAAATTGAGAAGTTTAAAACATTCGTTATTTTATTGAAAAAAAAATTTTAATTTATTTGGAAGGCAGATCATCAGAGAGAGGGAGAGAGAGGAAAGATCTTCCATCCACTGGTTCACTCTCCAAATGCCCACAATAGGCAGGGCTGGGCCAGGCCGAGCCATGAGCTAGGAACTCCGTTTGGGTCTCCCACATAGGTGGCACAGGCCCTAGCACTTGGGTCATCTTCCACTGCCTTCCCAGGCACATTAGCAGGGAACTGGACCAGAAGCAGAGCATTTGGGACCTGAACAGCCACTCCAATCGTGTCACAACATCGTCACATCATCCCCTATTCCTTAGTTAAAAAAAATACAAATGTGGGGCCTGGGGCTGTTACTGTGATACAGTGGGTTAAAGCCACGGCCTGCAGCACTGGCTCCCCACGTGGGTGCTGATTCGAGTCCTGACTGGTTCTGAGACCCAGAGGAAGCTCCAGGTTCCTGGCTTCGGAGCAGCCCAGCTCCAGCCATTTTGACCATTTGGGGAGTGAACCAGCAGGTGGAAGAACCTCTCTCTCTTGCCTCTCAAATAAATAAATAAATAAATTTTTAAATATATATAAAAACAGTAAACCTGTTGCATGTTAACATCTTTTAAAGAAAAAAATTTATTTTCCAAAGCAAATTTAGTGAAGGATGATATTGTTTTATATTTTTAATAGAATGTTTCATTATTTTATTTGCATTTATTTGAGTGACAGAGATTGGGAAAGGAAGAGAGAGAGAGAGAGGATTTCTTTGTCTGCTGGTTCACCCCTCAAATGCTCACAAACAGCTGGGTCTGGGTCAGGCCAAAGTGGGAAGCCCAGGACTCAGTCTGGGTCTCCCACCTTGGTGGGAGGGACCCACGTGCCTGAGCCACCACCTGCTGCCTCCCAGCCAGGGTTCGTTAGCAGGAAGCTAAAACTGAAAGTGGAGGCAGCACTTGAGCTCCCTGCCATACGGGATGCGGGTGTCCTGCGCGCCAGCTTCACCGAGTTGTCAGAGGCCCGCCACACGTCGGTGTTAGCAGCTTCAGGCGCCCTGCATGAAGCCTGCTGCACTGTCACGTGCCTCTTAGTCTGAGTGTGAAAATAACTTTGACCTCACAGACCTCCTGAACATTTTTTTTTTCAAGATTAATTAATTTATTTGAAAGGCAGAGTTACAGAAAGGCAGGAGCAGAAGAGAGGTCTTCCATTCGCTGGTTCACTCCCCAAATGGCTGCAATGGCCAGACCAAGGCCAATCCGAAGCCAGGAGCCAGGAGCTTCTAACAGGTCTCCCATGCGGGTGCAGGAGCCCAAGGACTTGGGCCATCTTCTACTGCTTTCCTAGGCCATAGCAGAGAGCTGGATCGGAAGAGGAGCAGCTGGGACTTGAACTGGAGCCCATATGGGATGCCAGCGCTGCAGGCAGTGGCTTTACCCATTATACCACAGTGCTGGCCCTGGAACATTTTTTTAAAGTGCATTTTTGGGGTTTTCTTTTTTAGTTGGAAGAGTCTTAAGCAGAGTAAAAAGGGGGTGCCCAACATTGGGCCACAGCTGTAAGACCACCACAAAACACACCGCACACTCGAGTAGGGAAAGGATTCCCAACCAACTGGGGGGAAGGGGCAAAGAAGGAAGAGAGAGCCGTCTGGGGGAACCCGGTCCTAATATCCCTTTGTCAGGGGGCGGGCAGGGAAGTAGGAGCAACCAATCCTATTAGGGTGGGAGTGGAACTGACACTGGTCGTTGGGCCATGAGGTTTAGGACCAAAGCCTACTGTGCCACGTGGCGACGGGACCAAGGCCTAAGAAGGCATCTGGGGCATAGATGGCGGCACAGATAAGACGGTGCCATTTTACAAACAACAGCATTAAGAAATTTCAGTCAGCGGGGACCCTGTAAGGCCACCACAAAACACACCAAGCACCGGAGTAAGGGAAAGAGCTTATTGGGGGAAACACGGCAGACTGGAGGGAAGGGGTGAAGGAGGAAAAGAAGGAGAGCACAAGAGAGAGCGACAGAGGTCAGGAGACGGAGAGGAAGAGAGCGAGCCACACACACGTGTTCAAGAGCAGGTCCTGTTAAACTGCCAGGGTACAAGCAGGGAAGTGGGAGCAGCGAATCCCATTAGGGTGGGGTGGGGCTGGCACTGGTGGCTGGGCCATGTGGCCACCTGGCTTCCAGCCTTGGCGGCAGGGGCTAGAGCCTAGGGTGGTGTCAGGGTGTAGACTGCGCCACAGATAAGACTGTGCCATTTTACTAACAGACCCAGGGACCAAGAATCAGCGGAAGGATCAGTGAATTCAGCTGCCAGTTAATCAGTCCACAACCACCTGCCCTTGGCCTTCAGCTGTGGGAGACAGAAGCCCGCCATGTCTGGGTTGGCAGTGGCTGAAAGCCGCGTTGGGTCAGAGCTCAGAGGACGTGCAGAGCAGCGGAGCTCATTGTGGAGGTTTTTTTTATTTTTTAAGATTTATTTATTTATTTGAAAGTCAGAGTTGAAAGAGAGAGAGAGAGGGAGGAAGGGAGAGAGAGGGAGGGAGAAAGAGGGGGGAGGGGGAGAGAGAGGGAGGGAGGGGGAGAGAGAGGGAGGGAGGGGGAGAGAGAGGGAGGGAGATCTTCCATCCGCTGGTTCACTCCCCAAATGGCCACAACAGCTGCAGCTGCGCTGATCCAGATCCGGAGCCAGGAGCCAGGAGGAGGGTTTTTGTTTGTGCTGCGCTTTTCCTCCCCCTGCAGGGTTTTTTGTTCGTTTTGTCTTCTGTAAAGGAGACAAGGCTCCGCGTTTAGGGGGCCTTGGGTTGTGGCTGGGGCCGCAGGCAGCCTGTGGCAGCACCCGTGCAGGCGAGCGCGGGGCGAGGGAGGGCTGCAGGCCAGCCAGGCACCGGGACGGCGACGCGGGAGGAGCCTGGGACGCCCCCGGTTCCCCAGAAGAGTAGCGGTGTCAGGGGAGATGGTGTGGAGGAGACCAGCCTCCCCCAGGGCTGGCTCTGAGGGGAGTCCGCGTGCCCTACAGTGGAGGCTAACCTTGGTGCACAAGGCCAGGTTAGGGGTGGCAGCGGTGGCAGGGGTAGCGCAAAGTCCAGCCTCCCCACCACGGTCAGGTGCCCAGGGCAGGCGTGGTTCACCGTCGCGTCCCGGACGAGCGCCCCGGACTGGACAAGGCAGCGGTGGAGAAGTGGGGCGGAGCAGGGCTGCCGGAGGGGCGTGGCCAAAGCCTGACTGGCAGGGCCGCAAGCCTTCCTCCCCAGTCCAGGGCGCACAGCCGGGGCAGGTGGCCGGGGACCGCTCTCCTCTCTCTTCCTCTTGCCGCCTGTGGAGAGTCCCCACCAGGCCCGCCCTTCCTCGGGGTCTGCCCCAGGCATTTCCTTGGGCACGGGGAGAGCCCGACACACCCTAAAGGTTCCGCCAGGTCACCCGGCCTGCCCGGTGCCACCATCTCTCAGCCAGCGGCCGGGACTCTACGCTGCCCCCCCCCCCCCGCTCTCGCCCTTTGTGCCCCTGCTCCCCGCCTGGCGCTCCGGACACCCCACTCTTGGCCTCGTGCTGGATCCTGCCCCTCCCCTGACGGCTCCGTGGACCACCCTCCCAGCAGGAAGCGGCGCCCCTGGCGAGCATCCGAGCCTTCCTCGCACCCCTACGTGCTCTGCTGATCTGGCAGAATCTACGCGGTCCCCAGCTGTGCCCGCGGGCACTGCGCTCCTGCTCGCACCATCTCCCGAGATCACTGACACGCGTGATGACACCGAGCGGTCCGGCTCCTGCCTTTGCCCTGTCGCCCCGACTACTGCGCTCTCCTCCCTCCTCCAGCCGTCTTCACGGCACCACTGCCTTCCCACCCAAGCAGCTTCGCCCACCTCTCATCCCCCTGGCCTCTCAGTGCAGCCTCAGCTGCTTCCGGCCCTGCCCCCTCCGCTGGCTCCGCTGTGCCGGCGCAAGATGCGCTTGTGATCCGCTTGCTTGTGGGCCTGGCCCATTCAACCGCACACCCCCGGGGGTAGAAACTATACACCCACACACGCAGCGCGCGCGGGGGGGGGGGGCAGGAGGAGCCCAGAGGCCTACGGGAAATGAGGCTCCCGTGGGAAATGACCCTTCGGACCGCAACGTCACACATCCTCTCGCAGGGAAAGCCGCCCTGAGACCTCGCACATCACCACCGGGGGGTGCCCGCCTCCACGGGCTAATATTCAGCCTGCTGATGGGCAGAACCCAGCCCCAGGGACAAGGGAGGACCCATGGGGCTTGCTCTCTCGCGGCCGGGGCTGTGAGAGGCCAAGGCTTGCACGTCCCCCATTGGAGGCTCTAAGCTGGAGGGGTGTTTGCGCCTCTCTGCTGCCCCTGGTCTCTCCCCCTGTCAGCATGGGAGGAGCTCTGCCTGACGGCGGTGGTGGTGGTGGGGAGACTCAGGCCTCTGGCCTGGCCAATCCGTCACTCGGGTGTCAGGGCTCAGTTTACCTATCATCTCCAGGAAGACTTTCCTGAACCTCCTCCACCCCAACCAACAAGTTTGCTCTGGGCCCGGCCATGCTTCCCTGCTCTCTGCCGCGCGTGCACGCACACACACTCTCTCTCCTTTCCACTTTCTCTTTTCTTTTCTGTTTAAAAGGCAGAGAGATGCAGAAAGACACAGAGGCAGAGATCTTCAATCCGCTGCTTCACTCCCCAAATGCCCGCCACAGCCAGGGCTGGCTGAGACTGAAGCGGGAACCCAGAACTCAGTGCAGGTCTCCCAAGTGGCGGCATCATCTGCTGCCTACCAGGGTGCACGTTAGCAGGAAGCTGGTTCAGAAGAGTACCAGGACTTTATGGGATGTGAGCATCCCGAGGGCAATTTATCCCGTGTGCCAATGTCCCCCTGTGTCCTTGTCACTTCCTCCCCACTCTTGCCAGCCTCGCCAGCTGATCGTGAGCACTGTGGGCGGGGACCAAGGCCATCTTGATGTATGCTGGCAGAGCCTGCACACAGTAGGTGCTCATATCATGTAGGCTGCAAGAGGCAGCCACGGCTGACGGGCGGGAGGCAGCTGGGGGAGTGCTCATTGCTGTGGGCTGCTGGGTGGAGCTGTGGGGTCTGGGAGCAGGCAGTTACTGGGACCACCCCTCATCCCCAATTCACCAGTGCTTGGTCTGCGGTAGAAAGCTGCAGTGAGTTTGGGGGTGAGGGATGGTCCCAGTAACTGCCTGCTCCCAGACCCCACAGCTCCACCCAGCTGCCTCCCGCCTGTCCAGATGCAGAGACAGCACTGTGCTGGGCGTCCTGAGGTCCCTGTCTGTGTCCCAAGCTGGCACTGAAAATTCTAGGGCAAGTTGCTTGGCAATGCACTTCCTGGACCTCTGCTCTATGTAAAATGAAGAGCGGGCCCAGAAACAGGACAGGAAGGGAGCACCTCCCAGGCTGCCCCAGTGCTGTCGTGTCAGGGAGGGAGGGAGAGGAGAGGCAAGAGAGGAAACAGTGGCAAAAACCGTCTGTGGCAGTGGGACAAAGCTGCTCTGCCCAGCACGGAGCCTAGCAGGGGCTCCTCCATCTGAGCCTCTGGCTGGCCCTCCTGCAGCCAGCAAGCCTGGGAGACGCAGGAGGTCCAGGGCTGGTTTCAGCCAGGCCACTCCAGTTTGTTTACCAACGGCACAGTCCTCCCAGGTCATGACACAGCCAGCAGCCTCTGACCCGGCTAAATATGTCCCCTCTGCAGAGCTGGACCACACAGCCAGCCCCTGTGGGCCACGCAGGCCAAGGACCACACTGCTTATCCCTCTGGGTTGGGCCCTGGGCCTCCTCCTGACCCCGGAGCCCCACACCCCTAGGGAGCAAACAGCCAAATTAGGTCCAAGCTACAGTGCAATCAGTAGCTGCAGCAGTGCTGAGCATCTTGGGCTTCCGGAATCAGGGTCAGCCCTCAGCGCCCCACAGCCGCCCAGCAAAGCGGCCCCTCCCTCCTGACAGCGTGTGGTGCAGCCTCCTGCCATGGTGAGCACTTGCTGACGCTCAGAGCTGACACTGCGTTCTTCACATTTCCCTGTTAGCACGGGAAGAGGGCACCACGGTTAGACGTACGGCGTGAGTGCAGCCGTGCCCTCTGACCAGCATGGAAGACTGTCGGGAGGAATCACAGGGGACTGTCGGCACAGGCTGCCTCCTGGGCGGGGAGGCCGCGGCAGAGGCCTCCTCCTCCTGCGCCCTTTGGGGCGTTTCTCACTGTGAATGTGCACGTTCATAATTAACTCACAGTAAAATGCAGATCGGAAGAAGACTCAGGCACAAGAAAAGAGGCCCAGGAAAGACTGAGCCTCCAAGGCTGAGCATGCACACTTGGGGGGTGCACCGTTTAGGGGCTCCCTGATCCACTTGGAGGGAAGCTGGCTCCAGGCCGAGCCCTGCAGACCCCAGCAAGGACCCAGCAGCTAATCTGATGCGTGGGGAAGACTCACCTGCTTACCAAATGTCCCCATAGTGCCGGAAATTGCCACTGTGGGGTCACTCTCTCGCCTGGAGTATGGCTTCCCTGAAGTCCCCTGAAAACATGCAGGGCGAGGGTGTTACCATGCGACCACATGAACAGAACTGAAATAAAAGAGACTCCATGTAAGCAAGCTTTATTTTTCCCCTCAAGATTTATTTTAGTTATTTGTAAGGCATTGTTACAGAGAGACAGATCTTCCTTTGGCTGGTTTACTCCCCAGATGCCCACAGCAGCCAGGGTGAGGCCAGGCTGAAGCCAGGAGCCGGGAACCCTATCCGCGTCTCCCACTTGGGTGGCAGAGGCCCAAGCACTTGAGCCATCATCTGCTGCCTCCCAGGAGGCATTAGCAGGTGCCAGGACTCGAACCGGCACTCCAACAGGGTGGTGGTTTAACCTGCTGTGCTGCAATGCCCCCCAGCTGTAAAGCATTTAAAAGCCAGTGGTAATCCACCATCCAGAAGAGTTTGTTTCCTTCTAGACCTCCCTCTTACTATGTATCTAAAACTCACAAACAGGTGCCTGTTGGGCCTTTAGGTTAAGTCGCTGGCTGTGTCCTATACTGGAATGAGTGAGTTACATACTTGCTTCTGGCTCCTCACTCCAGCTTCCTGCTAATGGGCATCGCATCGTGGGAGGCAGTGTTGATGGCTCAAGTAATTGGGTCCCTGCCACCCACGTGGGAGACCTGGATTGATTTCCCAGCTCCTGGCTTTGGGGAGTGAACCAGTGAGTAGGCACTCTCTTTTTGCCTCTCAAATAATTAAAAATAACGCTTACAGGGGCCAGCATTGTGGTGCAGCTGGTTAAGCTGGCTGCCTGCAACACTGCCATCCCATATGGGCGCTGGTTCAAATCGCAGCTGCTCTGCTTCTGATCTAGCTTCCTACTAATGCACACCCTGGGAGGCAGTTGGTGATGACCCAAGTACTTGGGCCCCTGCCACCCATGTGGGAGACCGAGATGGAGTTCTAGGCTCCTGGCTTCAGCCTGGCCCCACTCTGGCTGCTGTGGGCATTTGAATTAACCAACAGAAGAAAAATCTCCCTCCCTCTCTCTGTGTCATTCTGCCTTTCAAATAAATGAAATAAATCTTAAAAAATCCCGGCTGGCACCGCGGCTCACTAGGCTAATTCTCCGCCTTGCAGCGCCGGCACACCGAGTTCTAATCCCGGTCGGGGCACTGGATTCTGTCCCGGTGGCCCCTCTTCCAGGCCAGCTCTCTGCTGTGGCCAGGGAGTGCAGTGGAGGATGGCCCAAGTGCTTGGGCCCTGCACCCCATGGGAGACCAGGATAAGTACCTGGCTCCTGCCATCGGATCAGCGTGGTGCGCCGGCCGCAGCGTGCCGGCCGTGGCGGCCATTGGAGGGTGAACCAACGGCAAAGGAAGACCTTTCTCTCTGTCTCTCTCTCTCACTGTCCACTCTGCCTGTCAAAAAAAAAAAAAAAATCTTAAAAAATCCCAACATATATAGTTAAGTGGAAACAAAGCAGATCATACCTTGTGCTATACTTTTCACCCACGATTATTTTCTGACCACTTTCCAAATTTTCTAGACCAGTATTTGTGTTGTTCACTCACTAATCCCTCATCAGGGTGTACAAATACTTAGCCAATCCTAAGTTGTGAGGCATGTGGGTTCTCCAGTTTCTTTGCTAGGTTCAATCATGCTGCCACAGACTCTTCCTGTACACTACATGTAACAGAAAATCCACCTCAAATGGCCTTACCCAAACAGGAAATACGGGCAGACTCGGCCGTCAGGAGGGGAGCTCCGGGCAGGCTCGGTCAGGGCTCTTTCTGTGCCGGCAGGCCCCACGCCACGCAGGAACATACCAGAAACGCAGACAAACCAGGCGCCTCCCTAACCCCTGAGGCAGATTTCATTTTAGTTTTAGAATTTTTATTTATTTTCATATTGTTTGAAAGGCAGAGAGATAGACAAGAGAGTTCTTCCATACACTGGTTCACTTCCCAAATGCCCAGAACAGCTGGGACTGGCCCGTGAGCCACGCTGAGTCTCCCAGGTGGGTGGCGGGGCCCAAAACTTGGGCCATCACTGCTGCCACCCAGAGGGCACATCAGCAGGAAGTTGGATTGGAACAGTAGCCTGGATGCTGACATGGGGCGCCAGCATTCCATCTGCGACTTAACTGCTGGGCCACTTGCTGACCTTAGGCTGCATTTTATTTTTAAAATTACTTTATGAATCCATTTGAAAGAACAACAGGGAGAGAGGTACACACACACTCGGGCCATCTTCTGCTGCCTTCCCAGGCACATTAGCAGAAAGCTGGATCAGAAGCAGAGCAGCCAGGACCCTGTTGTCAGATGCTGGCATCACAGGTGGTGCCTTAAACTGCCGAGTCACACCACCAGCCCAGATTCTGTCACTTTACACTCACATCCTGAGATCTGGGCATGTGCAGCCTAAAACGTGAGCAATTTGCAGAAGCTCTCCTTAAGACCAAAGAGTAATTTCATGTTGTTCAACATATTTATCTTTTTTTTTTTTTTTTAAGATTTATTTTACTCAGGGGCTGGTGCTGTGGCGCACTAGGTTAATCCTCCGCCTGCCGCATCAGCATCCCATATGGGCGCCGGTTCTAGTCCCAGTTGCTCCTCTTCCAGTCCAGCTCTCTGCTATGGTCTGGGAAAACAGTAGAAGATTGGGCCAAGGCCTTGGGCCCTGCACCTGCGTGGGAGACCTGGAAGAAGCACCTGGCTCCTGGCTTCAGTTCAGCACAGCTCTGGCCATTGCAGTCATTTGGGGAGAGACAGAGAGGTCTTCCCTCCATTGGTTCACTCCCCAAATGGCTGCAATGGCCAGAGCTGTGCTGAACTGAAGCCAGGAGCCAGGAGCTTCTTCTGGGTCTCCCACGCGAGTGCAGGGGCTCAAGGACTTGGCCCAATCTTCTACTGCTTTCCCAAACCATAGCAGAGAGCTGGATCGGAAGTGGAGCAGCTGGGACTTGAACCAGAGCCCATATGGGATGCCGATGCTGCAGGCCAGAGCTTTAACCTGCTGTGCCACTTACTTATGTTTATTTGAAAAGCAGAGCAACAGAAAAAGAGAAGCTTAATTTGCTGGTTCACTCCCCAAATGCCCACAACAGCCAGGGGTTGGTCAGACTGAAACCAGGAGCCTGGAACTCCATTTGGTCTCCCATGTGGGTGGCTTGAGCCATCATCTGCTGCCTCTCAGGGTGAGCATTAGCAGGAAGCTGGATAGCAAGCAGAGGCGGGACTCAGGCCCACACATTCTGATATGTGGGCATCCTGAGTGGTGGCTTAACCCCCTGGGCCACAAGGCCCATCCCTCAACCTATTTTTTCCCCTACATTTTTGGCTGCACGTTCATTTTTTCCTTAACTTTATGGGACCACAAATCATGTATCGAGCAGTTCACTCTTTAAGATGTACTGTTCAATGGCTTTCACTACACATTCACAGAAGTGTGCAACTATCTCATTATCAACTTTAGAATATTATTGTTAGCTCCAAAAAATTCCATACTACTTAGCTGTCCCCATGTTGAGGTAACCACGAATGCCATTTGCTGTTTCTAGAGGGTGGCCTGTTCTGGATACTTTATAATCACTTAACACATACATGCCTGCTGTGGCTGGCTTCCTTTGAGAGACAGAGGGAGGGCTAGCTCTCCCAATGACAGGTTAACCCTCGAATGGCTGCCTCAGCAAAGGCTGGCCCGGGCTGAGCGCAGGTCTCCCACATGGAAACTGCAGAGAAACAAAACCAGCAGGAAGCATACACGAGAGAGGTATACATGAGAGGGGAATCGGAATGCGGAATGGAGTGCTGGGCTCCTGGCTTCCGCCTGGCCTAGCGCCAGCACTGCAGCCACTTGGGGAATGAAACGGTAAACCTAAGATCTGTGTCTCTACCTCTTTCTTGGAAACTGTGCCTTCCAAATAAATAAATAAATCTTTTTTATTTTATTTTTATTTATTTTTGACAGGCAGAGTGGACAGTGAGAGAGAGAGAGACAGAGAGAAAGGTCTTCCTTTGCCGCTGGTTTACCCTCCAGTGGCCGCCACGGCCGGCGCACTGTGCTGATCCGATGGCAGGAGCCAGGTGCTTCTCCTGGTCTCCCATGGGGTGCAGGGCCCAAGCACTTGGGCCATCCTCCACTGCACTCCCTGGCCACAGCAGAGAGCTGGCCTGGAAGAGGGGCAACTGGGACAGAATCTGGCGCCCCGACCGGGACTAGAACCTGGTGTGCTGGCGCCACAAGGCGGAGGATTAGCCTAGTGAGCCACGGCGCCGGGCCAATAAATAAATCTTAAAAAAGGAATCTCAGCCGATCTGACAGGAAAGGTCAGAATTCCATGGATGTTTCATATCGCCTTTGTTTTGGATTACTGTTGATGTGACGGGTTAATTGCAGGTGTCAACCTGACAGGGTAAGAGACAGGGCCCTGAGTAGTGAAGACGCACCCTCACGTCCTGTGGGTGGGCCTCACCCACGAGCCTCGGATGCGCACAGAACAGAAAGGCCGGGGAAAGGTAGCGTCTCTTGTCGAGCAGGGGACCCTGTTGTCCTGCCTTTGGATGTCAGACTTCCAGGGCTCAGGACCGAGGATCACCACGGGCTTTCGGTCTTAGACTGAGCCACACTATGGACTTTGGTGGCCTAGCAAGGGACTTCTCAGCTTCATCATCAAGTGAGCCAATTCCCCAGGAAAGCCCCCTCTCGTGCAGCTCTAACTATACAGCCTGTTGGTTCTTCACTGGTCTCTGCAGAACCTCAATACAGTGGGGCGTTTCTCCGTATAATTATTACCCACTTGCATGTGTGCGATGAGTGCATTTTCTATTGTGCACAGTTCCTGGTACATAGGTAGTGCTTAAAAAAATAAACCTGGAATAAATGTTTTTGCCTACTGTCCATGGGGGTGTTGTGTCCAAACCAGCAGCTGACCATCCTAATCCGGTCTCTTCTTCCATGACAATGCAGCAGCCACTTTAGCAGCTGGGTGGGGCCTTGGGTTTAAAGAGCTCCCTGATGGAACCTGAGCCAAGGTACTGAGAGCCACTCAAGGGTTTAAGTGTCAAGACAGCAGGTCAGTCCCCCCTCCAGACTCCCTCTCCCTCTAAGATGTTTCTGCAAACCAGCACTGACCATGCACGTGAAGACAAGGCATGGATGGCAGAGAAACAGATGGGTAGAACCTGGAGAGTAAAATAAAACTTTAGTGAACCGTTTCCAGCCGGAACACACCTCGCTAGAACGCTTTACTTACCCAGAACTCAGGTACTGGGTGTAGCCTGGCCCCATGGCACCCGAGGGGAGGTGTGCGCAGCAGCTTCACTCCTAGGACACCTCTTCACCGGCCCACGCCACCCCTCCCCACGAGGTGTTCATTGGCTCGGAGTATCTGAGTTAGGTGAACTGTTTCCTAACCCCCAAGAATAGGGAACAGGCAAATTAGAAGAGGGGAAGGACTGCCTTGTAAGTGCGCAGAACCAGTGTGGCGGCCAGGCCAGGCAATGTTCCGCTGTGTCAGGGCAGCTGTTGGCACGATTTCGTGTTGTGCAAATGCAGTGGGCCTGGCAGCAGCACATGCTTACATGACCCCAGCCCTCAGGAAAGGTTAAGGTGAGCTCGGTATGTTCTAATTAAGTAGTGACATCTATAAAACCCCTTCCAGAGAATTCTAGCCAAGAGAAATCCTGGTGCTTATAGGGGTTAAAATGGTTGCTCTTTGAAAGACTTAGATAAGAAAAATTCATGACAACAGTTTATGCTGTACCTTCTAAATCTACCGGGCTGATGACAAGCCAAGATCACCAAAACCAAATTGCACTGAAAATCCACTGGGGCGTCTCCCCCTGCCCCACCCTCCTAGACACCCCCCAGCAGTGGTGCCACCTCTTCAAGGGACAAGGCATGGGGCCGGCATTGTGGCATTAACAGGTAAAGCCACCGCCAACATCCCATTTGGTGCTAGTTTGTCTGGGCTGCTCTACTACCCATCCAGTTCCCTACTAATTGCCAGGGAAAAGCAGTGAAAGATGGCCCAAGTGCCTGGGTTCCTGCTACCCACGTGGGAGATCCAGAAGAGACTCCTGCCTCCTGGCTTAAGCTTGGCGCACCCCTGGCCTTTGCTACCATCTGAGGAGTAAACCAGCAGATGGAAGATCTCTCCCTTTCTCTCTCTAACTCTTTCAAATAAATAAATAAACCTTAAAAACAAGGGCTACAGAGCATGCACCCCTCACCTAGGACAGGGAAGGGAGCGCCCTCTGCTCTGGCAGCCACAGGACGGGCTACTCAGGGTAGGGAGGGTAGGGGTTGTGTGCTGCTGATGGGAGGGCACAGGATGTCCAGCGAGAGCTGCTCTTGGGGCACCATGAGCTGGGCTGGGAGAGCTCAGCAAACTCCCCACCGTCTCCCCAGTTCTGAACCTCTGCTCCTGCTTCCCTCTCCCTTCGATGCTGCTGTAGTCCAATCCCCAGCCCACGTCAGCCCGAGATGCCAACCCCCTTAGGCCAGACATTCATTCTTGAGCTTTAGGTCCCAGGACAAAGAAACCCCAAAAGGCAGAGAGCAGAGATGCCGGTTCTGCAGGGGCTCCTGGAGCCTGTCTTTTGGGAAGAACCTCCGAGCTCCCTAAGAGGAGGGGGGTAAAGGTCAGGAACCCTCCCACTCAGGACCCTTCGTTTTTTCTCCCCAGTGTTGTCAGGAGCTGTAGGCAAGAGACTCTGGGAGAACTGCAAAGTGTTTTTTGAGGTTAACTCCTCACATCCTGTGTGCTTGTTCTCAGGAGCAAGGCCCCCCTCCCCTAATTTAAAAAGGCCCAGTGCTCCTTTCTGGCAGTGGCCAGCACTGTGGCTCACTAGGCTAATCTTCCACCTGCGGTGCCAGCACCCTGGGTTCTAGTCCCGGTTGCTCCTCTTCCAGTCCAGCTCTCTGCTGTGGCCCGGGAGTACAGTGGAGGATGGCCCAGGTCTTTGGGCCCTGCACCCGCATGGGAGACCAGGGGGAAACACCTGGCTCCTGGCTTCAGATCGGTATAGTGCGCCGGCCGTAGTGGCCATTTGGGGGCTGAACCAAGGGAAAAAGGAAGACCTTTCCGTGTCTAACTCTGCCTGTCAAAAAAAAAAAAAAAAAAAAAAAAAAGAATTAGGATGCCTTTCCCAAGCAGCTTGCCTAAGGAGGGAAGCTGGAGTGAGAGTGGGAGGTGGCAGTTTCCAAGTGGAAAGAGAAACCCACTAAGTTCCTGGACCTGCAGCAAGGAAGAGGCTGGGCCCTGGCGATAAGGGAGGCACCCAGATTCCTCAAGGTCCCTTAACAACCAGGAAGCGGCCTCAGCCATGTCCGTCCACTTCCTCTTACAACAGGAGCTGTCACCCGGGACTGGGAACTCTATAGCCTGGACCTGGCACTCTACAGCACTTCCTGGGTGGTGAACTGCGGTGGGAGTGGGGGTGGGGAAACATTCCCACGAGGGATGAAATAGCCCAAGCTCCTATCACCCCAGGTCCTCAGGGCCTCCCTCGCAGGCAGACTTTTTTTTTTTTTTTTTTTTTTTTTAATTTTATTTTTTTGACAGGCAGAGTGGACAGTGAGAGAGAGAGACAGAGAGAAAGGTCTTCCTTTGCCGTTGGTTCACCCTCCAATGGCCGCCTTGGCCGGCCGGGCGCCGGCGCACCGCGCTGATCCGATGGCAGGAGCCAGGTGCTTCTCCTGGTCTCCCATGGGGTGCAGGGCCCAAGTACCTGGGCCATCCTCCACTGCACTCCCTGGCCACAGCAGAGAGCTGGCCTGGAAGAGGGGCAACCGGGACAGAATCCGGCGCCCCAACCGGGACTAGAACCCGGTGTGCCGGCGCCGCTAGGCAGAGGATTAGCCTAGTGAGCCGCAGCGCCGGCCCAGACTTCTTCCTTAACATCATTTGCTATCACACAGCAAGGACCGACCTGGGAAGTTTCAAGACGCTGGAGGCTCTGTCCTCTCCTCATCTAAGTGGCTTGCATGTGCTTCATGAAGATGGCTGAACTGGACAGCCCGCATGACCACAGCAGCCTGCCAAACTGCAGGGCTTCTCACTCCCCAGCAGCCTGCAGAAGATGGCAGAGTAGTTGAATCTCTCCAGGCCCCGAGAAGAACCTTGGAATAGGCTGAGAAAGCCAACAGACCCTGAAGAGTCTGGTAGTCCCCATAAGGGTACAAACTGCACAGGAACCAGGGATTCCAGGGACAGTCACTCCAGTGACAGCAAAGTCAAGTGGTGTCTTTGGAGGGCACACAGGTGAGAGACAGCAGCAAGTCAGAGGCCTGGTCCCAGAGAGACCATGCCTGCTGCAGGGGAAGGCCAGGGGCAGGATCACAACAGAGAAAATAATGAATTGAGTTTTAAAAGAAAAAACAAACGACTAAACTGAG
Organism: Oryctolagus cuniculus; assembly: GCF_051225735.1. NCBI lineage: Eukaryota > Metazoa > Chordata > Mammalia > Lagomorpha > Leporidae > Oryctolagus > Oryctolagus cuniculus. The sequence continues at coordinate 64,251,801 of NC_142878.1, forward strand.
AAAACACATATGGACTGAATCTTCCTGGGAACACTACAATTTCATTTTATGTCATGAGGTAGGTGAAGTTGAATATTAACAAAAATAAAACTTTGTTTTCTGTACCTAGCTTCCTGGCTGGGGTTGGGATGCATAAAGCAAAGATTAGAGTTGACAGAACGCTTACCCTCTTTTATGGAATGAAGTATTGCCCAGTTCTAGAATCTCAAGTAAAGTCAATTGAGATCTTAAGAACAAGAAAAGCTTATTCTGACTGGTAGGACTGGAAGGTACCCGAGGGGCTTTTACGCCAGGAGATGTGGTCCAAGGACCAGCAGCACGGCCACCACCTGGGACCTGTTAGAATTCAGTCTCAGGGTGGATGTTGTGACGCAGCAGGTTAAGCTGCCGCCTGCCACGCTGAATCCCACCCATAGCTGAGTGCTGGTTTCAGTCCTGGCTGTTCCACTTCTGATCCAGTTCCCTGCTAATGGTCTGAGAAGTCAGAAGATGGTCCAAGTGCTTGGGCCCCTGCCACCCACATGGGAGACCTGGATGGAGTTCTGGACTCTTGGCTTTGACCTGCTCCTGCCCAGCCGTTGTGGGAATTTGGGAAATGAACCAGTGGATGGAAGATCTCTAAGTAAATAAATACTTAAAAAATAAAGAAATTTGGGATCAGTGCTGTGGCATAGCGGGTAAAGCCGCTGCCTGCAGTGCTGGCATCCCATGTGGATGCTGGTTTGAGAACCGGCTGCTCCACTTCCAATCCAGCTCTCTGCTATGGCTGGAAGGCAGTAGAGGATGGCCCAAATCCTTAGGCTCCTGCACCCGTGTGGGAGACCTGGAAAAAGCTCCTGAATCCTGGCTTCAGATCAGTGCCGCTCTGGCCGTTGTGGCCAAATGGGGAGTGAAGCAGTAGATAGAAGACCTCTCTCTCTGTAACTCTGCCTTTCAAATAAATAAACCTTTAAAAAATAAATTCAGTCACATGCCAGAAACAAAACCTGCATTTTTAGATCACACAAGCATCAGAAGGTTTCAAATTATGATCTTTCTTAACAGTTACTTCTTCACACAAAATCTTCAAGTGGCTTGCTCAAGCAGAGCCGCTATGTTCCAACTGGGCAAGCCACACCCCTACACTCAGCACTCTCAACAGCCCTGGAGGTACACAGAGGATCTCCAGGGTGGACAGTTCAAACCTGCCTTATTTAGTTCAAACTCTCGTAAGGGAACAAAGGATATCTGTGTCTAACAGCCTGGTGATCTAGTTAAGAGACACAGGGCTGAGGGTGTGTGGAAAGCAAAGTTTGATGGATGGAACACACCTGCAGAAAAAAAGGCAATGCTGTGCAGAATGCCAGTGGCCGTCTGCTCCATCCACCCTGCTCAAACCCTCAGAACCAGACAGATCAAGCCCTTCCAGAGGTGGGGCTGCAGAATACTAGGTGCCCAGTGCGTTCAGACCTCGCATTTCCAAGACAGCGCATACACACCCACAATCTTAGAAACCACACTCACCCAAGGATCCCGGAGCTGGGCCAGGGGGCAAGGTGATACTAGCCAAATGGACTGCCTCATTGATCCAGCCTGGGTCTGTGTCTGGGGCTGAGATTCTGGCCTACTGAGGAACAATTCTTTGAGCCAGGCTGGAACTCTACCTGGGTTTTTCTGCATTAAGCAAACTTCACAGATTAGAGCGGCACTGCCTCTCACATGGGAGATGGACATGTCCTAAAAGTGGGTAGATGGGGCGTAAGTCACAAAGTGGGGACTGGACTCAAGTTGTTAATGAGCTTAAGGCCTTCGCTTTAAAGATTCAGGTCCCACACCTCTACTGTCAGGTGAAGGGGGACAGACATTAAGGCTATGAGCATGGCTCAGGGCGAGAGGGAGAGAGAAGGGCGAGGCATCTTCAAGGACTGATTGAAAATGGATGAACAGGGAATTCTGCAGTGTTTATACAGAGAAGACTTGAGGGCTCTGATCCGAAACACGCATCCTTTCCAGGGGCGTCGGATGAGGCTGATCCAGGCTCTCAGACCGGTCAGGTCTCCAGAGAGGCGGCTGCTGCCGACCCTGGCAAGGCTTCGGCAGGAATGTCACTGGGGACCTTGGGTTCATCCCAGTGGATCTGTTGACACATTAGGTCACAGCAGCCACCCTGCTGATGGGCAGAGGACATCGTTAATTGGGAAACTGATGCTGGTTGTTCTGTGTGAGACCTCGATCAAGTTTACCAGCAAGAAAAACCAGACCCAGAGTATCTGATATGGCTACTTGAGATCAACAAGATGAAGGCTGATCCTTGTGACTGTGGCTGAGCGGCAGCTGTCTGGGGCCAGCCGATCCTGATCAACAGCAGACAGGGTGAGCCAAGGCTTGGGAGGCCATGTGGCCAGTACGCTTGGAACAGCATGAGCCCTGTTCAAAGGTGACACAAGGACGCAGTGGACTCATGCTTTTTCCAACTGCTCACATGACTACGTTTTCAGAGCCTGGATGTCACTGGAATCCCTAGGAACGTATTTATAGTTTCCTTTCATGATTCTTAAAAGTACAGTTAACTTTGAAAACGCCGTCCGGACCCAGATGAACACTATATAACTGCCTGCTGGTGGACTGGGTCAAGCTGCTCACACTCAGGTTCTGAGTCATCAAGAACCCACACGCGGAGGCCGTGGCCACGGCATGCTGTTACTGGGTCCAGCCTCCTCTGTGACTGCCAGAGGCAAATTCCTAAGCCTAATTAAGACTGCTGCTGACACAGTCCACACCGTGCCCCACTAACCCTGTCCTCTCTGGCCACGGAATGATGCCATCCTGGTCTCTTGCCACATCTTTCAACGGTCCCACAACAAACGTGTTCCTAAGGAGAGGTGACTGTAAAGACCACAGATACTCCAATTTACATAAAATTATCTCACTCCATTTTATTTAAGATTTTTTTATCCAGTTAGTAAAAGAAAGATGTGTCTCTTTTTATACATATGTACAAGTTCAGTTATAAAAATAGACAGCACATTCAAAGAGAAAAAAGTCTTGGCATTTTTCTGATTCCCTCTAAATAGCATCTGTACACAGGAGTCTGGGTTTGGGCAGGGGAATCTTAATGATTTAAATTAAATGATTCCCCTAAAACCCCTACTCCAAAAAAAAAAAAAAGTTTTAAAAATCAATCTATCTAAATTCAATTCCGCGATTTTCAGGTGTGCAAATTAGAGGCTGGCCCGCCCAGAAGCACCTGCTCCACCAGGGACATCAGGCGGGGGTGTGGGTGGGGGGTGGGAGGCAGAACAACCTCCCGTGCGAATGCGGCCCCTCTGCCTCTCTTGGAGGGCAGCAAGCTCAAGCTGGTGGGGCCGAGCTTGCCCTCCGCCACTTCCACCCTTCCTGCTCCTCCTGCTGTCCCTTCCTTTCTCAGTGCAATACAGACAGTGCATACAGCCAAGAGGGGGCTGAGGGCGTGGGGGGAGACTGTGCATTGAGCATGGGCAAAGGAGAGTCTGCGAGACGGGAGGGGAGGTGTCCTGCTGACTGAGGTGGCTCCTGGTCTCTCTACTGGCTTCTGGGTATCCCTTGGGTGGGAGCTACTGCTACTGTTGCTGGTGGGACCCGAAGGTTCTATGGTGTGAATTATGCAGGACAGGGGAGGAAATGCAAGGAAAACACCTGCCTGTTACCATGTTTCCTCTGTTCCTGTCATCCTCCGAAGCCACCACCTCCTCTCGCGCTTACTGCTTTCTCTCCAACAACAAAACTGTGGCAAATGGCATTTGGAGACCTGTGGAGGTGTCGAAAGACTGCAGACACCCGGTACACAATTCCCCCTTTCCTAGACCTACAACTCTGAGAGGAGTCTCCACCTTGGAAGGCTCTTCACAGCCCTGCGGAGCCTCTGCAGGAACATGGTCAGAGCCGGGGAGCGGAATGGGGATGGAGACAGTGTGCCTGAGCTAAAGGGGGTCCATGTCAGGCCCTTCCCCCATAAGAGGTTTAAGACTTGGCTTTGGGGGTCATGTGAGATGCCGGGGCGGGGGTGTGGGGCTGATCCCTATCCCTGGCCTTCTCGCCACAGGCAGCCCCAGAACATTCCTTCTGAGACAGCTGATAAAAATGCTCACACCAACCACCTGCCTGCTTTTCTGCTGCAAACGCTCATCTCCACCCTCTGACTCAGGATGTAAGATGCTGCACGGGGCATGTTTGCAGACCAAGGCTCTCGCCCCAGATTTGGCTGAAGGAAGCTGGAAGACCGAGGTGGTTACCGTCCTCCAGAGGGGTTGGTGCCTTTGCCCTGTTTCCGGACCAGGGAGTCTGAGGCTAGGCTGCTGGTCACATGGAGGCTCTTGGGAGTCCCAGGTACACTGTTCCCTTTGCTCAAAGGGGAACTCAAAGGAGAAGAGGCGCTTGAAGGTCCAAAGTCAGCAAGACCAGCAGGCCGGACCAGGGACGTCTGCAGAGGACTGCTAGCGGAGATTCCTGTGGGGATGGAGAAGGAGACAGGAAGGTAAGCACCAGCCCTGTGGGGATTGCCATGGAGCCTGAGGTTACCAGAGCTGAGTCTGGAAGAAAGGCAGTAGGCAATCCCTCCCAGTCACCCCTGGCCAATCTCTTCTGGGTGCGTTTGCTTCCTTTTCCAGTCAACAGTCTTTCTATTGAGGAAAAAGAGAAAATGACATCTACCCCTCTCCATATGACCTCATCCACAGAGAATGAAATGTCACTGTGAGGCCCCAGACAGAACACACGACACATGGCCTGAGAAGCGGCTTACTAGGCACTTCCGGCTCTTCTCTCCTGGGAGGCCCCTTGTGACTATCTGCTTCCTTCTGGATCCACAGGTGTCCTCTGCTCCCCTGAGCAGGCTGCCCACTCTCTAACCTGGCTGTCCTCACACGCTCCTCCTTGCACCGGCCATAGCCATCACTGCTCTCAAAGCCCTGTCGCTTCCAGGAGCTCAAAGCCCCACGCTTTGGGCATGGCTCTCTGCGCAACAGTGACTTTTCTCTAGTGTGAGACAAATCTAGTTACACCTGCTAACATGTTGTCTAATATGAGTCCCCAACTGTTTCTTCTGTTCTGGTTTTCTTGTCCTAAAAAATGCTAAGGGCTTGAGGGGCACACAGGAGTCTTTCCTCATCTACAGTGCAAGAGCAGGAAATCTTGAGCCAGTCCTTTCTCCTGTTTTCCATTCCCAGTTACAAGCACTGCTGATGTTTCTTGTGTCACACTACTCGTTTGCTCCTCACCCCTCTAGACCCGTTCTTGAGCAGGTGTCCAGGAGAAATCCTAGGGTGTGGTACTCTGCCCCACCCTGGGTGACTCCGGTTCCCCAAGGATATAATGAGCTGCCCAAGGGTTAAGAAACACTGGGCTAGGCTGTTCTACTTTGTATTTCCAGAATAAAGCAGTAAGTGAAAGCAGAAAGTCTTGCAGCAGGAGAAAGGGGAGGTGAAATAACATTCACAGCGCACTTCCTACAGCCCAAGCACTTTCTATTCCAGAACGCTCAGACTCGCTGCAACAATCCTGTGAGCTCATCCTAAGTCCAAGTATGAGCGGGGAGAGCGGCCTGTAAATGGGTCCTCCTTTCTCACCAAGCCCAGCTGCCCTGCATTCCAAGGCCACAGTGGCCATGTCCCTTCTCAAACTGTCATAGCTCCTTGTCGCCTAGCACGTCTTGCCATGTCTTCCCAACCCTGACTCCCATTGCTCTCCTCTTCTGCATAACCTGGCTGACCAATTCAGTGATCCCCCATACTGCCAGCTTTCTGTTGTCTGTACAAATCTTTCCTTGTCTTCCTTTCAGAATTACAGCTGGGCATCCTTATCGGGAGGTCCACGCTTCCTCCTCCTTCTGACCCACAACCACAATTAAGCCTCTGCTCTTCCCACTTCTCTGTATCATGCAATCTAGTAAACATATCCCATGCACAGCTTCCCTTTCTCACGTCTATTATACACTTAAGTGCGGGGTCCACATGCTATGCGCAGGGTCCAGAGGTGCTTAACATCTGAATGAATGCTAACTATGTCAGCCTGGATTACTAAAATATAGGTTCTAGAAGACAATCTAGGAACAAAAAAACCAGTTCTCAAAGCAGCAACAATTCTAAATGTTTAAATCAACACAGTCCACAATGCAGCTAAGGTGTTTTCATGGTGACTTTCTATTCAAGAGCAGCACCAAGCCAGCAGACAAGAGGAAGGTCAAGGCTGCTCTGCACACAGAAGCAGAACTCCATCCTGGACTCTGGGAGGAAGGGTGCTGGCTTGGGGAGCCCCACACATGCTGCTTGGCAGAATGCGCAACAGACTTTCCAGACTGCTCTTGATCACAACAGCCTGCAGCTGCCCACGGCCTGCGCACCTTTAGACACGTTGTACCCGTATGCAGCATAGGCAGCTGCAGATGCTGCCGCAGCCCCTGCTTTAGCTCCTGCCATTGCAGCGGCACTGCCTGCTGTGGACTTCCGGCTTCGGCCTTTCCCTGCTCCTTTGGCTGTGCTTCCTGAACCTTTGGGGCGTCCTCGGCTGCGGGCTGAGTGACCACGTCCTGCAGCTGGCATTTCCTGAATGGAAATTCCTGTGGGAACAAATGGGCCAAGAGGGAAAAAAATTAATTTCTTCAAAATGTTAATATCAACTTTCCCCCTGATAGTGCAAGCCGGCTCTTGGAGTGTTTGCTCCAGGACTCCTGGGAGGTTCAGGTCTACGTTTAATGGTCAGTGGCTGAGTAACTACAGATTCTCAACACCCAAAAGCCGAATCTTCAGGGCACTTTTCATTCCAAAGGTTCCTATCACTCCTGTATTTCTTCTTCAGACCAGCCTATTACTAAATGAATTCCAGGGACCTGCAACCTAGGATTCACTTGCATACTCCCAAAGTGCTCCTGCCCTGGAAAGTCAACATTTCCTCCCAAGTTTTTTTTTTTTTTTTTTTTTTAAGATTTATTTATTCATTTGAAAGGCAGAGATACAAAGAGGCAGAGGCAGAGAGAGAAAAAGAGAGATATTTTATCTGCTGGATCACTCCCCAAATGGCTGCAATAGCCAGAGTTGGGTCGATTCAAAGCCAGGAGCTTCTTCTGGGTCTCCTATGTAGGTGCAGGGGCACAAGGACTTGGGCCATCTTCTGCTGCTTTCCCAAATGCATTAGCAGGGAGCTGGATCAGAAGTGGAGCAGCCGGAACTTGAACTGGTGCCTATATGGGTTGCCAGCACTGCAGGGAGTGGCTTTACCCACTATGCCACAGCACTGGCCCCTCTGAGTTTTTTTTTTTTTTTCTTTTGTTTTGAAATAATCTTTATTTATTTTCATCTATTTGAAAGGCAGAGCAAGAGAAAGAGATAACTGGTTCACTCCCCCAAAAGCCAGGACTGGGTTAGGCTGAAGCCAGGAAACACTTGAGTGGCTTCCCAGGATACACTAGCAGGAAGCTGGATCAGAAACAGAGGTGCTGGGGACTTGATCCAGCACCCCAATGTGAGATATAGGCATCTCAAGTGGCAGCTCAACCCAAACCGTGACAATGCTCACCTCCTCTCCCAAGTTTTAACTTCAGAGTTTCAGGGGTACTATGGTGATACATTAATCTACCAATCAGGATCCCATGTCAGAATGCTGGCTTCTGATACAGCTCTTGGCTAACTTGTCTTGAAATCAACAGATGATCACTCAGGTAATGGAGCTCCTCACTCCTGCCTATTGAAGCCATCTTGGAGAATAAACCAGAGGAAAGAGATTTTTTCCCCCTCTCTCCTCTTCCCTGTCACTCTGCCTTTCAAATAAGTAAATCTTAAAAAAAACAAAAACAGTAACCTAGAGGTTCCCCTAAGAAACAGTAGGAATACTAGGCCTATACAACAAAGTGAAGGAAGGCCCAGAAAAACTGATTTTAACTAAAAGATAACAGCTAAGAGTGAAATAAGAAAGATGACTAAGCAACACATACATTTTAAATCTCTAGGAAGTTCATATTTTGGTTTCTCTTACATTCTTTTTATTTTATTTATTTATTTTTTTGACAGGCAGAGTGGACAGTGAGAGAGAGAGACAGAGAGAAAGGTCTTCCTTTTGCCGTTGGTTCACCCTCCAATGACCCCCGCTGGCGCACTGCAGCCGGCGCACCGTGCTGATCCGATGGCAGGAACCAGGTGCTTCTCCTGGTCTCCCATGGGGTGCAGGGCCCAAGCACTTGGGCCAACCTCCACTGCACTCCCGGGCCATAGCAGAGAGCTGGCCTGGAAGAGGGGCAACCGGGACAGAATCCGGTGCCCCAAGCGGGACTAGAACCCGGTGTGCCGGCGCTGCAAGGCGGAGGATTAGTCTAGTGAGCTGCGGCATCGGCCAATAGGCTTATTCTTTCAGTAGCTTTCTCAAGTGAAAGAATGTAAGAGAGGCCGGCGCCGTGGCTCACTAGGCTAATCCTCCACCTAGTGGCTCCGGCACACCAGGTTCTAGTCCTGGTCGGGGCACCGGATTCTGTCCCGGTTGCCCCTCTTCCAGGCCAGCTCTCTGCTGTGGCCCGGGAAGGCAGTGGAGGATGGCCCAAGTCCTTGGGCCCTGCACCCCATGGGAGACCAGGAGGAGCACCTGGTTCCTGCCTTCGGATCAGCGCGGTGCACCGGGCGCAGCGCGCCAGCCGTGGCGGCCATTGGAGGGTGAACCAATGGCAAAGGAAGACCTTTCTCTCTCTCTATCCACTCTGCCTGTCAAAAAAAAAAAAAAAAAAAAAAAAAAGGCTATAACATCTACTTTTCGGTCTACTGCATTCTTTTCTAAAGAAAATGCCATTATCCTAGAAGCACTCAGGCCCTCATCCACCACACTAAACCAACCAATGTGCTCCTGAGGCAGTGGGGCAGCCATGCGTGACAGCAGCATCACTCACCATTCACGGTGTCCGAGACAGAGCCTGTGATGGAAGCAGGCGAGTTGGTGGCTCGAGACTGAGGGGCTGAAGAGGCCGGGTCATCCACGATGACCAGCATGTCACTGCTGCTCTCATCAGGGGGAATGGAGCCAGTGTGCAGCTCACTGCTGATGGAAATCTACAAGAGGAAGGGTCAGGACCATGATGACCAGAGTGTGCACAGCCTGCAGTCCCCCATCAGGAGAGACCCTGCTGCACAGACACACCCCACTTTCCCTCTCCTGCCCAGCCTCACTGCTGAAACTTAGCAGCTGCTCTGGCTTCTCAGAAGCCAGCAGCCAGCCTGCTCTCATTTGCTTTTCTCCTGATGGGTCCCTTGTTCAGCCCCATTCTACAAGGCAAGGCTGCCCACGTTTGAGTCCCTCCCACAAGGTCAGCCAGAGTGGCCACTGCCACGACGAAGGCCTTTCCCACCCCCCCAGCATTTTGTGATGTTTTTATAGGGGAGACGACACAGGGAGGGAAAGGGTACCCCTTGCAAATGCAGGGAATGTCCATGCTAGCACGACGAAGGCCTTTTAAAGGAGCCTGACCTCACTAAATGGGCTGGGCATAGCCGAGTCCACGCTGATGAAGGAGTCGTCCCCGTCGGCTGAGAGGTTGGAGTTGTCAGCGGAGGGAACAAACGGGATCACGAGGTTCATGCCTTCTTTTCTCCTTTTCCCATCTAATTCATCTTCCTTTTTCTTCTGGGAACACACAGATCAGGAAATATGGAAGAAGCATGAGAATACATCCCAAGAGAAAAGTGTGAGTTAGGGAAGAAAATGATGATAGAACTTTTATTCTTGACTTTATAAACTTCTCAATGAGCACATTTATAAGAAAAACTCACAAGGAAGGGGAGGGATCAGTTAGTAAGAGTTCAGGTGTACTTTACTACAACAGAATATAACTGAACCGGAGCCACCTCAAGCCAGATCCTCATGGGACACCCAGGCAGCAGCCTGTGTCCTTGCCTAATGATCGCGGTCCCACAAAACAGAGGCCAGGGCTTGCTTATTTTGAAAGTCAGTTACAGAAGAGACAAGGGAGACAGAGATCGGTCTTCCATCCACTGGTTTACTCCCCAGATGGCCACAATGGCCAGCACTGGGCCAGGCTGAAGCCAGGAGCTTCATCTGGGTCTCCCATGTGGGTGGCAGAGGCCCAAACACTTGAGCCATCTTCCACTGCCTTCCCAGGCCATTAGCAGGGAGCTAGATAGGAAATGGAGCAGTCGGGACATGAACAGGCACTCATATGGGACGCCAGCATCACACGCAGTGGCTAATTTACCTGTTCTGCCACAATACCTGCCCTGAACCAGTGCTTTCATTGAGTTTTCTATACATCTCTTTTTAATTAGAAAACTGTTCTGATCTGTTTATTGTCATTCACTTGAAAGACTCAACTAGAGAGAAAGAGAAAGGTCTTCCATTGGCTAGTTCACCCCCAAATGCCTGCAACAGCCAGGGCTGGGCTAGGTTGAAGCTAGAAGCCGGAAATTCCATCTGGGTCTCCCATGTGGGTGGAAGAGACCCAAGTACTTGAGCCATCATCATCTGCTGCCTCCCAGGATGCGCATCAGCAGGAAGCTGCATTGGAAACAGAGGACCTGGGACTCAAACTATGCACTCCGATATGGGATGCAGGCGTTCCAAGTGACTTAAGTGCCATGCCAAACACTTGCCACTACATAGAATTTTTTAGACCATCTGTAGTCTGTCTGTGATTACTCCATATGTTTTAAATATATACAAAGAGAATGAAGGGTCTTGTGCTCCAGAAATAATGAGTTGCTTTTTTTCATTTCTGCAATTTACACAGAAACTCTTAACACAGAAACTGCTAGACCAAGCAGTTGCAGACATAAGTTCAGCAGGGCTGTGTTGCAGACTGGGGACCTGGAATCATGGAATGTGCTTGGATATACCTCGAATCTTATACCCCTATGGCACTACTGCACCTGTATCTACCCCTAGCAGAGGCTAACAGGTTACACTATCACTGGGCACTTATTATTCTACACTTAGTATGGGGACGTTACCTGAGGCAAACTGTTGAACCCTACAATGCACTATGTCAAAAAACCACCCTTTCATCCTTGATACTGTTTCTGAATGCTAAGGCTACTTGTGCATACTTATTATTTATTTTTAATTATCTGAGATTAATATTTCTCTCAATGATTTACCACATCATTTAATATCATTATTTCTGAGAGGTGTGGGGCCAAATTTGTGCTGCAGCCAGTAAAGCTGCAGCCTGCAATGACACATCCCATACGGGTGCTGGTTTGAGTCCCAGCTGCTCCATTTCCAATCCAGCTCCCTGCTGATGGCCTGGGAAAAGAGCAGAAGATGGCCCAAGTGCTTGTGCCCCTACACACTTGTGGGAGACTAGGAAGAGGCTCCTGGCTTCCATCTAGCCCAGTCCTTGCTGTTGAGGCCATTTGTGGCGTGAACTAATGAATGGAAGAGACCTCTCTGTTTTTAAGATTTATTATTATTATTATTATTATTTTTATTTTAAACAAACAAAAAAAAGAGGTGGGCTGGCATTGTGGTATAGTGTGTTAAGCTGCCATCTGTGACCCCAACATCCCACACGGGCACTGGCTCTACTTTGATACAGTCCCCTGCAAATGGCCTGGGATAAGCAGTGGAAGATGGCCTAACTGTGTGGGTTCCTGCCACTCACGTGGGAGACCCAGATGAAGCTCCTAGCTCCTAGCTTTGGCCTGGCCCACTGCTGGCCGTTGTGGCCAACTGGTGAAGATCTCTTTCTCTTTCCATAACTCTTTTAAGATGAATAAATAAATCTTAAAAAAAATATATAAAAAAAGAGAGAGTTTTGGAGGGGAAAATCAAAGTGGGGAAGGGGTGAGTGTTATCACCCCAACCCACCCCTGAACTCTCATCCACTATTCACTCCCCAGATGTCAGCTGCAGCCAGGGCTGAACCAAAGCTATCGCAAGGAAGTCAATCCAGGTCTCCCACATGAGAGGCAGGAACCCCATTATTTCAATCATCACCATTGCCTTCTTCTTTTTTTTAAAGATTTTATTTATTTGAGAGGTAGAGTTACAGACAGTGAGAAGTAGAGTGAGAGAGAGAGAGAGAGAGAGAGAGAGGTCTTCCATCTGCTGGTTCACTCCCTAGATGGCCACAACGGCTGGAGCTATGCCGATCTGAAGCCAGGAGCCAGGAGCTTCCTCCAAATCTCCCAAATCTTCCACCGCTTTCCCAGGCCACAGCAGAGAGCTGGATTAGAAGAGGGGCAGCCAGGACTAGAACCAGCGGCCACATGGGATGCCGGCGCTGCGGGCAGAGGATTGACCTACTGCGCCATAGCACCAGCACCCACCACTGCCTTTTTTTTTTTTTTTTTGGACAGGCAGAGTGGACAGTGAGAGAGACAGAGAGAAAGGTCTTCCTTTGCCGTTGGTTCACCCTCCAATAGCTGCCGCAGCCGGCACACTGCGCTGATCTGAAGCCGGGAGCCAGGTGCCTCCCCTGGTCTCCCATGCGGGTGCAGGGCCCAAGCACTTGGGCCATCCGGGACAGAATCCGGAGCCCCGACCAGGACTAGAACCCGGTGTGCTGGCACCGCTAGGCGGAGGGTTAGCCTACTGAGCCACGGCGCCGGCCTCCACCGCCTTTCAAGGCCACAGCAGAGAGCTGGACTGGAAGAGGAGCAACCAGGACTAGAACCGGCACCCATGTGGGATGCCAGCACTACAGGCGGAGAATTAACCTAGTGTGCCACAGCGCTGGCCCCTAGTTATTTCTTAATTGTCAAAAAACCAATGGAATATTTGCTCTTATTCTAAAGTGCTCTGTGTAATAATAGCAGCCCAGGCCAAAGAGATGATACAAACCACAGGACAGGCAGTGGCCTTCCGAAGGGCAGTGCCTCAGAGACTGCTATTCCTGGGCTGTGGCTGGAGTGCTGCAGCCAGCGCACCGCGCTGATCCGAAGGCAGGAGCCAGGTGCTTCTCTTGGTCTCCCATGTGGTGCGGGGCCCAAGCACTTGGGCCATCCTCCACTGCACTCCCTGGCCACAGCAGAGAGCTGGCCTGGAAGAGGGGCAACCGGGACAGAATCCGGCGCCCGGACCGGGACTAGAACCCGGTGTGCCGGCGCTGCTAGGTGGAGGATTAGCCTAGTGAGCTGCGGCGCCGGCCAACCATTGCCTTCTAATGGTTTGCAATAGCAGGAAGGTGAAGCTGGGAAAGGGAGCAGGTAACAAACACAGGCACTCCCATATGTATTGTGGGTGCCCTAATCAATGGTTTAACTGCTGGGCTGAACACTCAACCCTCCATCTTTATTTTATTTACTTCATTTTTAAAAGATTCAGTTATTTATTTGAAAGAGTTACAGGGAAAGAGAGAGAGAAAATCAAGATCAAGAGATCATCTAACTCAGTCCCCAGATGGCCACAAAGGGACACACTAAAGCCAGGAGCTTCACCTATACCTCCCATGTGGTGGCAAGAGCCCAGGTACTTGGGCCATCCTCTGCTGTTTTTCCTAGGTCATCAATAGGGAGGTGTATGGGAAGTGGAGCAGCCAGGACTTGAACCAGAACCCATATGGGATGTCAGCACTGCAGAGAGAGGTTTACTGGCTCTGCCTGCAATGCTGGCCCCATCTTTATTTTAAATACTAAGTAACAGGATTGATATCGGGGGATGGAGTCATAAGAGCCTAGGGGAACAAGTAGAGATTCAGCTTAGGGAAAGATCCATCATTCCCAAGGTTTTCTTTTCTTTTCTTTTCTTCTAAAAAGATTGTTTGAAAGACAGTAACAGAGAGAGGAAGAGACACAGAGAGAAAGAGGTCTTCCACCCACTGCATCACTCCCCAGATGACCGCAATGGCCGAGCTGAGCTGATTCAAAGCCAGGAGCCAAGAGCTTCCTCTGAGCCTCCCATATGGGTGGCAGGGGCCCAAGCACTTAGGCCTTCTTCCACTGCTTTCCCAGGGGCTTTAGCAGGGAGCTGGATCAGAAATGGAATAGTCGGGACTCGAACTGGTGCCCCAATGGGGTGCTGGTGCTGCAGGCTTTAACCCAGCGTGGCACAGCATGGGCTCCAGCCAAGGTTTTTAAAAGTTTTGTAAATGAAAAAAGTATGAGGGGCATCCTTCAGAGTACAACAGTTCTGCTTAGAGTTCTGTACTAGGAAGAGCTAGTATACCTCCTGAAAGATGACTGAGACCGGTTCCTAGGCTGCTAATCCTCAAAGCCATGTTGACAAAGAGACATGAGGCCCAGTACATGCTTGGACAAGAGGAAGACAACCTCCACTGAAAGCAGAACCAGTATCAACATGTGGCAGATAACATGTGGCAAACCAAACCGGCCAAGGAAATAAGGCAAGGACAAGGACAAGATGTAAGGGATACTGAATGCCAATGCCAATGCTATGGAGATGCCCAAAGCTCAGGTGGGTATCTTGTTCAAGACCATGAGCCCAGCCCAAAGACAAGCCAAAAACACCAGGAAAAATTAGGAAGCACTTTCTAGAAGGTAGTAAAATGGTACAACCACAGCTCTTGGGTACAGTATGTTTGGAATCTAGTCAGAACTAATGGATTGATTCCCAAAATGACTAAGTCCTGCTGGTTTCTCCCCCAATTAGCATGCCAATAAACACCAGGGATAAAAATTGCTGATCTAATACTTTAGAAACTACATCCTATTTTGAGGTTAATCTGGTAGGTGCCAGCAGAAAAAGAAAGGAAACAAGAATGTTCAAATCTTCAGTATGAGCTGAAGAGAAAAAGATGAACAGCCTGGCCACAGATTTCTATTTCCAGTGGTGGATGACAGTGAATGGTACACTAGCAGAATAATGGTAAAAGGATTGGACCTTATGATCTCTTAAGGCCCATTCTAAGGTTGTAAGGAATCTAGTATCTGATGGACGTAGCATTCATTCCACTCACATTTAGATGGTTTTAGTAACTGAATTGTGACCTCCACAACAAGGTCAATCAGCATGGGACAGCTGCTCATCGTGACACACAGGTGCACTGAATGCCAACCACTAGGCAACATGATACGCCATGGGCCCCACAGCCTTCCTGCAAGCACCTGTACCTCACCAGCCCCTCTCTGCCACCCCAGGCTGGAGATACCTTCTCTGCGTACTTTTCCCGCTTGCGCTTGCGCTCTTTCACTCGGTTGGTTTCCTCCTGCTGCCGTTTTTCTTCCTGCCGCAGTCTCACTACCAAAAAAATAAAACAACAACCTGATGAAGAACCTATAGCAATCTTAATCCTCATCCTCTGCAATCCAGGTGGCCTATCCACTGATGTTTATGCTCAAGATACAACTTCTATTTGTTTAAGGCAGGTAACTGGCATGTTTCTGACTAGGACAAAGAAGAGACTTGTCGGATTCTTAATTGCTTTTGGGTTGAAGTCATGATTTCATTTAATTATTATGGGCCTTTTCTTGCCTTATCCCCTCCCTTTTCCTGTCTCTGCATTGCACACATCAAGCATGGTGGCAGAGTTCTGGGAGGTATTAAAAAGGTGCTGGCAAATAGGAGTTTGTTGTCTGGTATGATGCCGTGTGTGTCCTCAGAGCCTCACAGGATAAACCTGAAACCCAATGTTCTCTAAAGCTAGAAATACAAGGGGAAAGGGTTTGTATGTTTATTGCACAGTGCTTCTCCAACTTCTTAACAACGTTCCCAGGGGCAGGAGGTGTGTCTAGCCTTCCTTGTACAAACAGTGATGCTTTTATTTGAAGTCTTATTTACTTTAAAAATATACACACAGATTGGTATTGGTATTTGATGTAGCAGTTAAGATACCACTTGGGATACTCAGATCCCATACAGAAGTGCAGGATTTGAGTTCCAGCTCTGCTGTCACTTCAGCTTCCTATAGTGAGCACCCTGAATACCTGGTGACAGCTCAAGCACCTGGATCCCTGCTACACAAGCTGGAGACTCAGGTTTAGGTCCCAGCTCCTGGCATCAGCCTGGCCCAGATACAGTTTTCTGTGGGCATTTGCAAGAATGAACTAGTGGATGAAAGATCTCTCTCTTTTTCAATTAAGTAAAAATTTAAAAGTTTTTTGATTATAAATTTCATTTTCTACTCCACAGCACATCTTTGGATTTTCATACAAAATATTAATGTAACAATGTTCTTCTCCCCAGATATGTTTCCCCCTTTCCTCTTCCATTCTCAGATGTGGGGTGAGCATGAGGAAGTTGAGAGTACGTACACTTCTTCTCCAGCTCTTCATCATCTAGAAGAAGACTAACCACCTCTTTGGGTTTCAGGGTATCTGGTTTGAAGTTCCCACCTGAAATCACCATCCGCTGAATCTACACCAAAGCAGATCAAAATGTCACCTGCAGCCATTCATTCCCTTATGACAAATATCCACAAAGAAACATCCTCTTCAACACACTCCCGGGGCGAGGCCTCTGGTTTCCCTATTTCCTTGTCATTTATCTTACTGATCCATCCAAATTATCTGTCCAGCAGAAAGGACAATATGAACTTCTTTGCCTGGACTGCTAATTGGTAGACAGAAAATCCAACAATGCCATATAAGGCTGGAAAAAAACAGCAAAATAGCCATTTCTTTGGAAGCTATAGCAAACGACATACAACTCCAAAGCAAATCAGCTGAGGGCACTACGACACGAGCTCAGAGTCACTCCTCCTTCCTCTGCCAAACCTAAAGGACATACCGGTATCAGTCTCCACATGAAGAACAGCCAAACAGGCTCTGGACATCATTCTGTTGGAATGGAGTGAAGAGCGGCCGGGCAGCGCAGACTGCTATTGTACAGGCCCTGACTTTATATTTTCTAAGCAGAGGGAATTCTAGTTTCTTCACTGCCAATGAAAGGCAGGAGAGTCCTTCCTACACAGCCTTAGTCTAGGTGTGTGGCTGGACGTCCAAATCTCTCTTCCATCCTAGTCTCTTCCGCTGTGCTTACCTCACTCTTCTCCTTGGCTCTCTGCAGAATGCGTTCTTCAATGGTGCCTTTACAGATGAGCCTGTACACAGTCACCTGCTTTGTCTGCCCCAAGCGGTGGGCCCTGTCCATGGCCTGCTGGTCCACAGTGGGGTTCCAGTCGCTGTCATAGAAAATCACCTACGCAGACAGGATGAGAATACAAAAGACTGAAGTATGATCAGGGTAGGACAAGAAACTCAGCAACCTGACCCCGGATCTGTTTGCCATGGTTTGGTGTCTGTACAAATTCCTCCCTCAGTCTGAAGACGAGAAGATGTAACTACCCAGAACACTCAGCCTTCAGGCAAGAGACATGATCCTGGGCTGCTCCTATAGTTTTCATTTTTAAAAAAGCGGCAGTCATAATAAACATTTAGTGCTTAGCATATTAATATCAATAGTTAAAACTTGACACAGTCATTGTTCTACAGTTCATTAACTCATTTAAATTCCACAATCACCAAGACTTAGGTACTATTTTTAAAAAAATATTTATTTTTATTTATTTGAAAGGCAGAGTTACACAGAGAGAGAGAGGTAGAGGTAGAGGTAGAGGTAGAGGTAGAGGTAGAGGTAGAGGTAGAGGTAGAGGTAGAGGTAGAGGTAGAGGTAGAGGTAGAGAGAGAGAGAGAGAGACGTCTCCCATTTGCTGGTTCACTCTCCAAATAGCCACAATGACTAGGGCTGGGCCAGGCCAAAGACAGGAGCCAGGAGCTGCTTCTGGGTCTCCCACATAGTGTGGGGACCCAAGGAGTTGGGTCATCCTCCGCTGCTTTCCTAGGCGCAACAGGTAGCTGAATCAGAAGTGGAGCAGTTAGGACACAAACCATCACCTATAAGAGATGCTGGTGCTAAAGGCTGGACCTTTAACCCACTGCTGCCCTGACTTAGGTACTATTAACATTCCCATTTGATAGATGAGGAGACTGAGACACAGCCTAATGGGGGAGGAGGGTGGTGGGATGGGAAGGCCTTCTCTTTAATGCTTAGAAAGAGACAAGCAAGCTTTCCTGACTTTCTTAGGCTTCTATCCTGTCCCATGAATTCCAAAGACAGAACGTTTAAAGGATTCCCTGGAAGTTACTCCTATTTGGCTAAACAATAAGCAGACAAAATGTACCAATATTAAGTGAGCCTCAGTCCTAAGACTGTTATCCAACACAGCAACAGCATCTTCTGAAATAACCCCAATCCAAAATGGCTCCCATAACTCACGTATCCTCCTCTATCTCCAATTAAAACCGCCATACCCAGCCAGTGCTTCTCCAGGAAAGTGTCTGCCCTTTCAGTCACTGTCCTGGACCTGATCCTCACCACGTATGTCTGGTTCACGAGTGCTGCCAGCTGAGAGAGCTTCCCAGATCTCAGTCTCGTCTACCCTGGGTACCCTGGGCACCTCTGCAAACCTCTCATGCTCTTGCTGTCTATGCTGTGAACACACCAGGTCCAAACTCCCTTAAATAATCTGACCCTGCTATATATTTTTTTTATTTTATTTTTTTGACAGGCAGAGTGGACAGTGAGAGAGAGAGACAGAGAGAAAGGTCTTCCTTTGCCGTTGGTTCACCCTCCAATGGCTGCCGTGTCCGACGCGCTGCGTCCGGCGCACTGCGCTGATCCGAAGGCAGGAGCCAGGTACTTATCCTGGTCTCCCATGGGGTGCAGGGCCCAAGGACTTGGGCCATCCTCCACTGCACTCCCTGGCCACAGCAGAGAGCTGGCCTGGAAGAGGGGCAACCGGGACAGAATCCGGCGCCCGGACCGGGACTAGAACCCGGTGTGCCGGCGCTGCTAGGTGGAGGATTAGCCTAGTGAGCCGCGGCTCCGGCCCTGACCCTGCTATATTAATCCAACTTTATTTCCTGTTATTCTGCCATTCTCTCTCCAGAATTCAGATCTTTGCCATTTTCAATGTTCTTACCACTACTAGTAAGAGCTCCCCCCCCCCCCCATTAGCTCATTCTTACGGTGCTGTTATGTCTTGTTTTACATGAGGCATAATCCCTCAGGTTTTGTTTTGAAGATTTATTTTTATTTATTTGAAAGGCAAAATGACAGGGACAGAGAAAGGGAGGCTGGGAGAGAGATCTTTCATTCGCTGGCTCACTCCTCAAAGACCAGGATGGGGGGCCAGCACTGTGGCATAGAAGGTTAAGCCTCCATCTCCAAAGCCAGCATCCTATACGGGTGCTGGTTCAAATCCTGGCTGCTTCACTTCCAATCCAGCACCCTGCTAATGCACCTGGGAAAGCAGCAAAGATGGCCCAAGTCCTTGGGCTCCTGCACCCATGTAGGAGACCTGGAAGAAGCTCCTGGCTTCAGCCTGGCCCAGCCCTGGCCACTGCAGCCATTTGGGAAGTGAACCAGAGGATGGAAGATCGCACTCACTCTTGCTCTCTCTCTCTCTTTCTCCCTCTTTCTCTGTATCTCTGCCTTTCAAATATATAAATCTTAAAAAAAAAAAAAAAAAAAAGTCACTGTGAAACCTCATTACTGATGCTCAGTATATCCACAGACCTAAGATGTGGAAGCATACAATGCTTGTCAGTTGCTGAAGAAATAACAATCCTGTTGACAGGACACTTTGGCATTTCAAACAGAACTATGTAAAATTTTAGAAAATGCAGTTTAATCTGAAGAACAAAGAAAGAGAAGACACAGTTAACAAAAAGGAGACCACCAGTGGACTGGGGGATAACACTGCCCAATATACCTAACAGGACTGCATGTGTGCAACCTGGGGGCTGCTATCCTACCAAAAATTAATACCATGAGTTGTCCAAGCTTGGGATAATGGCTCAACATGGATTCATGCCATGCATCATTAAATAGGTACTCCCTTAACATTTATATTTTTCCTAGAAGTCTGAGCGGCAGCCAAGTCTGATTCTATTTTTTTAAAGCTTACAAACAACAAGAAAATTAATACTTAAGGAGATAGTTTGAAAGACCCAAATTAATGGTTATTTATTCTTTACATGGATTAAAGAAGGTGGGTACTGGGGAGAAAAAGAGAATAAAATAGGACTCTGTGTAGAAAACACTTATATGGGGGAAAAATAAGAAATAAATAAGCTAAAAGGTTAAAACAAGACCAAGAGTGACAGAATTAAAATCCTAGAGAGTTGTACATTATTCTGTAATCAGAAAACAAAATGAACAATCGGCTATGATGTGAACCAAGGGGAGTGCTGGGGGAGACAATGCACCACAGTGGGACAAACATGACAGCTACATTTGGAAATCAGCTTACGGAGCTCTGCGAGACATTCCAGAGCAAAAAATAACTCTTAGAGGACTAGAACAACCTCATTAACCAGGAGAGATTAAAGCAAGTCAATCTACAAAGCGTGGCCCAGCAATGACTAAGGAGAAATATATTAATAGTTAGCACCTTCACGAAGCTGTAAACATCAAGTTAAGCAGGCATGGAGGGTGGTGCAAGTTGAGACAGGACAGAGAGATCTGGCAACATAGGCCATAGGCCAATGAGAGCGAGGAGAGAATACAATGGAAAACAGCAAAATTTCTAGAGGAACAACTGGAAAAAGTTGGACCACTCTTTGGAGGATGGAGCTTTTTCTCCTAAGAGGTACTTGGAAGCTCAGTTCCTTAGAGAGGATAAAAGCTGTCCCATGGGACACAGGACTTCTCAGACTGCCACTAAAGAACAAAAGGTTCTCATCCGCCCTAGTTGTAGGATTTATTTATTTGAAAGGCAGAGGAACAGGGAGGGGAAGAGACAGGGAAAGAGGGAGAGAAGGACAGATAGATGGATCAATCTTCTATCTGCTGGATCACTCCCCAAATTATCTCAAGAGCTGGGGCAGGGCCAGGCTGAAGCCAGAAGCCTGGAGCTCCATCCGGACCTCACACATGGGTGGAAGGAAACCAAGTACTTGAGGCACCAAGAACTGCTTCCCAGGCACATTAGCAAGAAGCTGGATCAGAAGTCCATAGTAGCCTGGACTCCAACAAGCACTCCAATATAGGATATGGATGTCCCAAGCAGTGGCTTAACCCACTGCACTACAACACTCACTATCACATGTAAACATTTAAAACAGGTCTGACACAGAAACAAAAACAAATGCAGCAGTTTAGAACAACCCATCACTAAACAGAGTAAAATACAGATACTCCTATTCCAGGAAGATTCAAAGAACACAGATGGTAAGGGAGTAAGAGGCTGCTGCCATTCACTGTCCTCTAAAATCATATTTTCACTACCAAGGTGGAGCTGACACATCCCTGATGTTTACAAAGACTTGTTTACAGAAGCATTCTCAATCATGAGACCTTAGTCTTCCTTGACATTTTAGAATGACTTTTTCCTTGTCAATAAATGGCTGTGGGGATCCAAAGCTAAATAAACCTCAGGGCAAAGGAAAAATGCCAGACAAGCAGCTAAGTCTATTGTTTTTTCTAATGAAACACACAGACATACACACACATCCACTCCACAACCACTTGGGTTCACAAAAAGCATAACCTAGGCATAAATTTCAATCTTACTAACCCATTTCTCTAATAAATATTCCATTCAATTTTAAGTTACAAGTGAACAACAATCCTCCCCAAAATTAAAATGTAAATTATTTTGTAATTCAGAATTCAGTGTTCAGGGCCTCAGGTTGAAAAGGGATTCTAGCTTCTATTCCTGTAGCTATGGAGTTGGAGCCCACGCCTACTTTGGTTCTGTGTGGCTAGTAGGAGCTCCTTACCCACACAGGGCAAATCACATGAACTAGCACAATGCCAGCCCCAGGAAATTTGTTTTAATGAAACACTAATGCTAAACCTCCCCAGGTGACCTAATGCAGTCTTGTGGTCTTAAGTATCATCTATGCTTGATGATCCCAAAATACCTATTCAGATACATCTTTCTCTCCAACTCCAGACCACGATGCATGGGGAATGCTGCTACTTAATGTCTGATACTCCTAACAGATTTGTTTCTCTACCTTCCTCCATACAGAATTTCAGTTTCCTCCTTTCTGAACAAAAGTCAGGACATATTTAAAGCCCAAGCTAGATTAAGTTACACCATTCAAATTCTTCCAACCTGTCCTACATTACCTCCCCCGCCCCCGCCCCACACCATTTCCAAGTACACTGGATCTGCTTCTGCAACCCCATCTCATACCATTCTCCTCACTGACTCTGTTCCAGGACTCTGGGCTCCTCACTGGTGCTTGATGGTGCTGAGCATATTCTCCACTGGGCTTTGCACTTTTCTAGTCTGCCTGGAATTCCCTTCTTTCTGCCAGATATGTGCTTGGCCTTCCTTTTCCCTCTCTTTAGATCTTGGCTTAAATGTCACCCAGTCAAAGAGACACTACCAACCCACATAAAATAGTGACCCCTAGTCATTCTTTTCTTATTTTTTAAAGATTTATTTATTTTATTTGAAACACAGAGTTACAGAGAGGCCTTCCATTTACTGGTTCACTCCCCAAATGGCCGTAACAGCTGGAGCTGAGCCAATTCGAAGCCAGGAGCTACTTCCAGGTCTCCAACGTGGGTGCAGTGGCCCAGAGACTTGGGCCATCTTCTACTGCTTTCCCAGGCCACAGCACAGAGCTGGATTGAAGTGGAGCAGCCAGGACTCAAACCAGCAACTATTAGGGGTGCAGCAGTGTAGGCAGAGGCTTTACCTGCTAAGGCACAGTGCTGGCCTACAACTCCTAATCATTCTATCACTTCTTATTTGGTATACTTTTCTTCAAAGCATTCATATTTTTAGAATTTTTCTTGTTTATACTTCTCCTAGCCAATTCCCTGCTAGAAATGAAATTTCTAGTAATTGTGAGGATAAAAATGGAACTTCGTTTTACTGCATGCTGAATTTCCTGGTGCCTAAAACAGTACCAGGCCCTTGGTAGATGTCCACTGAACATTTGTTGAGTGAATGAATGAAAGCACAAATGAATTGTTCAAGGCACTAGAAATACAGCTTATAGGGGCCAGCACTATTGTGTAGCAGGTAAAGCCACCACTTGCGGTGCCAGCATCCCATATGGGTGCCGGTTCAAGACCCAGCTGCTCCGACCCAGTTCTTTGCTATGGTCTGGGAAAGCAGTAGAAGATGGCCCAAGTCCTTGGGCCCCTGCACCCATGCAGGAGTTCCCAGAAGGAACTCCTGGCTCCTGGCTTCGGATCGGCCCACCTCCAGCCATTGTGGTCATTTGGGGAGTGAACCAGCGGATGCAAGACCTCTGCCCCTCTCTCTGCGCCTCTGCCTCTCCGTAATTCTGCCTTCCAAATAAATCAATAAATCTTAAAAAAAAAAAAATACATCTATAACACTTCCCTCCACTGAGAAGGTCTAAGGCTAGATATGAAAATAATTACAATATAATGTGACTAACTTGAATAGATGGAGGGGCCTGGGAAGAACTTGGCACCTGAATAAGGTTTTCAAAAAAAAAGGTTACCAAGTCCAAGAGATGGGTTACAAAGGGATGATCAAGGCTGAGGAAACAATTCATGCAAGTGTGACACGGCATGTCATGTTCAGGACACTACATCAGTCATTATCAGGAACAGAAAATTTTGGAAAGAAACGTGATCTGGCACTTAGGCTGGAAAGGCAGATAAAGGCCACAAATGTATAGCCTTATAAGCCATGGAAAGAAGTTTATAGTCTATCTTCTAGATAATGGAGAATCCCAGAATTCTGTTTTGTTTTACTTGAAAGATGGGCAAGATGGAGAAAGACAGACAAGAGAGACAGCTTCCATCACTGATTCACTCCTAAATGTCCACACTGGCTGAAAGTGGGCCAGGCTCAAGCTGGGAGCAGGGAACTCAATCCAGGTCTCCCAAGTGGGTGGCAGGGACCCAACTATGTGAGCTATCACTTGCTGCCTCCCAGATTCTCCATTAGCAGGAAGCCAGATTCAGGAGTGAAGCCAGGACTTGAATCTGGGTACCCTGATATGAGATGAAGGCACCTTATTTATTTATTTATTTTTTGATAGGCAGAGTGGACAGTGAGAGAGAGAGACAATGAGAGAGAGAAAGAGAAAAAAAGGTCTTCCTTTTCCATTGATTCACCCCCTAATGGCCGATGTGGCCAGCACACTACACTGATCCGAAGCCAGGAGCCAGGTGCTTCCTCCTGGTCTCCCACATGGGTGCAGGGTCCGGCACCCTGACCAGGACTAGAACCCAGGGTGCCGGCGCTGCAGGCAGAGGATTAGCCTATTGAGCTGCGGCGCTGGCCAATGAAGGCATCTTAACTACTATGCCACACAAACACTGCTCTTGAAGAATTTTAAGTGAAGGAGTGATACGATTAATAAAGAAGGGTATAAACAAACTTAGAATAACAGCACAGCAAAGAATGAATTTGGAGTAACAGTTTTGAGACTAGGGACTGAGGCTGGAGCCTAAAAGATCAGCTAGGACAAGTGGTAAGTCCTGTACTCACTGAGTCTATGATTATGCAGGGACTGTGGAAAATGTATAAAAATAGAGAACCTAGGAGCCAGTGTTGTAGCACAGTGGGTTAAAGCCCCAGCCTGCAGCCTACTAAGGAACAAGAGTGAACACAGCCTAGGAGTGCAGACAGGGAACACAGACTCTAACTCCACTTCCAGCTCGGCTGCCGAGTCTATCCGGTCTCTTCTTCTCTGTGCCTCACTTCTCCATGGCCCTTCTAGATATGCCTCTTCTTCATACCTACAGGGACACAGATGCCTTATACTCCACAGAGAGGCAACATAACAGCCACATTCAGTGCCATTTTTAGAGTCATGACTTCAAGGAGCCAGGAGCTTCCTCCTGGTCTCCTCTGCAGGTGCAGGGGCCCAAGAACGTGGGCCATCCTCCACTGCTTTCCCAGGCTGTAACAGAGAGCCAGATTGGAAGTGGAGTAGCCATGACCTGAACCAGTGCCCATATGGGGTGCTGGTGCTGCAGGCTGGGGCCTTAATCCGCTGCGCCACAGCGCTGACCCATATATTTTTATATATATATATATATAAATAAAATAAAGGTTTATTTTAAAAGGCTTATTTATTTAAAAGGTTTATTTGAAAGGCAGCATTTCAGAGAGAGAGAGAAGGAGAGGAAGAGATAGAAATCTTCCATCCACTGGTTCACTTCCCAAATGGCTGCAAAGGCCGGGACTGGACCCAGCTGAAGCCAGGACTCGAGGGCTTCTTCCGGGTCTCCAATGTGGGTGCAGGGGTGATCATCCATTGCTTTCTCAGGCACATTAGCAGGCAACTGTAACTGTATCTGTATTAGCAGGCAGTTGTAGCTGGGACTTGAACTGGTGCCCATATGGGATGCCATCGCTGCAGGCAGTAGCTTTACCTGCTACACCACAGTGCTAGCCCTGGAATACATTTTTTTCATTACAAATTTCATTGTTCTCCAACCATGTTTTGAACTTTAAGATATAAAAATATGAGTTTTACAGAATAAGCCTAATGAGACTTTATCTGAAAACCTTACTCTTTAGAGTTAATAAAACAAATATAGTTGGATTGCCTGATTTTTTTTTTCAGTCTATTTATCTACATTGATATAACCCAAATGTCTAAAACATTATCAGACACAAGGTAGGCATTCAATAAATACTTGCTGAATAATTGTTTAAGAAACTTACTCAAAGAAAATGAACAGAAAAGTTCAACAGGAAAGCTACAATGCCCCAGTTCCAGTCAAAATGCAATTATAGTCTTTAAAAAAGAGGCAAAGAAGGGAAGGGTGGGCTTTGGGCCTAGAGGTTAGCCACTGATTGGGATGCCTGCATTCCATAGAGTGCCTGGTTGAGTTCCAGTTCCTCAGCTTCTGGCCCAGTTTCCTGATAATGTGCTGCACCCTGGGAGGCAGCAGGGGATGCCTCAAGTGGTTGAAACCCTGCCACCTACCTGAGAGACCAGGATGGAGCTCCTGGCTCCCAGCTTCAGCCTGGCCTAGCCCTGGCTATTGAGGGAGGGGATTTGGATAGTAAGCCAGCAGATGAGAGCTCTTTCTGTGCCTCTCTCTGTTTCTCTGCCTCTTAAATAAATAATTCTTTTAAAAGGCAAATAAATAAATAAATAAAAGGTTTGTGACATAAAGAGCAACAACAAACAGCAAAGCATATTTCTAATAGAAACCCAGCCTATCCAATGTATTGTGTTGATTGATACTCACTGTATCTGCAGCTGTGAGATTGATACCCAGTCCTCCAGCTCGTGTACTTAACAGGAACACAAAGATATCATTCCTGCAGAAAAGAGAAGCACAGATTAAGAGAAAAATGGTGCATGGTATATATAGTGATCTCTGGATAAAGAACTAAGACAAAGAGTAGTTACTGAGAACCAACTAATGTTCCCTTGAAACACTGTTACAGGGGGCCAGTTTGAGTCCTGGCTGCTCCTCTTCTGGTCTAGCTCTGTGCTACAGCCTGGAAAAGCAGTGGAAGATGGCCCAAGAGCTTGGGCTCCTAGGAAGACACTCCTGGCTCCTGGCATCGGATCAGCCCAGCTCCAGCCATTGTGGCCATTTGGGGAATGAACCAGCAGATGGAAAACCTCTCTCTGTCTCTAACTCTCTCTGTAACTCTGCCTTTCAAATAAGTTAAAAAAAAAATTTAAAAAAACACTGTACGAAAGTGCCCTCTTGATAAGAACTATTGATAGAAGTCTGCCAATTTGCAGGTAAATTATTGCTGCTCTCTAATATCTGAATGATACGCAATACAATTATAAACATAGTAAAATAAGTATGTTTTTGTGAATTAGAGACCTCTCTCCAGATAGCAATTTTTTTTTAAAAATTGTTTTATTTGTTTGAAAAGCAGAATTACAAAGAGAAAGAGAGACAGAGAGAGAGAGAGAAAAAAAATCTTCCATCTGCTAGTTCACTCCCCAAATGGCTGCAGTGGCTGGGGCTGGGCCAGGCTGAAGCCAGCAAGTAGACTGGAAGTAGAGCAGCTGGGACTCAAACCAGTGCCCATATAGGATGCTGGCACTGCAGACAGCAGATAACCCATTATGCCACAATGCCAGCCCCTATAGCAGTCATTTTTAACATGTCAAGCAATTCCTAATTCACACAGAGGGGCCAAATCAATCACTATTTTATGTTGCTACCCCTAAGAATCAAGACTCCCAGTAGTTTAGGAACTAATGGTTATTATCCCAAAGCACTTATTTTAAGATGAGGAAAGTGAGCCCCAGAAAAATGATGAGATGGGCTGGCATTGTGGTACAGCAGGTTAAGTTGCCCCTTACGATGTGAGTGTCCTGTATCTGATAGCTAGTTGTAGTCATAGCTACCATACTTCCAACCCTGCTCCCTGCTAATGTGCTTGGAAAAGCAGTGGAAGATAGCCCAAGTGCTTGGGCCCTTGCCAGTCACATGGGTGACCCTGATGGTGTTTCAGATTCCTGACTTTGGTCGGACACTGCACTGCCTACTGGGACCATTTTGAGAGTGAAATGGAAGATCTCTCTGTCTTTCACCTTTTCTCTGTTGCTTTGGCTGTCAAATAATTTTTTTTTTAAAGTGATGTGAGGTCAGGACTAAAACCCAGCCCATGACTAAACTGAATTTAGGAATAGTTCATGAAGATAGGCTAGGATTAAAAAGTGCTTAGGGACGAATGCCAACACAATCCTTGTACAGAATCTATTAGACACAATTTTCTCCACTTCTTCATTTTAAATCCCTGTAAAGAATCTTAGAAATACAAATAAACCTGTAAGTGCCACTGTCACTCATTCAGGCAGCAAATATTTACTGAATATCTCCTCTATTTTTGAAGGATTTATTTTCTTTATTTGAAAGGCAGAGAGAGAGAGAGAGACAGACAGACAGACAGAGAGATCTTCTATCTGCTGGTTCACTCCCCAAATGGATACAATAGTTGGGGCTAGGCCAGGCCAAAACCAGGAGCCTGGAATTTGATCCAGGTCTCCCAAGTGGGTGGGAGGACCTCAAGTACTTGGGCCATCTTCCACTGCTTTCCCAGGCACACTAGTAGAGAGCTGGGTCTGTGGAACAGCCAGGCATCAAACTGGTGCTCATACGATGTTGGCAATGCAGGCGGTGATTTAACTTGCTATGTCGCAGTGCTGGCCCCATCACTGAGTATCTCTCTAGGAACAAGGCCCATACCAGATCAGAAGGAGGAGGATTTTGAATAAAAGGCATCCACGTACACGCATAGAAACAGAATCTAAGTGTTACCACAGTTTTTGCTGCTCACTCGTTTTCTTGATGTTCAACAACTATAACTAGAAATTCAATCTTTTAAAAAAAAAAAGATTTATTTATTATGTATTTGAAAGGCAGAGTTATGGGGGGAGGGAGAGAAAGAGAGAGAGAGAAATCTTTCACCTGCTGGTTCACTCCCTAAATAGCTGCAACGGCCAGGGCTGTGCCACACTGAAGCCAGGAGCCAGAAACTTCTTCCAGGTCCCCAACATGGGTACAGGGGCCTAAGCACTTGGGCCATCTTCCACTGCTTTTCGTAGGCCATTCATAAGCAGGGAGCTGAATTGGAAGTAGAGCAGCTGGGATTTGAACCAGTGCCCATATGGGATGCCAGCACTGTAAGCAGTGGCTTCATCTGCTACACCATAGTGCCAGCCCCTAGAAATTCATTTAGATCAGTGTTATTCAATTTGAAGGTCACAGTTATCATTTGTTACACCTATGCTTGGTCATGCAATCAGTTTAGTGGATCTTGACTGCAAATAATAAATAACTAAAGAAAAATGGAAAAGGGGCTGGCATTATGGCACAGTGGGTAAAGCCGCAGCTCGCAGTGCCCATCCCACATGGGTGCTGGTTCATGTCCTAGATGCCCCGCTTCCAATTCAACTTCCGTGTTAATGGCCTGGGAAAAGCAGTGGAAGATGGCCCAAATGTTTGGGCTCCTGCACCGTGAAGAAGCTCCTGACTCCTGGCTTTGGCCTGGCCTAACCCTGGCCACTGCAGCTATTTGAGGGGTGAATTAGAGGATAGAGTTCCCTCTTTCTCTTTCTCTGTGTAACTCTGACTTTCAAATAAATAAATAAATCTTTAAAATAAGTAAATAAAGCTTAAAAAACAAGAAAAAAAGAACCAGAACAGATTAGCTGAATCAGAAGAGGAGCAACAGGGACCCAAACTGATGTTCTGATTTGGGATGCTAGTGTCACAGGCGGTGGCTTAACCCACTGTACTACAGTGTTGGCTCCCGGATTGGAAAATATTTTAATACATCATATGTCACAAGGATAAATACTATTTTGTGAAGCTTTAGACATCACAATGCAACATGATTTTAGTCTGTGGATTCCAGTAATAATAATAATAAAAACCAGAAACATGTCGTCATCAGGATGCTCTCATGCCTTCAGGCTGTTCTTTCTTGGTAAAGTCACTTGACTGCTAAAAGTCTGTTTCCTGGACTGTAAAATCAGGATGCTATGAATACAGCTCAAGTGACTAACTGATGATGTATAAACATCAAACATGAGTATCAGTAAAGGAACCATTTTGAAACGAACATCCTGATGAATCACGAAGCTCAGTAGGTCCTGGTGGAAACCAGCCAATTATCCGCATTCAATTAAACACAACTTTCCTAAAAAGAGGCATGGATAACTGCATTTCTAGAGGCCTCCTGTAAGTCATGATACCAAAATGTTCGTACGCACAAAGGTTCTAGTCTACCCCTGACTTTTATCAAGAAGCTTGATATTTCATAATTCTACTGAATTTACAAAATATCCTTTACAGGCTGGTGCCGCGGCTCAATAGGCTAATCCTCCACCTGCGGCGCCGGCACCCTGGGTTCTAGTCCCGGTCAGGGCGCCGGATTCTGTCCTGGTTGCCCCTCTTCCAGGCCAGCTCTCTGCTGTGGCCAGGGAGTGCAGTGGAGGATGGCCCAAGTGCTTGGGCCCTGCACCCCATGGGAGACCAGGATAAGCACCTGGCTCCTGTCTTCGGATCAGCGCGGTGCCATTGGAGGGTGAACCAACGGCAAAGGAAGACCTTTCTCTCTGTCTCTCTCTCTCACTGTCCACACTCTGTCAAAAAAAACCAAAGATATCCTTTACGATCAAGCCATACAGCAGAAAAAAAATGGAAAGGCAGCTGCTAGTTCAAAAATACATTTTCCCGCAGATATGGAATGACAGAAGCAAAAGTATAGTACCTCACAGGTCCACCAACTATGTAACCATGGTAAGAGTTTATATAAAAATTGAGCTTTCCAGGGGCATACTAGTCTTTAAGGAACAATAACTTCTTCCCACTTCAGTACTGAGAAGGTTACTCTTGATGCATACACCATCTTCCTCTCCTGCTTTGGTGGCTACAGAGGAGGGTGGTCAGAGGCTTATTTCTGATACTTGTATTAGAGCTGATGGAGGTCCCCAGTGGCCAGCACTTGTTGGGTGACTACTGAAGAAGCCCAGAGCATTCGGCACAGATAGGGATGGGAGAAGAAGGGAGTTGTGGAACAAAACAAAGGGTAGATGCAGAAAGAGGGATCATTTCTCCTAATGTGGACAGCTGGATAGTTAAGTCCCCAGATATAGTCATCGGTGACAAACAGAGAGTATATACAGATAAACAGAATAAAAGGAATATAGGTAAAAATAAATTAGTAGGAAAACCCAGAAACATGAGAGTAAAGTGCTTCTTTTGGATGTCAATTATGCAGTGAAAAGATGTCTTCTGATAAGGGACATATTATT
Source organism: Oryctolagus cuniculus (assembly GCF_051225735.1). NCBI lineage: Eukaryota > Metazoa > Chordata > Mammalia > Lagomorpha > Leporidae > Oryctolagus > Oryctolagus cuniculus. Next base: position 64,282,400 of record NC_142878.1, read on the forward strand.
TGGCCAAAATCATGGAAAATAAATGATTACAGACATCTTACTTGTTAGCAAAGAAATTAATTTCTCTTCTTTTTCTGGAATACACCACTTGATTTTTATAAACAAAAACATCCACATCAAACTGCTGAAGAGTTCCTTTCTACTTCATAAATCTAGTACATTAATCACATGCATTAATGTTTTTGGAGACTGACTAAACAGAAGACAAACATTCCAGAAGACAACAGGGTGGTTTGGGTGCCCTCTAGGGGGCTGAAAAGGAACCTCAACTCAGGGTCTCTGTTGGAATAGGCCTTAGAGATCAGTGGTCTATCTCAGTGGTAAGTGGGGGAAAGGGGTGGGGAGGGTTTGGTACACATGGGTGTGTACCTAAAGAGCAAAGACACACCCATGTCTCAGTCTTACTCTTTAATGAGACCACTGATGTTTCTTTGCACCAAAACACCTAGAACAGTTCTGGGCACGTACTGATTACAGCAAAAGGCATGCTGAATGAATCAAAAAGGCATCAGAGATCTAGAAGGCTCACAAATAAAGAAAAGCTCATGCTATAGTCACCTGTTCTCATGCTTTCCAGATGGTCATCCTACTGATCACACAGGACAGGATCTGTTCGATAAAGGTCAGAGGTAGGAGGAAGGGAAGCAAAGGCCAGGGTACCACAGAGCACAGAGCTTTGAACGGCTTCTAGGATCATGCACAGGTCACATGTTCTGACTGCTGTGCAGTCAGGACATCCTGGCCAAACAGTCTTTAGTCTCAGTCAGACTTTTTCCTGGAAGGATCCCTCATAAATAAATCTTGTATGAAGGGAATGTAAATGGCTTTTTATAGGAGTTCTTGTTTATTCTGGGTGACCTTTGAGCCAGGGGGCGTTCTAGCTGAAATTACAACTTTTTTCTTTTGATGTCTTTTCATTAATAATCAAATTATGTGGCAGAGCATCCTCTTCTGTTTCAAAAACACCTGTCTTTTGGGGTTACTGCAACCAATCAAACATGCAAGCTGAAGAGTTTTCTTCTAACCGGAAGGGTCAGTTTGACAAGCACAAGGTGCAAGTTCAGCTTCTATACATGAGAAGATTATTTCTTAACACACCCCCAACTAGCTTGTAATGCAGGTAGGGATCAGGAGATTTTACTTTCTTATCTCATTTTACCTAATATTAGATGTAGGGTGAAAACAACAATCAAATGCTGACTTCAGATAAACTTAATGCTAAATAATTCTCAATCGTAAGGTCTGGAGGCTTAGGTAAGACTTCCTAGTAAAATGCTATACACAAGAAGATTTTTACTAAGTAGACCTAGTACAACTTAATGGTAAAAATCCAATCCTTTAAGCTTTGAAAAACTATTGTGTGCTACTGGGACTGCTCAAATAATTCTCATAAAAAAGACTTTAGAGATAACAGATATATCCACTGAAAAGGTTACTTTTTTTTTTTTTAATAAAATTGAGTTTTAACTTTATAAAAAAAAAAAAAAGAGATTTACTTATTTGAAGCGGATAGTTACACAGAGAGGAGAGACAGAGACATCTTCCATCTGCTGGCTGACTCCCGAAAGGGCCTCAAAGTCTGGGGCTGGGCCAGGCCAAAGCAAAGAGCCTAGTAATCTATCTGTGCCTCCTGTGTGAGTACAGGGGCTCAAGGCCCTGGGGGTATCTTCCAGTGTTTTCCCAGGAGCATTAGCAGGGAGCTGGAGTAGAAGCAGAATAGCTGGGATGTGAACCAACACCCTTAAGGGATGTGGGCGTTATAAGCGGCTTAACCCACTGTGTCACAATGCTGGCCCCGTGCAAAGGTTACTAATAAAATACAATGAGCCCTGGATCTCATAGCCTATTTTCTGGAAGAACAGCTGTAGCTCTATAACTCAGAAGCCCAAATCACTAGATGTCAACAAACCACAGTTTGGGGTAGAGCAGAACTTTTCTACAAAACAATCTAACAATATGCATACACTCTTCAATAATTTCCATTGTTTGAATCTAAATGCCAAGAAAGTATTCATCCAATGTTTCCGAAGTAGAAAAGTGTTACATATACTCAGTATTGAATACTAGTCTTAAAAAAACAATCATTGCGAAGACTTGGTAATGTGTGAAAATGTTTCTATTATAAACTTAAGTGGAAAAAAAATCAAGACACAAAGTCCTATCTATAATATGACATCAATAGTGTAAATATGATCACAAAATATACATTAATGTCTAGAGGGATAATACCAAAATGCTACCAGTTAACTGTGGAGGGATTGTGTGTGTTTTTCATTTTCATCTTTAAATATTTTTCAAATTTTCCTCCACAGACATTTTATTAAAATATATAAAGACTCCAATCATTATGGAAAACAGAAAATTTTGCTGTTAATGAAATCAAGTGTACAAAATCAAATATGCCAGTGGATGAAAAATAGAAACAGTACTGGGTGAAATACTTTTGCCTTTATGGCATTTTCTTATTACATACAACACATGCTACCTCACATCAATGTGCCCAAAGTGATGATGTGAGTTTGCTTGACTGGACAAACTCAGGTCCCTGAGAGAAACATGACTACAGAGCTGTACATAAGATCTCATGTACAGGAACTCTCAGAGCATAATAAAATGTACATTTCACTAATTTCAGTCTCCAGAAAAGACAAATCACATGGTAAGGTTCTCCCCCTCCCCCGTTTTACCTTAACAATGTGGTGAAGTACTGACATGTTTATACAGGTTTTAAACAATCAGTTTTAGAACTTGCCAATAGTTTGTCAGTGGAGTCACCAGATCAGGTTATCCACATCAGCTCAAAATTAACAAAAGCTGAGACAGGTGTTAAGTAGATTGTTCCCTCTACTGCTAGCCAAACAGTCATCTGGAATTCTGGTGTATAGTTTTAACTTTGGAGTCACTGACCTAACTGGGTATTCATGGTAAACCAACACATCAGGATGTATACACCACCTGTGGCTCACTAATATAAGGGGTACCACAATGGCAAAAATTCTGAGGGCAATCTATGCTGAATTATAGATGTATTTTGTGGCCAAACTGTTTTCTGCCTGAATTAAGCCATGCTTAAAAACCAAAATGAAATAAACTAAAAACTGCAACTACAAATGGCCATATGATTTTCTTTCCTCGAATTCAACCGTTAAATATGAATAGGCCATCCCATTAACAGCCAGAAAGTCAAGTTTTGATTTACAGACATTAAGATCTACTTTATTCCTCAGTTCTCCCAGTCTAAGGAAGAACTTTAAGGGTGGAGCTCAAGAGCCTTATAGGTAGCGGTGCTTGGTTTTCTCTCCTTGGAGAGCACAGTAATCAGATCCCGCTTACTCTGAGAACGATCACTCAGGATAATTGTGGCCCTGTGAACCCACGGCATCAAACAGGTGGCACTGGAAATTTCATAGGCTCATTAGCAGGTGGGAGAGGTACTATACCGAGAGCTACCGGCTGACTATAAGGTAACTGCTGTAGTTTGTCATACTGCACTGCCCTGTAACACACTAGAAAGAACAGGAAAAAGGAAGGCATTTTTCCTAAACTTATACAAAATGAAATCCACAAACAACCTAAAACCTGAGTCAATAGCAGAGATGGCTACAGTTAACATTTAGAACAAGACTCTGTGGACTTTCACCTACATATGTGTTATCCACTGAGGAGATCTTGGTTAATAGTCAGAAATGGTTTCTCTTGTTGTCCAAAAAATAGGCACTGATGTGGTCAGAAAGTATATTTTAAACACAAAAATTACCAAGTATTTTTAGTCATTCATTCATTCTGATACATATGTAGATCTGAATTACTATCAGTAGACTTAGCAACCTCTTAAAATGGTAGAACTAGAACATGACTGATTAACAATCTGAGATGTATTTGCTTTAAAAAAAAAATCACCATTTCAAGGATTAGAGGAAAATCAAATAACAATGTTTATAAGTCTCATTCACATTACCTGTTCTGAAAGTCAGCAACCATGTCTCGCCTCTCTGAGATCTTGGATGAACCATCAAGCCTCATGTAGGTATGCTTTCTGTAAACCATATATTCCTGCCAATCAGGGTAAAAAGACGTTAAGTCTGACATAAATGACTGTATTCTAATTCTCAGAAGTATTCACCCACCTTCCACACACTGGGGGCAAGGCACTACATCCAGAATGGGGAGAAAGCAGCATGATCAGTCCAGGAACTTCATGTGTGAGAACACTAAGGGGAACCACCCTCAATTTCAGCTTGGAACCTAATTTTATTCCTGCAGATTTCAGTAAATTTTACGAAAAAAAAATTTTTTTTTCAACAAAAAACACCAATTACCAACCAGATATTTTTCACAGTTATGAAAACACCCAGTTTTCTGTCAGTGAGTAACATTCACCCTAAAGACTCCCCACCCCCTAACAAATCGCTACAGGCCAAGTCCTGAGCGTTCTTCTCCTTTCAGAGCAGGCCTTACTGCTGACAGGGACCTACGTACCAGAGTGAAAAAGAAGACAAGGTGACTTTCAATGGCAGACAGTACTCCTTACAGCAAATCTAAGAGGAATTAGAGTTTTAAGAATGGAGAAGACACTTCAAGAGCTGCAAGGCAGAGAGAAGTACCTCTCCATCCTTAGAAGCTGCAATTCCTCTTAACAGATGATGTCCAAATAAACACCAATTTCCTCTTTTGTTGTCCGATTACAGTACAAAAAGCTCACTTGTAGAGATTATAAAATGATTCTTCTAATAGGAAACACCACCAACAGTCACAGTAGACCTCCTCCCTCTATGCTCTCACTTTCTACAGTTGTTACTGTGGGCAACTGCAGTACAGAAATATTAAATGGAAAATTACAGAAATAAGTAATCCATAATTTTACAATAAATATTATAATATTTTGTTATTCAAATCAATCTCTGCAGCAAGGATAGTTTCTTCAACAAATGGTTCCAGGAAAACTGGACTTCCACATGCAGAAGTATGAAGCAAGACCCCTACCTTACACAAAAATCCACTCAACATGGATTAAAGACCTAAATCTATGATCTGATATCATCAAATTATTAGGGAAACCCTGCAAGACATTGGCATAGGCAAAGAGTTCTTGGAAAAGACCTCAGAGGCACAGGCAGTCAAAGCCAAAATTAACAAATTGGATTACTTCAAATCGAAAAGTTCACTGCAAAAGAAAATACTCAGCAAAGTGAAGAGGCAACCGATAGGAATGGGAGAAAATATTTGCTAAATATGCAAGTGATAAAAGGATTAATAACCAAAATATATAAGGAGATCAAGAAATTCAACAACAACAAAACAAACAACCCAGTTAAAAAATGGACAAAGGACTTAAACAGGCATTTTTCAAAAGAGGAAACCCAAATGGCCAACAGACACATGAAAAAATGCCCAGGATCACTAGCTGTCAGGGAAATACAAATCAAAACCACAAAGAGGTCTCACCTCATCCCCTATTTAGACTGGCTTTTACACAGAAATCAACAAACAACAAATGCTGGCAAGGATGTGGGGAAAAAGGTACCCTAACCCACTGTTGGTGAGAATGTAAACTGGTACAGCCACTGGAAGACAGCATGGAGACACCTCAGAAATCTGATGACCCAGCCATCCCACTCCTGGGAATTTACCCAAGGCAAATAAAATCAGCATATGAAAGAGTTATTTGTACCCTCATGTTTATTGCAGCTCAATTCACAATAGCTAAGATATGGAATCAAACCAAATGTCTGTCAATTTAAGACTGGATAAAGAAATTATGGGATATGTACACCATGAAATACTACACAGTGACAAAAAAAAAACAAAAAACAAAAAACAATGAAATCCTGTCATTTGCAACAAAATGGATGAAACTGGAAAATCTCATACTTAGTGAAATAAGCCAGGCCCAAAAAGACAAATACCAAATGTTCACCTGATCTGTGATATCTAATAGATATCACACTCTGAGATGCAATCACTTGAACAGCCCTTGTCTCAACTGCTGAGGAACAGGTTTTTTTTCACACTATTTGTTGAACTCTTTACTTAGTATAGAGTTAATTGTATGTGTATAAAGTTAACTGAAAATATATCTTAGTAAAAAGTAAGAATGGGAACAGGAGAGGGAGGAGGAAGGGGGTTGGGGAGTGGGAGTATGAGAGGCAGAGGAGGTACAGTGGGAAGAAGCACTATGATTCTAAAATTGTACTTAAAAATGAATGAAGTTTGTATTCTTTAAATAAAAGGTTTCTGGGAATAAAAAAAATTTTTACGACGCACAAAGTGGTAAATTTTATTTAAAAGGTGAAGAAAACACACACACACTCATGTGGACACGGTTCAGGAACAGAGTAAGCCAGGAAGGGAAAAGGATGGGGATGGGAACTACAGAGATGGTGCCATGGGACCCTGTCTCATGGGGGGGGGGGGGGGGCACTGTGCAAGAGTGAGCAAGCAAGCATTTTGTTATTTATTTTTTAAAATAAGATTTTATTTATTTGAGAGCTAGAGTTACAGACAGAGAGAGATGGAGGACAGAGGGAAAGGACTTCCATCCACTGATTCACTCCTCAAATGGCCAAAGTGGCCAGAGCTGAGCCAATCTGAAGTCAGGGGCCAGGAGCTTCTTCCATGTCTCCCATGCGGGTGCAGGGGCCCAAGCACTTGGGCCATCTTCCTCTGCTTTCCCAGGCCACAAGCAGAGAGACTGACTGGAAGAGGAGCAGCTGTGACATGAAGAGGCACTCATACAGGAAGCCAGAGTCGCAAGGCGGAAGTTTAGAGTCTACTACACCACAGTGCCAGCCCCAAGCATTTTATTATTGTTAATCTCTTACTGTTTGATTTACACACTAAACTTTATCATATGCAGTTATGTATAGGAAAAAAAACATACTGTTGTATTTTCCATGGTGTCAGGCAACCACTTCCTGTGGATAAAGGAAAACTACTGTATTTTGTATACAACCATTTCTGTATTGAAGAAGACTCATCATTTCTGCATTCGGGGAATGTTTATGTTAGTTTTCTGTGATCTAATGTTCTTTTATTGTAATAATCTCATATGTAGGGCTCGTGTCTCCATATGTGGTAGGTTATTCTTTAAGCAAATGAGTGCCAAGAACATGTCAGAGGTCTCTGCCTAGGGTACTGGTGAGACCAAGCTTGTCACTTGAGTATAAAAGCTCACTGAGGCACAAATCTTCATTGTGGTTTGTTTGTTTTTGTTGTTGTTTTACTATTCTATTTATCTCAGTGTGCTTCCTTAGAAGATTTGGTAATATACCATCAAAGTGAGCTTCAAGTTCACTCTTACTGGTATAGCTCTGTAGAAGAGTGGGGTATGTTAGATGAGAAGGAATTTAGAAAAAAAGCTCAAAAACGGTAGCACGGTGACCATTTCTAATCCAACCAGGGAATATCACAATGCCGAACAACAAAAGGACTATGCCAACACAACTAACAGAGAGAAATCTATCTCTGATTTAGACTGCAATAAAATTTTAAGTTTCCTGAATATGAACTCTTTTCCCCTTTAAAAACCAGAACTTTGGGGCCAGATGCTCCACTTCTCATCCAGCTCTCTGCTGATGGCCAGGGAAAGTGTTAGAGGATGGCCCAGGTGCTTGGGCCCCTGCACCCACCCTGTGGGAGATCCGGAAGGAAATCCTGGCTCCTGGCTTCAGATTGGCCCAGCTCTGGCTGTTGCAGCCATTTGGGGAGTGAACCAGAGAACTGAGTATCTCTTTCTCTGTAACTCTGCCTCTCAGATAAATAAATCTTAAAACAAACAAACAAACAAACAATACTTTTAACCTTGGAGAGCACTGATAAATAGATCTTTTTTTTTTTTTTTTTAAGATTTTATTTATTTATTTGAGAGGTAGAGTTACAGACAGTGAGAGGAAGAGACAGAGACAAAGATCTTCCCTCTGTTGGTTCACACCCAAATGGCCACAATGGCCAGAGCTGCACCAATCCGAAGCCAGGAGCCAAGAGCCTCCTCCCGGTCTCCCACGCAGGTGCTGGGGCCCAAGCACTTGGGCCATCCTCCACCACCTTCCCAGGCCATGGCAGAGAGCTAGATCGGAAGTGGAGCAACCGGGACATGAACTGGCACCCCTATGGGATGCCGATGCCGCAGGTGGAGGATTAACCTACTGCGCCACAGCACAGGCCCCGATAAATATATCTTCTTATAAAACTTTTTGGTTACATACTCATTTAATAAGACCAGTATAACACCAGGGATATGAACCCTAGACAAAACCAACCCTCATTACAAACAGCCTGTTAACAGAAACAACAGAAATAGATCTTTCCCTTCTGCTGCTTCAAGCCTTAACTCTCCTACCAGGGGAAGGGTGGGATTTCAGAAGGTTTAAGATGAGTTTAGAGCCCACTGCAGTAAGCAGCTTCAAAGTAACAAGTAAATATACATGAAAAAACCACTTTAAGGGGCTGGCATTATGGCGCAGTGGGTTAAAGCCCTGGCCTGAAGTGCCAGCATCCCATATGGTGCCGGTTCTAGTCCTGGCTGCTCCTCTTCCGATCCAGCTCTCTGCTATGGCCTGGGATAGCAGTAGAAGATGGCCCAGGTCCTTGGGCCCCTGCACCCATGTGGGAGACCTGGAAGAAGCTCCTGGCTTCAGATCGGCGCAGCTCTAGCTGTTGCAGCCACCTGGAGAGTGAACCAGTGCATGGAAGACCTCTCTCTTTGTAACTCTTTCAAATAAATAATTTTTTTTTAAAGAAAAAAACACTTTAAAAAAAGCTAACTAGAGGATCATCTATATCCTCACAGTATAGGGAAACATGTAAAAGAGTAGGCTAAAAATGCAACATAAATTTTATTCACACATTCTATTCCCAAGCTATTGTAGATCTCTAAAATACCAAGCTACTTACAAAAAGACACAGAATAGAAGTATAATCAAGGCATATTTGGAAAGAGAGCCTTTGACTTTTAATTTCAAGAGCTGTGAATACGTCCATCCTTCATTGTTTCCACATGGTCCTTAAAAAAATCTAAAATTTCAATGACACTGTGAAAGACACAGGTTCTAACAACTGATGATCTGGTTAGTACTCATAAGCACTTTCTCAAAAATGTGTTTTATAAATCTGAGGAAAAAAAGGGGGGGAAGTGTGTCAGCATTGTGGCACAGCAGGTTAACCCACTGCCTGGGATGCCAGCATCCCATATGAGTGCTGGTTCAAGTCCAAGATGTTCTACTTCTGATCGAACACCCTTCTAATTAGCCTGGGAAAAGCAGTGGAAGACGGCCCAAGTACTTGGGCACCCGCCGCATACTTGGGAGACCTGGGTGGAGTTCTGGGCTACTGGCTTTGACCATGCCCAGCCCCACCCGTTGTGGCCATTTTGGGGAGTGAACCAGTGGATGGAAGATTTCTGTCTCCCCCCTCTCTGTAATCCCACATTTCAAATAATAAATAAATAAATCTCAATTAAAAAATCTAAAACTAAAACAACTCAAAAGTACCAAATATCTCTACTCACCAATTTCAACACCAAAACATTTTCTGAGGTCCACCTTAAAAGTCTTGCTTTCTATGTTCTTTTTGAAATCAGGAGCTGATTGGTTAATAAGAAACTACATTCACTATGGGCTGGCGCCTTGGCTCACTTGGCTAATCCTCCGCCTGTGGCGCTGGCACCCCAGGTTCTAGTCCCGGTCAGGGCGCTGGATTCTGTCCCGGTTGCTCCTCTTCCAGTCCAGCTCTTTGCTGTGGCCTGGGAAGGCAGAGGAGGATGGCCCAAGTGCTTGGGCCCTGCACCCACATGGGAGACCAGGAGGAAGCACCTGGCTCCTGGTTCCTGATCGGCGCAGCACACCGGCCGTAGTGGCCATTTGGGGGATGAACCAATGGAAGGAAGACCTTTCTCTCTGTCTCTCTCTGTTTAACTCTGCCTGTCAAAAAAAAAAAAAAAAAAAAAAAAAAAAAAAAAAAAGAAGAAGAAGAAGAAGAGAAGAGAAAAGAAAGAAACTACATTCACTGAATTCTCCAGCTAGATAATTTTATTTACTTATTTATTAATACCTGAGAGGCAGAGAGAGAAAGAAATATCTCCCATCCATTGGTTGAATCCCCAAATGCCCACAACAGCTAGACCAGGTTGAAATCAAGATGCCAAAGCCCAGAAGTTAATTCAGGTTTCCCATGTGGGTGACATGGGCTCAACTACTTGAACCATCACCTTCTGCTTCCAGGTATGCGTTAGTAGGAAGCTGGAAGCAAGACTCACAAGAAAGACACACAAATATAGGATGTGGGCATCCCAAGTGGGATGCTAGGGCAAACACCTACTCCTACAGCTATTCTCATTCATCCCTCAACTCTTTAAGGTTTACCCTGAACTCTGAGGAGCACTGCTAGAGGATGAGTTTGACATTAGCATGGCTTGCAGAAAATGTGCCATGCTTAGCATTTCTGTGCATTAAAGAGGGGACATAAAAGACCAACCATTATTACTGTGTAGAAACCAAGAGTATCACTCACTCAAATATATTTTTTGGTATTTAGGAAAGGCTCAGAAAATGATCCATTAGCATGATTAATTTTCCTGGAGCCTCATAAAACAAGTAGCATTCCTTCTGTTTCATTTAAACTAGCAAAAAAGAGAACAGAATCCAAATGTGGACGTGCCTGTCCTAGAGATGATCTTTGATTAAACAAACATAAACACAAGTACACTCAAGTAGACTCTTGTGCATCAATCACTACAAACCAAAATAAGTTCTAATTCTGCATGAAATAATACAACAAAAATTATGGCTTTTAACATTTAGGAAGTTTTGAGACCTATACAGTTCCAGAGACAGTATTTTATCTTAAAAATTACTGAAGAAGCCAAAGGGATATGGAGAACACATTAAATCAACTTAAATGTCTATCAACAAATGACGGATAAAGAAAATGTGGTATATACACATATATACACACACAATGGAATATTACTCAGCTTTAAAATTTAAAAAGGTTAACTCTGCCATTTGTGACAACACGTTTGAACCTTGAAGACATCAGGTGTTAAGTGAGGGGCCAGTGCTGTGGCACAGCAGGTAAAGCTGTGATCTGCAGTGCCGGTATCCAATATAGGCACTGGTTCAAGTCCTGGCTTCTTCACTTCCTATCCAGGTCTCTGCTACAGTCTGGGAAAGTAATAGAAGATGGCCCAAGTCCTTGGGCCCTTGCATCCTTGTGGGAGAACAGGAAGATCCTGGCTCCTGGATCCTTTTGGATCGTCGCAGCTCTGGCCATTGCAGCCAATTGGGGAGTGAACCAGTGGATGGAAAACTTCTTTCTCTCTCTCTCTGCCTCTCCTTCTCTCTCTGTGTGTAACTCTTTCAAATAAATAAATAAATCTTTAGAAAAGATGTTAAGTGAAATAGCCAGATCAAGATAAACAAATACTGCATGACCTCATTTAGATACACAGCCTAAAAAGTCAAACTCATAAGAAAAGAGAGTAGGGGAATGGGGATATATTGGTCTAAGAATACAAAGGTTCAGTTATGTGGGATAAAAAAGTTCTAGATATCTAATATCCAGCACGGTGACTACAGTTAATAATATTATACTGTACACTTGAAATGAGTGGATTTTAAGTGTTTTCATCATAGACACAAAAAATTATAGTAACGTCAGGTCATAGGTACATTAACTAACTTGACAAAATATGCATGTCTCAAAACATTTTGTCTGTGTGAAGCACATACATTTCTATTTATCAACTATATCTCAATAAAGCTGGAGAGGGAATAAAAAGCTTCAAAGATGATCCCAATGGATACCCTCTATCAGCAGCTGAGAGCAACCACTACAGACAGAAGGCACAACCCACACCTAGTCAATTAGAATATAATTTGAAGTCAGTGCCGCGGCTCACTAGGCTAATCCTCTGCCTTGTGGCGCCGGCACACTGGGTTCTAGTCCTGGTCAGGGCGCCGGATTCTGTCCCGGTTGCCCCTCTTCCAGGCCAGCTCTCCGCTGTGGCCAGGGAGTGCAGTGGAGGATGGCCCAAGTACTTGGGCCCTGCACCCCATGGGAGACCAGGAGAAGTACCTGGCTCCTGCCTTCAGATCAGCGCGGTGTGCCGGCCGCAGCGCGCCGGCTGCGGCGGCCACTGGAGAGTGAACCAACGGCAAAGGAAGACCTTTCTCTCTGTCTCTCTCTCTCACTGTCCACTCTGCCTGTCAATTAAAAAAAAAATACATTTGAATAACGTGTGATGTCTAAGCATTTAGTCAAAGAAACTGTTAGTAAGAATTGACTTTTTTGTTTTTAAGCTTTATTTATTTTATTTGAAAGTCAGAGTTACACAGAGAAGGAGAGGCAGAGAGAGAGACAGAGAGGGAGGGAGGGACCGACCTTCCACCTGCTGGTTCACTCCCCAGTTGGCTGCAATGGCCAGAGCTGCACTGATCTGAAGTCAGGAGCCAGGAGCCTCTTCTAGGTCTTCCCTGCAGGTGGGGGGCCCACAGACTTGAGCAATCTTCGACTGTTCTCCCAGGCCATAGCAGGGAGCTGGATCAGAAGGAGAGCAGCTGGGACTTGAACCCGCCCTTATAGGATGCTGGCACTGCAGGCAGCGGCTTTACCCAGTATGCCACAACCTTGGGTCCAATAATTGACTTTTTTTAAAAAAGATTTATTTATTTATTTGAAAGTCAGAGTTACACAGAGAGAAGGAGAGGCAGAGAGAGAGAGGTCAGTCTTCCATCCACTGGTTCCTCCCCAGTTGGCCGCAATGGCCGGAGCTGCGCCAATCCGAAGCGTCAAACCGGTGCCCACAGGGATGCTGGCACTGCAGGCGGTGGCCCCACCCACTATGCCACAGTGCTGGCCCCCAAAAATCGACTTTTAAGCACTAAAGAAACAGTAGTACATATAATACTTTTAAAGCACTGAATACCTTTTTTCCCATTACTTTTTAATTTTTTATTTATTTATCTAAAAAGCAGAAAGAAAAACAGATCTTCCATCAGATTGTTTATTCCCAAATGCCAGCAAGAGCTCTGATTAGACCAGACTTTAGCAAGGAGCCTGGAACTCACCATGGGTCTCCCAAGTAGTAGACCTATCACCTGCTGCCTCCCAGGGTGTGCATTAGTCTTTTTTAATGTATAAGCAATTGTAGTATCTTTTGGCTCCAACATCCTAGATATATGTTATACACATGCCTAAGGAACGTTAGCAGTTGTGAAATTCAGGCTTTGAATTTGCTTTTTCCTAGTTTAGAATACCCCACAGAGAAATGCAGCTACCGTTAGAGAAGGTTCCCACAACATCATGCTGCCTTGTTCGCAAAGTCCACCCACTACTAAGTCCATACCCAAAACAGCTGCTGGACTGCAGATACACAGGCAGTGACCCTGTGAGTAGAGCTTACAATACTCACGATGACAGAACTCATTCTCATACTCCACTTTACTTATTTTAGTAATATTTAATGAGCAAAGAAAGGAGGACTAAAATTTAGGGTTGTATCATTTAAAACCACTTACAATTACCTATACTTACTAAAGTTACCTTTTTTTTTTTTTTTTTATTTTTTGACAGGCAGAGTGGATAGTGAGAGAGAGAGACAGAGAGAAAGGTCTTCCTTTTTTGCCATTGGTTCACCCTCCAATGGCCACCGCGGCCGGCACACCGCGCTGATCCGATGGCAGGAGCCAGGTACTTCTCCTGGTCTCCCATGGGGTGCAGGCCCAAGTACTTGGGCCATCCTCCACTGCACTCCCTGGCCACAGCAGAGAGCTGGCCTGGAAGAGGGGCAACCGGGACAGAATCCGGTGCCCCGACCGGGACTAGAACCCAGTGTGCCGGCGCCGCAAGGCGGAGGATTAGCCTAGTGAGCCGCAGCACTGGCCAAGTTACCTATTTTTTTGATGGTTCATTCACTCCCTAGGAACCTCCCTTTACTATGAATCAACTTTAAGCACTGTAACATGCTGATACAGCCTTGCAAAAGAAAGATCCTTACTCCCCTTATGAAATCCTTAGCTTACTGCTTTGTCTAGAGTTCCTAGCAGCAGAAAATTACCAATTCATCTGTACTTGCCGTGACTTCAGAACAGGGCAAGCCCACTTTACATAAAACGAGTCCTATGGCAGGAAAGTCAATCATATTATTTTGGCTGTTGGCATTATATGGTTTGAACACAACATGAGAGATATAGACAGTCCTTTTATTTTTGAATTACTGCTGTTAGGATCTTTAATGTAGTCAAGATTTCCATTAGCTTTATCAACTCTCCTGTAGTGACTTACAGTCACTTATAAGTATTTAGAAATAGATGACCTACACAAAATACAGACCAGAAAGTTTGTCCTACTGGCAACATTCAAGGGGCCAAAAGCTGTATAATATCCAAGACTTAGTGATTATATTGACCTCACATATCACCTGTTATATCTCTTGCTAAATACAAGAAATTGCCAGATTATTATTAAAGAGCACTTGCTACAGAATTCAGAAAAACCTACTGCAGAATTCAGTAAGTTAATCTTGGCTTCCAAACAGGCTAAAACCCTTCCCTGCCGCTACCTGCATTCCTTCTGCACTGATGTGGTCCCTGTTCCCTTATTCTTAGACAGGGATGATCATAGTCTACTTATGAAATTGCTACTCACTCATTGCTGCTCCCCAAAGTAGCAGGACTGAAAAACAAAGTCTCACATCTAAGAATCCAAGGAACAACTAGCCTTTTGAACTTTCTCTTATACTTACTCTGGTGGTCTATGATTATATGTTCTCATTTCACCCTCCAGTTTCTATTTCCATGACTTCCTCTTTCTCTATGAAAGAGAGAATCTCAACATGGAAGTAATTCAAGAAACAAAACCTGCCCTGCACAGTAAGATAGCGCTATCTTTCATCACTAAACCTAGCATTTGTCATCCTTTTTGCATATTAAAATCAACCCAAGAGTTTTTAAATATCCTGATGTCCAGGACTCATTCCAAACTTACTAAATAAGACCATCCAGGGATGGAATCTAACATCAACTTTTTTTAAAGATAGGTTTATTGGGGCCGGTGCTGTGGCATAATGGTTAAAGTTGCTGCCTGCAGTGCTGGCATCCCATATGGGCGCCAGTTCATGTCCCAGCTGCTCCACTTCCAATCTAGCTCTCTGCTATGACCTGGAAATCAGCAGAAGATGGCCGAAGTGCTTGGGCCCCTGTACCCATGTGGGAGACCCAGAGGAAGCTCCTGGCTCCTGGCTTCAGATTGGCGCAGCTCTGGTCATTGCAGCCATCTAGGGGGTGAACCAGTAGGTAGAAGACCTCTCTCTCTCTCTCTCTGCCTCTGCCTCTGCCTCTCTATAAGAACTACGCCTTTCAAATAAATAAGTAAATCCTTTTTTTAAAAAAAGAGAGATGTTTATTTGAAAGGCAGAGCGCCAGGTGGGGGGTGGGAGCTTGAGGGTGAGGATCTTTCATCTTTTGGTTCATTGCCCAGATGACTAAATGACTTCAACAGCCAGGGCTGAGCAAAGGCTGGACCAGGCCAAAGCCAGGGAACTCTGCAACTCAATCTAGGTCTCCCACATGGGTGGCAGAGGCCCAAGTACTTGAGGCATTCTCTGCTGCTTTCCCAAACACAGTAGCAGGGAGCTAGATCAGAAGGGAAGCAGCTGGGACTCAAATCAATGCTCCAATATGGAATACAGAATCTCAGGCTGAGGCTCCATCTGCTGTGCCCAATGTCAACCACCCATTGGTAGTTTTTAAGCCTTCCCAGGTGATTCTAATATGTAGACAAATTGAGAAAGACTACATTAACTCAGGTTGAATAGCTGCTCTCTGGTTTTTTTTTTTTTTTTTTTTTTTTTTTTTTTTTTTTAAATTTTTGATAGGCAGAGTGGACAGTGAGAGAGAGAGACAGAGAGGGAAAGGTCTTCCTTTGCCGTTGGTTCACCCTCCAATGGCCGCCGCTGCAGCCGGCGCACCGCGCTGATCCAATGGCAGGAGCCAGGAGCCAGGTGCTTTTCCTGGTCTCCCATGGGGTGCAGGGCCCAAGCACCTGGGCCATCCTCCACTGCACTCCCTGGCCATAGCAGAGAGCTGGCCTGGAAGAGGGGCAACCGGGACAGAATCCGGTGCCCCGACCGGGACTAGAACCCGGTGTGCCGGCGCCGCAAGGTGGAGGATTAGCCTATTGAGCCACGGCGCCGGCTCTGCTCTCTGGTTTTTAACACAGAAAAATAATCCCAGATTATGTTTTCCATACACAATTTAGTGGACATTTCAAGATTCATAGTAAAAGAAGGGCAAAGGGGTGTTCCATCTTCCAGGAGCTGCCTCTGCTCCCTTTACACAAAGAGGATTTTTGGGGAGGATTCCCATTAAGCAGGACTGACTTTTGATAAAAGCCAAGGTGTTCTAGATCCCCAAGGATCCTTCTCCTACCTCCAGCAGGTCTATCATCCTGGTCATCTGGGAGTAGATAAGGACCCTATGTCCTTGAGACTTCAGCCGAGTCAGGAGGACATCAAGGGCATACAGCTTTCCACTGTCAGTGATGAGGCTCTCCTTGCCTAGGGGGAAGAAAAGGGGTGGGGTGGAGGAAACTGTTTTTAATTGAAGCAACACAATCACTCACTGCAAAGCTGTATGCAGCCAAAATTACAACTATGACGCCTGTCATCACAGGAGCAGGAAAGTGCCCAGAGGAAGAATGCAAATTCTTGTGAAATTCTAACTCCAGGAGCGCTCCAGGAAGATGTATCCCTAAAGGAAGAGGTATGGATTCCCTCCAACAGGGCCTAATCAGGCATCTGTTGCTAGGGCGCATGAAAGCTTCCCTGCCCCACAGGCCTACTTGAAGGACACCAGGTCCATGCAGTCACCTCAGTGAGGACTCCATCAAATCTGCTGTCAATAACCTGAAAAATCTTTTGGGCATTTTTTTGGTGGGGGAGGGTTCATTCTATCTCTAGTTTTATCTGTTTCTGCTATTCTGGGTTAAGTGTGTCCTAAGAGTATGAAAATGTATAGAAACAAAGGCTGTGCCTGTCTAAGTTGAAACACATAAATATCAAGAAATGGAAATAAATGACCCACTCTCGACCTTTTTTCTCTCTAAATTTTAAATCAGAACTCTCTCCTGGATGATTTCAAATAGGTTGTTTGGTAAAAATCATTAGCCAAAGTTGTAATTCAAGACAGGCACTAGGGCTTGTTCACGTCTGCATAAAGAATGACTTTAGGGTTCTGTGAAATGAAGTTGTATTACTCACTAACTTAGGCTTTCTCCTTCCTCTTCCCATAAGAAAAGCATTTCAGCCGGAGATCTTTAAAGAACACTTAACTGACAAATTTTCATCTTATCCATTCAGTATCATTCAATTCCCATCCTATTTCAGGAAGGAGAGTTTCCTGTTTGCAGACTGGTCCATAAACAGGCCCTGAACAATTGCTGCCATTAGAGGAGAGAGATGAGGCTGAAGGGGTCAGAACAGTCTGTGTGGAGGGGGCTGTGGAACCCAGGGAAGGAGAGAGAAAGTATAAAGATACTACACAGATAACTACCAGCTGAAAGAAAGAGAAAACTGTTAGGAAAACACACCGTCAATGCTTGGTTTCTGGGTCAGAACCCACAGGTTTTCCTCAGAACTGCAAAGGCTGACTGTTGAGAGCAATCCAAGAGTTCTCAGTCGTCATTTCTCTGTTCTCGCCACTATTTGCCAAGTGCACAATTATTGTATAAACCCAACGAGAACGGATGTGCTGACAGCACCATAACAAATCATCAGTCGCTGTTTTGCTACCAAGCCCCAGGTCCTGGATGTTTACTCGTCTGCACTGCAGCCTGCCCTCTCCCACCTTCGGAACACTGCCAGGCCCCAGAGCTCCCTCCACCACCCCTCCCCGATGCTGCGGCACACACCTTTGTTCAGTGTCTTTGTTTGGTCCTGTTTAGATTATTGAAATGCTCCTCTTTTTGTTGGTCTCCTCACCAACACAATCACATGACTGCAGCTGGGACACAAATGACTGCTAAGCGCTCTCCCTGGCACCAGACAAGGAGGACTGTATAAACTCCAAGTCTGAGCAGGCAGCCAGGCTTTCATAACAACTTTCAGGTTTTCTTATCACAATTACCCTTCCCCTGTAATTGCACTGCCTGGGGTCTACAGATTTCAATAGCTTCTAAACTTTCCCCACAGAACCACCAATCAGCTTCAGACGTTGTATTTCTTTGTATCCTCATGAAAAGCACAGGGAAGTGAAAAAAGTCACCTATATATTACTCAGCCAACAAGAGAGCATGTGCAAGCTAAACTCATCAGGTTTCGGCAGCCTGCTTATCGGTTCTCTCCAGCCAGATGCCTTCCCCCTCAGCACATTTATTAAAGCCTATACAAATCTGTCTTCTGCTGGAATTTTGAGAAGTTCTGATTTATTTCAAAACCATGATTCAACAGTAGTCACACATTTCTACTTCCCACAACTATTTCACTTTACTAACCAGAATAAACTGAGGCTAGGATTAGGAAGACACGCATACATTAAGCTCTAATGTGCCTACAGGAAGCAAGAGGTGGTACCAGTTGTCAGCATGCCATTGCATAGGTGGAGGAGATGGAAGTGGATGCACTGGCTTACTACAGACTATCTGGAGGAAAAAGTTGGAAGAAGAAACACACTTCAGCTATGAACAATATTTCTCTGGTGAGCATGCTAGACAGAGGAAATCAACTTCTAGTATTTGCCCATGGTAAAAAAACATGTATAAAAAAACAGGTTTGTTTGTACACACTGGTGTCTTCTCAGCCTGGCACTCATGGTACAATTTTTGGGAGCTAGTGAAGCTGTACTGGACAAGAGCACCACCTGTTAGTAAGCAGGGCATCGGGCCAAGAGGAGCACAATTCCCTAGAAATCAAGCTGATTCTGCCAAGTCAAACTGGGCCCAGCTCCTTCTTTAAACAGGAGCTCAACAAATGTTGCAGGCACCCGTCCTACTCTCTTATAATCTTTCTTGCAATTCTGTGGTACAATCTTTTTTTTTTTTTTTTTTGACAGGCAGAGTGGACAGTGAGAGAGGTCTTCCTTTGCCGTTGGTTCACCCTCCAATGGCTGCCGCGGCCAGCGCGCTACGGCCGGCATACCGCGCTGATCCGAAGGCAGGAGCCAGGTCTTCTCCTGGTCTCCCATGGGGTGCAGGGCCCAAGCACTTGGGCCATCCTCCACTGCCTTCCTGGGCCACAGCAGAGAGCTGGCCTGGAAGAGGGGCAACTGGGACAGAATCCGGTGCCCCGACCGGGACTAGAACCCGGTGTGCAGGCGCCGCAAGGCAGAGGATTAGCCTATTGAGCCAGGGCTCCGGCCCTGTGGTACAATCTTACAATATTTTCATTTAGATACAGGTTCTTAGTGTCCACAAATAAGATCCTATTCTGAGACAAAAACAAAGACTGTAGTGAAGGCAGTACAATTAAAGTAACATATTAAATAGTATCACTCCTTTTCCAAAGGCAGGAGCTTTTTGAAGGGAGCATACATACTAGTGCTGAAACAGAGAAGTAATCTAGGTGTGAAACCTAGGGGCTATGGTCAGTCTCTCAAGGATGTAAATGGAATCAACCCTTCCCAGGGAAACAGAAAATGAAAAAAGCATAGAGGAAAGAGAGATAAAGTACAGGTTCCAGTGGCTCCCCCACCCCACTGCCCTGCCCCAACTAGTCTGCAGAGCACAATGGGGTCAGTGAGGAGCTGGTTGGTTCTCACAGTAAACAGCCAGTGAGGTTGGTGGTTTTTATCGATGCAAAAAGAACTCAGACACTTCCTGCTATTTAAACAAGGTCCATTTTTCTTTCAAAGAACAGGAAAAGCCACAAGAGATTCCCACAGCGCCAGCAATAAGCCTTCTACTCCTGTACTGGGAACGCAGGAACCAGAATAAAGACCGAAGGAAGAAGAAATAAGGTGCTATCTTGCTTCTTCCAATACCTCTCACCTCTTACATGGGATTCTGTGGTTACCAGACCAGCCTATTTTACCCTTAAGCTCTCCTCCTGGTTTTCAAACAAAATATCTTCATCCCTTGCTTTTATGTATACTAAGTCAGCTACAGAGCTATATGCAATATTGCTTTCAAAAAGGCAGGTTCCAGTTCAAAAAACTCCCAAAGCTACTATAAGCTAACACAAAGCCTCTTGACCCTTGCAAAGTTTACATCAAGTGGGAAAACCAGGCCTTCTACTCTGGAATCTAAATACCACGTATGTCCTCTTTTCAATGTTTAGCTCCAGTTTATTTCCATCACATGCCAAAAAGATGCATATAATAAAGACATCAGAGAATCTGGACAACCAAAACTGATTCTAGCTTTAAGCTACCACTCTAGTTTGCTAGCAGGTGTAACAAAGAATATGAGTCTATGAACTTTCTGTGCTCAATTTCCTTAAAAGTAGTCTCAGTAAAGCGAAGATGGAAACCTAGCTTCCTTTTAACTCCCAACCTTGACCCTAGGGGGTCTGGGAATCCGCGAATGTTTTGGCACAAAACACACTGTTTTTCCTCTTGTTATCATTTAGATCTCTAGTGCTGCGTGCAGGACACTGTTTACGAAACTTAAACTAGGCTTTCTGTGAGTGCCGACATTCTCATTCATTTCACTGGCAACAGCACAAGACAACTGTAATTATTAGACCTGGAATCTTTCCTACCAATTTTTATCTCTACCCTTTAAAAAAAAAAACTTCCTTTTTCTCTTGTCAAAAGAGAATTTTAAAGCACAAATCTAAAAACATTTCTCTCCACAAAAAGCACAAATTACTAGGAATTTTTACCTATAAGTTCCCTTGCCAAAGCTGGGAACATATTCCAAGAGAATGAAGAACTCACCTGGAATCCTGATGAAAGACCAGCCATTCTGAGGCCTGATGCTCAATAGTCCTCCAGCTGGCTCTGGGAAGAACTGGGATCGCCGATTTAGCCAGTCTGCAGCCAGTTCAGGGGCCCCATTCAACAAACATTGCTTGGCAGCCAGACTGCCTCCTTCCTTCAAAACTCGCCGCTCATATTCTGCACTTCGGTCATTGCAGTAAGAATCCAATGGCACTGCGGTGACCTGCATTAAGAGACACGAGATGGCTCTTTCACTTTTTCTACACACTAAACCCTTTGGGAACCTCAATTTGGAAATCAAGCTTAATGGGTAATTTTTAGGCTAGTGGTTTTAAATACCCTGTTCTGATGAACTAAGCTGTCCCTAATGATTGACTTAGCGATAACAGGACAACCTCCTACAAATGAGCCTGCATACAAACTCAAGAACCAAAGACAGCTGGAGTCTTCAATAAAACATGGTATCATCATTACTTCTATTACACACATACACACACACCCCTATCAACTTCCACCATTCCTCATTGCTGGGTATTATTCTTAGAAAACAATAGTTTTATTATTAAATATTAAAATAATATTGTTCTATTAACTATAATTTTACTTAAAGTAATATTGTTCTATTAGTCATGCATAAAGGTGATGACAGAGAAGGAGCTGGAGCTACTTAGTCATCAGGGGAGAACTAAAGAATACTGGCCTAACACATCTGCAATTATCTTTAATGCTTTTGTGACAAAGCTCCCAGGCTTATCAATACTTCTTTCTCCTCTTCCCTGATCACACTGCTGACCAGCAAACCTAATGCAAGATAAGAGAGGCTTTCTTTCACCCTATGAACGGGAAGGGCGAATGGGAAGGGCTGAGGAGAGGGAAGCAATTGGCAGAGCAGCAGATTCATTTCCTGACTTCGGCTGAGGCTACGTACAAATTCCTGTCTCATCACAAGGTGCAAAACAACACTCAGATGTGGCTCTGCCAGTGTCAATCTAGAAACATAGGATTTTCCCTTCTTCAGCTATCTGGGTCTGTCCCCGCTCTAATAAGCAGCTGTCTATGCAGATGGCTGTGAAATCTGATGAAGAACAGTTAAAGATGACAAGGCTATTTTTCTTAAAACATGGAGGCTATGTTATCTGCCAAATCCATGCTGATAAAAAATGCTAAAAGCCCATTATAAGCAATTAATTGCTCAGAAGAATCTTGGAACCAGACCAAGAGATGAGAAGAAACTAGTACAGGGAGGGAGTAAGGGTAGAGGTACAGAACAGATCAGGACATAAAATACTGACTATACGTAAACATTTCTTCTTCTTAGAATTTAGGCACTTTAGAAATTTCTACTTTGCCATTAACTTTTTTATTTCTTGTCAATCTATCTTTATAGTAATGGCTGTCACATTTTGAAATGCCTAAGAACTTCCTTGGGAGCAGATGAAAAGTACAGAATTTGATCCAGAAGGTCTATGGAGGGACCAATAGATTGTGGTGGTTTTTGTTACTGCTGTTTTTAATTTTGATATATCTATTTGAGAGACACAGAAAATGCTCCTGTCCACTAGTTCATTCTCCAAATGCCTGTAACAGCACAGGCTAGGCCAAAGATGAGAGCCAGAACTCAATACAGGTTTCCCACGTGGGTGGTAGGAACCCAGTCATTTGAGAGCTTGTTTAGAGGTTCTAGCAGGGGAGTGCAGCTACTTGACCAAAGACTGGCCCTCCTCTCATGGGGAAGGTTGTCTTCTTCAACCAAGTTTGCAGCTTCTGGAGGGACACACATGGAGCAGTAAGGGAGGAGGAGACACCCGCCTAACCAGCCAGATAAGCCAAAATGCACATTCACTTCCAAAACCCAGTCACCTGAGCCATCATCTCTGCTTCTGAGGACCTGGATTAGCAGGAAGCTGGAGTCAAGAGTCAGAGCCAGGTATCAAATCCAAGTGCCCTGATATGGGACATGAGTGTTCAGTGTCTTAACTGCTAGGTTAAATGTTTGCCCCTAAATTTTGGTTTTTATCAAGCTTCATTAAACCAACCCTTGAGAAATACTGCTTTGGGGCATATAAACAGTTAGTCAGCTGACCAAGAGTCTGCAGGTGACTCGAGTATCATTTACCAATAACTAGAGAATACACGCTGGCCTGGACATGAAACTGAACTGAGTTTGCAAGAGAGCAGTGCCACCTACGGTCCAGATGCAAAACTACAGAGGGTCACAGCAAAGGACTCCACAGAAGCAGTTTATCTAAACACCACTAGGAGCTCTTATCTGCTCTTCTCCACCAGTTTTCTTGCTTCCAAACATATTCACGTTCCCTACTAACACGTGAACATTGATGAAGACCAAAGTACAGGGGCAGATGTTTGTTTAGACTAGCAATCAAGATCCCCATGTCTCACACTGGAGTACCCTGATCTGATACCTGGTTCCAGCGTGCTGGAGCCAGGGGTAATGGCTCAAGGAACTGCGTTTCTACACTCACCAAGGAGGCATGGATTGTGTTCCCAGTTTCTGGCTTTGGTCCTCCCTCCCTTGTTCTTTCTGCCTCTCAAACAAACAAAAAATTAATCTTAAAAAATTTTTTTAAAAGATTTATTTATTTATTTGAAAGTCAGAGTTACATAGAGAGGAGAGGCAAAGAGAAAGAGAGAGAGGTCTTCCATCTAATGGTTCACTCCCCAATTGGCCACAACGGCTGGAGCTGTGCCGATCCGAAGACAGGAGCCAGGAGCCTCCTCCAGGTCTCCCACGTGGGTGCAGGGGCACAAGGACTTGTATCATCTTCTACTGTTTTCCCAAGCCACAGCAGAGAGCTGGGTCGGAAGTGGAGTAGCCAGGACTAGAACTGTGCCCATATGGGATGCCGGTGCTTCAGGCCAGGGCGTTAACCCACTGTGCCACAGCGCCGGCCCTGATTTTTTAATTTTGATTTTTAAAAGAGTTACTTATTTATTTGAAAGGCAGAATTAGAGAGAGTGAAAGACAGAACAGAGATTTTCAATCGGCTGGTTCACTCCCCATATGGCCACGCCAAAGTCAGGAGGCTAGAACTCTGTCCAGGTCTCCCATGTGGGTCCAGGGGCCCAAGCACTGGGCCATCTTCTGCTGCTTTCCCAGGTGCATTAACAGGGAGCTGGATTGGAAGTAGAATAGCTGAACTTGGAGCACCAGCCATATGAGATGCTGGAATCGGAGGTGAAAGTTTAATCCACCGCGCCACAAGCCAGTACCCTTTATAAAAACAATTTAAGACTCAAACACAAAGCAGATAGACGGCCGGTGCCACAGCTCACTTGGCTAATCCTCCACCTGCGGCACTGGCACCCTGGGTTCTAGTCCCGATTGGGGCACCGGATTCTGTCCCAGTTGCTCCTCTTCCAGTCCAGCTCTCTGCTGTGGCCCGGGAAGGCAGTAGAGGATGGCCCAAGTCCTTGGGCCCTGCAACCGCATGGCCCCAAGAGAGAGCAGGAGGAAATACCTGGCTCCTGGCTTCAGATTGGCGCAGCGTGCCAGTTGTAGCAGTCATTTGGGGGGTGAACCAACAGAAAGGAAAACCTTTCCCTCTATCTCTCTCACTAACTCTGCCTGTTAAAAAAAAGGCAGATAGATAAAAATTAGGTCTCTCTGTCATGGCTTCTTTTGGCAGTACTTGAGAAAATTCTGAGCCATAGCACATATGTCATATAGGACATGAGTCCAAGAACTTCACAATCAGCAGCAGCTATACTTTCATATGAACACTAAAGATGCACTGGTCTGTACTGCAGATTTATGCATGAACACTCTTGATGAGCAAAGCATACTTGGTGTTTTCTCATGAGTTACTGATGTTGACCAATTTTCCATTCAAGATAATGGTCCTGGTTAGGGTGGGGCAGAAGGACAGAATATTTGTTGGAATTATACATAAAGAGTTTGGGCCCACATTCTCAAAAAGAAAAGAAAAAAAAAAAAAAACCTCAAAGAAGCAGATAGAAATCAGTCTGAAGGATTAGGAGGAGAACAGTGACCAAAGAACACTGTTTCTCCCTGGGACTCGTTTCTAGGTGCTTAAAATTTTAAACTTTCTCCAGTTCTAAACTTTCACCTATCTTTCCATGTTAATTTGGCTGATACTCTTCCAAGTCCAGGGCTGAATTACTGGGAGGATTGCAAGAACTAGTTCTTAGTGAAATATTTTTTAATGTTTTGATAAGCTTCTTTGGCCAAGAGCCCTGGATCAAGATATATTCAGAATCATAGAATGTCAAGTTGTAAGTACGTAAGCAGTGTACTCATGAGGTCCAAAAGAGGGCAAAAAAGTCTATTTATACTTAGAATAAATCCTCCTTTCCAAGTCAGCTCCATCTTCAACAGCCTCCAACCATTCTGTCAATCCCAAGTGGCCATCCCGATTGCTTAGAGCAGGGGGACATGCAGCATGACATAACATTCTTCTGTCCTCACAAATGGAAATGCTTCTTCCCTCGAGTCCCACAAGAGCTAACCCCTTTCTTGCTTCATTAAGCTCTGAAACTTCAGGACCTTCAGGGGCTGCCTCGAGCACTCAGTGCATCCTTCCCGGGAACATGCTTGTTCCTGCTCCAGCTTTAGAAGCCTAACTGCACTAGGTACTTCAGATTTTTGGTAATACGACATCACAGGGTCTTAGTTTATTAAACCTGTAGAATTGTATCCTCTGCTAACAACAACACAGTTTCTGTATTTTGTTTTGTTTTGAATGTTCTGTTTCCTTTAATGATCCTTTTTTTTTTTTTTTTTTTTGACAGAGTGGACAGTGAGAGAGAGAGAGACAGAGAGAAACTTCTTCCTTTACCATTGGTTCACCCTCCAATGGCCACTGCGGTCAGTGCACTACAGCCGGCGCACTGTGCTGATCCAAAGACAGGAGCCAGGTGCTTCTTCTGGTCTCCTATGCGGGTGCAGGGCCCAAGGATGCCTTCCCGGGCCATAGCAGAGAGCTGGCCTGGAAGAGGGGCAACCGGGACAGAATCCGGCTCCCTGACTGGGACTAGAACCTAGTGTGCCAGTGCCGCAAGGCGGAGGATTAGCCTAGTGAGCTGCGGCGCCGGCCCTTACTTTCAAATAAATAAATAAATTTTAAAAAAAGGATCATTAGGCCGGCGCCGCGGCTCACTAGGCTAATCCTCCGCCTGCAGCGCTCACACCCCAGGTTCTAGTCCTGGTCAGGGCGCCGGATTCTTTCCCAGTTGCCCCTCTTCCAGGCCAGCTCTCTGCTGTGGCCAGGGAGTGCAGTGGAGGATGGCCCAAGTGCTTGGGCCCTGCACCCCATGGGAGACCAGGATAAGTACCTGGCTCCTGCCATCGGATCAGCGCGATGCGCCAGCCATTGGAGGGTAAACCAACGGCAAAGGAAGACCTTTCTCTCTGTCTCTCTCACTGTCCACTCTGCCTGTAAAAAAAAAAAAAAAAAAAAAAAAAAAAAGTAAGAACTACACAGAGGAGAGGCAGAGAGAGAGAGAGAGAGAGAGAGAGACAAAGCGTGCGAGAGCGAGCGAGAGAGGTCTTCCATCCACTGGTTCACTCCCAAATTGATCGCAATGGCTGGAGCTGAGCCAATCCGAAGCCAGAAGCCAGGAGCTTCTTCCAGGTCTCCCACATGGGTGCAGCAGCCCAAGGACTTGGGCCATCCTATACTGCTTTTCCAGGCCAGAGCAGAGAGCTGGATTGGAAGTGGAGCAGCCAGGTCTTGAACCAGTGCCCATATGGGATGCTGGTGCTCCAGGCCAGGGTGTTAACCCACTGTGCCACAGCACTGGCAACAATCCCCTTTTGAAGGGCAGGTACAGGCAGCTAGGTCTCAGCAGAAAGGCAAGCTCCTGCCCTTGGAAGACAGACTACAGAAATGGAGCCACTATTGTTGGTTCCAAAGAGAATGACAAAGGCATTCTTCCTCAGCTTATCCAGTTGCTGGAATATTCCAGCAATGAGGTTGCAGCTTAAGAAGGTCTGTGCGGACTCTCTGGGGGAAATGGTACTCAATATACCACAGGGACCAGCCATCCCTGTCAAAGTGCTCCCCAAAATACAGCAGTGCCACAGAGACAATGTCCTCATTGGAATACTTGTGTTTAAATTCACCCAACACAAAGGTACTCTTTGGCAGTGAGAAAAGGGGTCCTTCATCTTAGCTTCAGTAGTCACTGCCTGCTCACATTTGTGCACCTCTTCCCCAAGAACTGGAGTAGCTTCCTTCTTCTTTCTGCTCAGCCTGGGGCTTCTCTTCTCTTACTGTTGAGACTTCTTTTTGTGGGGTGTCCTTTTTAGACTGGCTCTCTGCAAACTTTGTAAAATCAAACTGCTCATCTTCTCACACAGTTTCACCTCCCTAGACAGCTAAGAAGTGGGGATGGTAAGTGCAGGTGAGGAAACATTTAATACTAGAAAAAGCCTGCCGGAAAGAAGGCTCCAAGACCTGTCTATAGTCACAACAGGGTGCAGACAACTGTGATGCCAGCCAGTGTCACTGGCTCACCCAAGTAAGCATCTGGAAGCCCCAAAATTCGCCTCACCTCCTGCTTTGAATTCTTAGTGGCTTGTCTGTGATGCATGATGCCCAAGGTGGGGAATACCCAACTACTAACTGGGGCTACTATGTGGCTACTGGCAAAGCTCTCCCACTGCACCACCTGGGCGGCTGTCTCTGGAGAACTACCCCATAACTCCTCATTGCTCACACAGCAGGTGATGGCACTGCTCTCAAACACACAGAATCCATCACCAACTTCAAATGCTGGAGCCTTGCCAGCAGGGAATTTGTGGAGAAATTCAGCACTTCAGTTGGTCTGGCCAAACTGGAAGTACAGAGGTACCGATATCCCATATGGGTGCTGGTTCGAGTCCCAGTTTTTCCACTTCTGATCCAGCTCCCTGTTAAGGCACCTGGGAAAGCAGCAGAAGATGACTCAGGTACTTGGGCCCCTGCATCCACGTGGGAGACCTGGAAGAAGCTCCTGGCATTGGTCTGGCCCAGCCCTGGCCTTTGTGGCCATTTATGGAGTAAATCAGCGAATGGAAGATCTCTCCCTCTCTCTGTAATTCTGCCTTTCAAATAAATAAAATTAATCTTTAAAAAAAACAAAACACAGAAAATATGGGAAGTAAAGCTTCCTAGAACAAAGTGCATTTCACTGCATCAACGTACACTTCCAAGACCAAGAATGCTTATAAGAACAACAGGACACAAATAAAACCCAAATACTTTCTATACTGTCCATACAAACCAGTGGCAAGGGAATCAAGTTTATACAGTGTAACATCAGACAAAACAAATTGGGGTGGGCAGCAGACAATAGAATTTCATTCCATTCGACATTTTCCTTTGGATCCCCTGCCAAATGGTATCTTTTGGTAAACTTAATAATGTAGGCAACTCAGGTTAATAAAAACACCAAGCATAAGAAACGTGAGCCTCTTCAAGTTTTATGGCTAACAGAGAGTTGCTGCTTAGAGCAAAGGAAAGCAACACACTAGGAAGACAAATGCATTCTTCGCTCTAACTCCAGGGTCTGGCCAAATCTCTACTCTGTTTCTCTCTGTTTTTCCCTTTACACACTTCTTCGTGGATTCAAGAGAGAGCTGTTGTCTGGTTTCAATCAACAAGATGGGGTGGTATAGAAAATGTAAAATACAACAAAGATTCAAAGTAAACAATCCCAATGTGCCAATGGGAGCCTTTGCAGCTCTGCTTGTGAGCAACTGCAGGAGAGCTCGAGTTTGATAAACAGGGTATTAGGAAGGATCCACGCAGCTGCTCAGAGTTGAAAAGGCAACAGAGATTGCCCCCACTCCGCAAATAAGAGTTAGAACTGCTGAATGGCAAACACAGGGCAACAGTCAGTCTCCTGTCAGATGGATAAGACAGTAAACCATAGTCCGGGTAAAGTGGCTTAGGAAAGCCAGAAAACACTAGACCCAGAAACTTCTTGATAATAAAATGTTAAATTTACTTTTGTTATTTGGAGACTGTACTTAGGTAATAAGGCCAGAACAAATCCCCATCCCAGGGCCGATGGTGTGGCGTAGCAGGTAAAGCCACCATCTGCAGTGCCAGCATCCCATATGGGCACCAGTTCAAGCCCTGGCTGCTCTACATAAAATCCAGCTCTTTGCTATGGCCTGAGAAAGCAGTGGAGGATGGCCCAAGTCCCTGGGCCCCTGCACCCATGGGGGAGACCCGGAAGAAGGTCTTGGCTCCTGGCTTTGGATCAGCTCAGTTCCAGCCGTTGTGGCCACTGGGGGAGAGAAGCAGTGGATGGAAGACCCCCCCACCTTCCTCTGCCTCTCTGTAACTCTACCATTCAAATAAATAATCTTTTTTTTTTTTTTTTGATAGGCAGAGTGGACAGTGAGAGAGAGAGACAGAGAGAGAAAGGTCTTCCTTTGCCGTTGGTTCACCCTCCAATGGCCGCCGCTGCAGCCGGCGCACCGCGCTGATCCGATGGCAGGAGCCAGGAGCCAGGTGCTTTTTCCTGGTCTCCCATGGGGTGCAGGGCCCAAGCACCTGGGCCATCCTCCACTGCACTCCCTGGCCACAGCAGAGAGCTGGCCTGGAAGAGGGGCAACCGGGACAGAATCCGACGCCCCGACCGGGACTAGAACCCGGTGTGCCGGCGCCGCAAGGTGGAGGATTAGCCTATTGAGCCACGGCGCCGGCTCAAATAAATAATCTTTAAAGAAAAAAAAATTCCCATCCCCACCCCAATGGAAATCTGGTCCTCTTCTATGGAAAACCTCAAAAACCTTAATATGGGTGACAAATGGCTCCCTCTTCCTTGACTCTGCTGTTGGGAGTTAATCTACCTGACAGATGGCTTGCTCTAATTGTAATCCACAGTCCCAGACTAAATGAGAGGATGACACTATTCACCATATAACTATTCTCAAGTCAATACAATTCAAGGTGAGGAAATGTTGTCCTGGGAAGGTCAGGATCATGGAAGCCCTCGCTTTACACAATAAGATTTATATGGTTCTCAAGGTCCAAATGGCTTAAAATACTTGTTTAAAAAACATATCCTTTGGCCGGCGCCGCGGCTCACTAGGCTAATCCTCCACCTAGCGGCGCAGCCACACCGGGTTCTAGTCCCGGTTGGGGCGCCGGATTCTGTTCTGGTTGCCCCTCTTCCAGGCCAGCTCTCTGCTATGGCCTGAGAGTGCAGTGGAGGATGGCCCAAGTGCTTGGGCCCTGCACCCCATGGGAGACCAGGAGAAGCACCTGGCTCCTGCCTTCAGATCAGCGCAGTGCGCCAGCCGTGGCGGCCATTGGAGGGTGAACCAACGGCAAAAGGAAGATCTTTCTCTCTGTCTCTCTCTCACTATCCACTCTGCCTGTCAAAATAAATAAATAAATAAACAAACAAATAAATAAATAAATAAAACTTTTTAAAAAAACATATCCTTTAAAAACTAGTTTATTTTTTCCATTAACATTTATTTCACCTTTCCTTCCCATGGCACTTACTCGTGGACTGGCCACACACAAAAAAGATGGCAGCTCAGTGAGCAGGCAGCAACGAAGCGAGGAGGTAGCTGATCTCCGCTGATGGATGATCTGGTCTGAGTAACCACTCACTGCTTTACAGTGGCTGCTGAAAACAAGCGACTACAAAACAAAAACACGAATTAGAGCCAGTGACAATTATGTTCAATATAAGCAAAACAAAACGAAATGAAATGCCATCTGTGAAGAATATGAAAGACCTTCTTTCATACTCTTTCATACTACTTTCACACTTCTTTCATACTACTCTTTCAAATAAACAATTAATTGCTAATTAGAACCATGTTAACTTCAAAATGTGATTTCATCAATGTGTCATTTCTAATTCATCAAGTGTCATTTTTAATTCTACCTTTTTCTTTAAGGTTTATTTATAAGAAAGGCAGGAATATAGATACAGAGAGAGAGAGACAGACCCATCCTTCATCTGCTGGTTTACTCTGCAAATGGCTGCCAAAGCCAAGAGCCGGGAGCTTCATCTGGGTCTCCCATGTGGTGCAGAGGCCCAAGTACTTGGGCCATCTTTTGCTGCTTTCCTAGGTGCATTGGGAGGGAGCTTCTTGGAAAGTAGAAAAGCCAGGACTCAAATCAGCACCCTCATGGGATGCTGGCACTGCAGACTGAGGCTTAACCTTCTATGCCACAGTGCCAGCCCCTAAATCTACCTTTTTCTAGAAGAGATACTATTAATCATAAATAGGCGCACACACACACACACACACACAAAACTACAACTTGCACGCACGAGGGGAACCTGATTCACTTGTAACACTGTGGATGCAAATTCACACCTTGAGTTAAAAACAGTGATGATTTCTTTCAGGCAATTTAACATCATGTATGCCAAAACAGTGCAGTGTAGTTGTAGCAAGGGTAGTGGTTTTCTTTCTTTATTTGGATATGTCAACACAAGTGTTCAGAACAGAAAATATCTATTATATTCCTCTTAGATGAACACCTTTCAAAAAGATATATTTTACAGATGATGGCTCACACAGTTGTGTCCCTGCTACCCATGTGGGAGACTTGTATTGAGTTCCCAGTTCTCTAGTTTCAGCCTGGCCCAGGGCCAACTGTTGCTGGCATTTGGGGAATAAGCCAGTGGTTGAGATTATTTGTACCTGTCTCTCCTAGTATTTTTTTAAAAATTCACATTTTAACAGACTTAACAGCTCATGTTAAAGTTTTAGTTTACAATTATTCATGGAGGGGCCACTGTTGTGGCACAGCAGGTTAAGCCACTACCTGCAATGCTGGCATCCCATATAGGTACCAGTTCAATTTTAGCTGCTCTACTTCTGATCCAATTTCCTGCTAACATGCCTAGGAAAGCATAGGAAGATGGCTCAAGTACTTGGGACCTGAAACCCATGTGGGAGACCTTGATGGAGTTCTGGGCTCCTGGCTTTGGTCTAGGCCAGCCCCAGTCATTGTGTCTATTTGCAGAGTGAACCAGCAAATGGGAAATCTCTTTTTCTTTCTCTGTGTCTCCCTCTATCTATAACTCTGCTTCCAAATAAATCATTTATCGGAAAGATTTTAAATATGCAGTGTCACATATTAAAAATTTTTAGTGGGATCATAGTATTCTCATGGGAGATGCAGAAAAAAATTTTTTAAAAAGATTTATTTATTTGAAAGACAGAGTTACAGAGGTAGAGACAGAAAGAGAGGTCTTCCATCCGCTGGTTCACTCCCCAGATGGCCACCATGGCCAGAGCTGCGCCGATCTGAAGCCAGGAACCAGGAGCTTCTTCCAGGTCTCCAACGCGGGTGCAGGGGCCTAAGGACTTGGGCCATCTTCTACTGCTTTCCCAGGCCACAGCAGAGAGCTGGATTGAAGTGGAGCAGCCGAGACGTGAACCAGTGTTTCCCACATCAGAAGAGGAGCACGGCCAGCGCCGCGGCTCACTAGGCTAATCCTCTGCCTTGTGGCGTCGGCACACCAGGTTCTAGTCCCAGTTGGGGTGCCGGATTCTGTCCCGGTTGCCCCTCTTCCAGGCCAGTTCTCTGCTGTGGCCAGGGAGTGCAGTGGAGGATGGCCCAAGTCCTTGGGCCCTGCATCCCATGGGAGACCAGGAGAAGCACCTGGCTCCTGCCTTCAGATCAGCGCGGTGCGCCGGCCGCAGCACGCCGGCCGCAGCGGCCATTGGAGGGTGAGCCAACGGCAAAGGAAGACCTTTCTCTCTGTCTCTCTCTCTCACTGTACACTCTGTCAAAAAAAAAAAAAAAAAAAAAGAAGAAGAAGAAGAAGAAGAGCAGCCAGGACTAGAACAGTCGCCCACATGGGATGCCAGCGCTTCAGGCCCGGGCATTAACCTGATGTGCCACAGTGCCGGCCCCAGAAATTCATTCTTTAGTATAATATTAGACTTTTAAAAAATGATTCATTTATTTTGAAAGACAGAGTTAGAGGGGCAGAGATAGAGAGAGGTCTTCCATTTGCTGGTTTACTACCAAGATGGTCATGACAGCCAGTGCTGAGCCAGTCCAGAACCAGGACCCATGAGCCATATTCAATTCTCTCACGTGGGTGGGTAGGGCCTAAACCCATGGGCCATCTTCAGCTGCCTTTTCCAGGCAATTAACAGGGACCTGGATCAGAAGTGGAGCAGCTGATACACAAAATGGGATGCTGGTGTCACAGGCAGTGTCCTTTCCCACTATGCCACAACAGTGGCCCTAATATTAGATATTTTATCTTTGGATCATCATTCTCAATTGCTTCACATATTTGTTTTCCTAGTTTCTCAAGAAGGTTGGCTGGTAACCTAAATAACCCTATGCATGATTTACTAGCATGTACTGGCATAAGGTCAAACAAACCATACGATCAGAACAGCAACCACAACCCTCTGCAGGAGAATGACAGTTCTAACTTTGGTATCAACTCTCTTCAAAGCTTCCATTTTCAGCACTGATAGTGCTCTTCCACTTACACAGGGCTTAACTCTTCTGAAGTAAATGAATTCTTCAGGATCATAGTCTGAGGTTCATCCATCTCCCTAAATATTATGTCTATTATTATTTGTCTAGTGTGAAGATCATTATGAAGATTATTAGGATGTCACCCTCTTCTTTCAATAACGGATACTGGATAGGTGGGAACATAACAGAAACATTCCCACTGATAATACACAAATAAAAGTTAAAAATTATAGCCATTTTGTTTCAAACAAAAGTGGACAGTGAGAGAGGGAGAGACAGAGAGAAAGGTCTTCCTTTTTTTACTGTTGGTTCACCCTCCAATGGCCACTGCGGCTGGCACGCTGCGGCCGGCACATCGTGCTGATCCGAAGCCAGGAGTCAGGTGCTTTTCCTGGTCTCCCATGCGGGTGCAAGGCCCAAGGATTTGGGCCATCCTCCACTGCACTCCCTGGCCATAGCAGAGAGCTGGCCTGAAAGAGGTGCAACCGGGACAGAATCCGGCGTGCCAGCGCCGCAAGTCGGAGGATTAGCCTATTGAGCCACGGCGCCGGCCTGTTTCAAACATTTGCAAAATTATTATATTTATCTGAAAGTCAGAGACACTGAGAAAGACTGGGGAGAGACGGGGATGGACAGAATTTTCCACCCACTGATTCACTACCCAAATGCACCCCTCCCCCAATAGCAAGAGCTGGCAGCCCAAGACCAGGAGCCAAGAACTCAACTCAGGTCTCCCAAGTACTTGAGCCTCCCAGGGTGCAATGAGAAGGAAGCTGGAATTGGAAGGAGGACCCAAATAAAAGGTATTCTGAAATAGGCTGCTGCCAAAAGTATATTCCTGACATCAGTGGTGGCTCCTCTTCTTATTCCTAGCAGGTGAAAAGAAGAGATGATACAAGTCTAGCAACCATTGCTCATTTCAGCAAGTAGTTGAGCCACCAGCAGTGGCTGAGCTAAAGATTCCTGGACTCCTTGCTACGTCCTAAAGAGCAGTGTATCTAAATAATATATCTGTCAGTCACCCTCAGTTTGAGTATTCTCAAATGGCAAAATTCAGGAAAACTTGCTTCTTACTTTATTCCAAAAATAAATGGTGGAAGAACATTCCCTCCAATTATCTTTAACATTTTAATTATTGTTAAGAAAAGGTTACAACATTCACACTATGGAGTCCTTTTAACAAAATATATTATTTGTGATTTAAAAAAACCCTCTAGCGTGGCCGACGCTGTGGCGTAGTAGGTAAAGCTGCCACCTACAGTGCCAGTTGTCTTACATGACGTATGATACATGATAGTATTCTGACTGGAAGTCACTAACTCAGGCTTTGTGATTCCAGATTCTGTAAGAAGTATCTCACTGGGACTGGCGAAGTGACACAGTGGGTTAAGTCCCTGACTGTGATGCCAGCATCCCATGGGCATGCTGGTTTGTGTCTCTCAGCTGCTACACTTCTGATCCAGCTCCTTGCTAATATGCCTGGGAAATCAACTTGATGTGGCCTAAGTGCTGGGCTCCTGATACTCATGTGGGAGCCTGGGATGAAGTTTCAGACTCCTGGCTTCAGTCTGGCCAAGTCCTGACTGTGAAATGAATCAATGGGTGGAAGATCTCTTTCTAACTCTTTCAAATAAGTAAGTAAATCTTTATCAGGAAAAACAAAACAAAACAAAAAAACACCTCATTAATTGAAACTGTTCAACATACACTTTTGGCTTTGGCAAAAAATTCTCCAGGAGAATATTTTGCCCAATATTTACTTTTCTGATTATTTTTTCCTAACATTAATTTTATCAAATCCTCTGTAGTACAGGTGGTCCATGGTTTCATGCACTGCAATTCCCCTATACATAACGACACAAACTGCTAGGCATTGCCAGATATAGGAAAATGTAATATCTCATACAGAAGATACCTTAAAGGTGTTCATTGTGTTCTTTTATCATGGTGCAGGATGCTTGAAGTAAGAGGATAGAAAAGGCTTTTTGTTTTACTACTTAGTCTATTT
Source organism: Oryctolagus cuniculus (assembly GCF_051225735.1). Classification (NCBI taxonomy): domain Eukaryota; kingdom Metazoa; phylum Chordata; class Mammalia; order Lagomorpha; family Leporidae; genus Oryctolagus; species Oryctolagus cuniculus. Next base: position 64,317,730 of record NC_142878.1, read on the forward strand.
TGGCTATAAACAAAACATTTTAAAAAAAAAGGAAACACAATCTTGCACTTTGGGGGATGTGACTTGGTTTCAATGTGGTCACAGCTTTTGCTATTCTGTTGTCCTTTTCTCATGCTCTTGAATGTCTCATTACTCGGCAAGCACTGGCAGCTGTGTGCATCTTGCTGCCAAAACCATAATGAGCATACAGGAGGAAAGTTAGGCTTTGAAAAAGAGTCTTTTGGCACCATGCAAATATCTCAAGTGAAAGTAAATAGGCCAGGATGACAGGCCCCACAGCTGCACACTCCTTGCTACACTGTAGCACAGAAAACACACTTCTGGTTACTTTTGTTTCTTTTTTTTTTTTTTTTAAGGATTTATTTTATTTATTGAAAGGCAGAGTTAAAGAGAAAGAGAGAAGAAAAGACAGATCTTCCATCTGCTGGTTCACTCCTCAAATGGCCACAACAGCTGGAACTACGCCAATCCGAAGCCAGGAGCCAGGTGCTTCCTCCTGGTCTCCCATGCGGGTACAGGGGCCCAAGCACTTGGGCCATCCTCCACTGCCCTCCTGGGCCACAGCAGAGAGCTGGACTGGAAGAGGAGCGACCGGGACTAGAACCCAGTGCCCATATAGGATGCCAGGGCCGCAGGCGGAGGATTAACCAAGTGAGCCACAGCGCTGGCCCCACGTACCTATATCTTGACTACAATTTCAGGAGATATTATTCTTTTAAATTATTTTCAAAGGGAAAGAGTGAGAATTCCCATCTATTAGTTCACTCCCCAAATACCCACAATAGCCAGGTCTGAGCAGTGCTGAAGCAGGGTGCTGAAAACTCAATATAGGTCTACCAAATGGATGGCAGAAACCCAACTACTGAGCCATGACTGCTGCCTCCCAGAGTCTGCAAACAAAAAGCTGAAATCAGGAGATGCAGGTAGGCATTGATCTCAAGTACCTGATATGGGACACGAGCATCTTAACCACTAGGCCAAATTGCCAGCCCTTCATGTGATGATGATAATTTGACTGGTTGAGAGAAGAAATAGAAATAAACAGAGTTCTCAACTGCTGGCTCAACCACCAAATGCCTGGCAGCGAGCAACTCAATCCAGGTCTTCAACATGGGTGGCAGGAACTCAACTACTTGAGGCACAACCCACCGCCTCCCAAGGTGCACAACAGCAGGACACTGGAATCAGGAATAGAACAGAGACTTGAACCCAGGCTTTGTGATATGGAACGCAGGTGTCCCAACTGGTGACCTAACAGCTGCACCAATTATCTATGCCCTTCATGGAGTAATACTTTTTTATTTCTAAAAAGCAGATTTATTTATTCATTTATTTGAAAGACTGGGTGAAAGAGAGAGAAGGAAAATGGAGACAGAGACATTCCATTCCCTAGTTGACTCTGCAAAAGGCCACAACAGCCAAGGTGGGGCTAAGACAAAAGCAAGAGCCAGGAACTCCATTAGCATGTCCCACATATCTGCTGCTTCCCCGGGACATTAGCAAGAAGTTGGATCAGAACCAGAAGTATCCAGGACTCAAACTGGCACTCAGATATGGGAGGTGGACGTCACAAGCAATGGCTTAACCCATTGTGCCACAATGCCTACCCCAATGAGATATTCTTTTTTTTTTTTTTTTTTAACTTTTATTTAATGAATATAGATTTCCAAAGTACAGCTTATGGACTACATCGGCTCCCCCCGCCCCTCCGATGACTTCCTCCCACCTGCAACCCTCCCCTTTCCTGCTCTCTCTCCCCTTCCATTCACATCACGATTCATTTTCAATATCTATATATACAGAAGATCAGTTTAGTATACATTAAGTAAAGATTTCAACAGTTTGCACCCACATAGAAACACCAAGTGAAAAATACTGTTTGAGTACTCGTTATAGCATTAAATCTCAATGTACAGCACATTAAGGACAGAGATCCTACATGAGGAGTAAGTGCACAGTGACTCCTGTTGTTGACTTTACAAATTGACACTCCTGTTTATGGCATCAGTGGTCTCCCAATGCTCCAGTCATGAGTTTCTAAGGCTATCCCAATGAGATATTCTTAACCAGACAACTTAGGTAAATTGCTTCAAAGTTCTAAATTCTTTTTTTTTGGTTTGTTTTTTGACAGGCAGAGTAGACAGTGAGAGAGAGAGAGAGAGACAGAGAGAAAGGTCTTCCTTTGCCGTTGGTTCACCCCCCAATGGCCGCTGCGGCCGGCGCACTGCACTGATCCGAAGCCAGGAGCCAGGTGCTTCTCCTGGTCTCCCCTGCGGGTGCAGGGCCCAAGCACTTGGGCCATCCTCCACTGCACTCCCTGGCCACAGCAGAGAGCTGGCCTGGAAGAGGGGCAACCGGGACAGAATCCGGCGCCCCAACCGGGACTAGAACCTGGTGTGCCGGCGCCGCAAGGCGGAGGATTAGCCTAGTGAGCCGCGGCAGCAGCCTAATGATCTTCCAGCTGCTGGTTCACTCCCCAAATGCCCAAAATGGCCCCAGCTGAAGCCGAGGCCTGGAGCCAAGAATTCAATTCAAGTCTCTCATGTTGGTGGCAGGAACTCAACCCTTTATTCTATCATCAATATGCTTCTTTAATAGTTTTAAATTTCTTTTATTTTTTAAATTTTAGGAAGGCTTTCTTTAGTTATGTTTTTTATTCTCTTTCATTGCTTTGTTTTCCTTTTTTAGCAACTCCTATTATTCATGTCTTGGATTTTCTTGGCCTATCTTCCATGTCTGTCAGTTTCTCTTGAATCCTTTTACTTTCTTCACCTTTTTATTTATAGAATGGTCATCGTTTTCATCTGTATTTTTAAAGATTTTATTTATGTATTTGTGAGGTAGTTACAGACAAAACGAGGGAGAAAGCGAGTGAAAGTCTTCCATTTGCTTATTCACTCCCTAGATGGCTGCAATGGCTGATCCTAAGCCAGGAGCCAAGAACCTCCTCTGGGTCTCCCATATGGGTGCAGGGGTCCAAGCACTTGGGCCATTCTCCACTGCACTCCTGGGCCACAGCAAAATCCGTGGCGCCAGCCCAAAACATTATCTTTAAAATAATGAATAAGACTATACTTGCAGAGCCGGCGCCCCGGCTCACTAGGCTAATCCTCCACCTGCGGTGCTGGCACACCGGGTTCTAGTCCCGGTTGGGGTGCCGGATTCTGTCCCGGTTGCCCCTCTTCCAGGCCAGCTCTCTGCTGTGGCCAGGAAGTGCAGTGGAGGATGGCCCAAGTGCTTGGGCCCTGCACCCCATGGGAGACCAGGAGAAGCAGGATGCCCATGTGACCAGGGCTTTATAACCTGCTGCACCACAGCACCCTCCCTTTTTTTTGTTTTTTAAAGATTTATTGATTTATTCGAAAGGCAGAGTTACAGAGAGGCAGAGGAAGAGAGAGAAGTCTTCTATCCACTGGTTCACTCCCCAAATGTCCACAATGGCCAGATCTGAGCCAATCCAAAGTCAGGATCCTGACCTATGTAGGCTTCTTCTTTTTCATTAGAAAGGCAGAGGCAGTGAGAGAGAGGTCTTCTATCTGCTGGTTCACTCCCCAGATGGCCACAAAAGCCAGAGTATTGCTGATTCAAAGCCAGGAGCCAGGAGCTCCCACACAAGTTTTCCATGCTGTTGCAGTGACCCAAGGACTTGGGCCATGTTTTATTGCTTTCCCAGGCCATAGTGGAGAGCTGGGCTGGAAGTGGAGCAGCCAGGACTTGAACCAGTCCCCAAATGGGATGCCGACACTGCAGGCAGCAGCTTAACGCACTATGCAACGGCGTCAGCCACTCCTGTTCATTTTAATTGTTAAATTTAAATATTCACTCTCTCTTATCTCCTAACCAGAGAGGCACCGGCCTCTACCACTAGATATTCATTGAACCAACAAGTACGTATGATATATAAACCAGTGCCCTCAATTACTCAATACTTTGGCTTTTGAGGTCAAACAATTTTATTGAGACAGGGTAGTTACAAAAAGGGGGGGGGGGGACTTTCCCCTTTATCTCCATTCCCTATTTAACTAAAACCTTCTTTTATAGTCCAGAAGTGGTTTCTCCAGTAAGCATACACAACTTTTGCAATAGAAATAACATTAACATATGGATATGACCCCAAATAAAAAATACACAAGTTATGGGGAAATGGATTATGAATGTTTTCATAAGTGGAGTATATAATACAACACTGGCAGACCACTTGCCTTATATATTTAGACTGTGCAAAAGAAATAACATAAGATTTATAAGCTGATTCCAAAATTAACAGGAAAATACAAAGGGCTAAGAACAGCCCAGGCAACACCAAAGAAAAACAAAGCTGGAGTATCTGTGCCAACAGTACAAAGACTTATTATGAAGCTATAGTAATTAAGACAGAGTGGAGCTAGTTCAAAGACAGACAAATGGACTAATAGAACAGAGTTCAGAAACAGGACCAAGCATACACAGCCACTTATTTGACAACAATGCAGCTGTGGTACAGTAGGATGGTCTTTTCAATAAATGGAGCTAGGACAAACATCTATGATATCTAGATGTGGAAAACATAACAAAAAACACAACCTTCACCATACACAAAAAACCAAATCCTTGTAGGTTTGAATATGAGAATCAAAAAAATATGGAGAATAGAGAATAATCCCTATGAACTTGATATAAGCAAAGATTTCTTTAAAAGGAAGTAAAAACTGCTAATTAGTCTGAGAATGATAAAGTAAGCTAGAAGGTAGAATACATACGTAATACATAAAGATCTTTAAATCCTAAGGAAAATATAGATAGCACAATAAAAAAAATAAGCAAGCATCTTGGAAAAGCATTTCATAAAAGAGGTTATGTAAGTGGCTGACAGATACCAGAGGGAAAAACAATGTAAAGCTGCACTCAATTATCACTACACAGAAAGGCTAAGACCAAAAGACAGACAGCATTACATCTGGCAAGGATGGAGACCACTGAGAACTCATTGACAGTGAGAGCGAAAACTGGTGCAATTACTTTAGAAAATCTTTTGACAAACTGACTCATACCAAATGACCCAGAGATTTGACCACTGGATAAGTACCCAACAAAATGCTTAAAAATTTTCACTACAATTAATGTACAGGTATTCATAGAAACTTAATTTGTAATAAAAAAAAAAAAAACAGAACGACCAAAATATTTGTCTACAGTAACATTTGTGGGATAGGGCACTGGAGAGGAATAGTAATGAATTATCACAGGTGTCAGATGGTGTTCTGCATTGTCATTAAGTAGTGTATACTTTTGAGATGTGTGTACGCTCCAGTGTATACTATACTAGCTAACTGAAAATAGAAAATGGCTTACATTTTTTTAAAAATTTATTTGAAAGTCTGAGTTATACAGACAGAGAAGGAGAGGCAGAGAGGCAGAGAGGCAGAGAGAGAGAGAGAGAGAGAGAGAGAGGTCTTCCATCCACTGGTTCACTCCCCAGATGGCCGCAATAGCTGGAGCCATGCTGATCTGAAGCCAGGAGCCAGGAGCTTCTTCCAGGTTTCCCACATGGGTACTGGAGCCCAAGGACTCGGGCCATCTTCTACTGCTGTCCTAGGCCATAGAAGAGAGCTGGATTGGAAGTGGAACAGCTGGGACTCAAACTGGTGCCCATATGGGATGCCAGCACTACAGGTGGTAGCTTTACCCACTAGGCCACAGCACCAGCCCCTACCTTAAATTTTTAATATACTTATATTTTACCACATCACTGTAATCTACTTGACCTGTTATCTACCACAGAAGGAAAACAAATGGCCATTATTTTAGAGTCATGAGCTGTTTTTTAAAATAATGAGTTCAAGGGAAGGTATTATGTTGGAGTGGGTAAAGGCACTGCCTGCATCTCCAGCATCCATATGGGTAGTAGGTCTAGTCCGCTGCTCCAATGTTAATGTACCAGGGAAAGCAGTGGAAGATGGCCCAAGTGCTTGGGCCCCTGCCACCCATTTAAGAGACCCAAAATAAGTTCTTGATTCCTGCTTTGGGGCTGGCCCAGCCTTGGGCATTGAACTAGCAGACAGATGATCTACCTAGGGGCTGGTGTGATGGCGTAGCAGGTAAAGCTGCCGCCTGCAATGCCAGTGTCCCATATGGGCCCCAGGAACGAGTCCTGGCTGCTGCACTTCTTTTTTTTTTTTTTTTTTTTTTGACAGGCAGAGTGGACAGTGAGAGAGAGAGACAGAGAGAAAGGTCTTCCTTTGCCGTTGGTTCACCCTCCAATGGACGCCACAGCCAGCGCACTGCACTGATCCGATGGCAGGAGCCAGGAGCCAGGTGCTTTTCCTGGTCTCCCATGGGGTGCAGGGCCCAAGCACCTGGGCCATCCTCCACTGCACTCCCTGGCCACAGCAGAGGGCTGGCCTGGAAGAGGGGCAACCGGGACAGAATCCGGTGCCCCGACCGGGACTAGAACCCGGTGTGCCGGCGCCGCAAGGCGGAGGATTAGCCTAGTGAGCCGCAGCGCCGGCCCTAGCTGCTGCACTTCTGATCCAGATCTCTGTTATGGCTTAGGAAAGCAGCAGAAGACGGTCCAAGGGCTTGAGCCCCTGAACCTGTGTGGGAGACCCAACAGAAGCTCCTCCTGGCTTCAGACTGGCCCAGGTCCAGCTATTGTGGCCATTTGGGGATTAAACTAGCAGAAGGAAGATCTCTCTGCTTTTGCCTCTCATTCTGTAACTCTGCCTTTCAAATGTGTGTCACACATGGTACGGCACACATCGTGCCTATATAGGACGTCAGCACTGCAGGCAGTGGCATTACCAGGTACACCACAGTGTCAGCCCCTCTAACTTTGATTTTCAATTAACTAAATAAATCTTAAAAACAAATAAATGTACATAAAAATTTATAAAAATGAAGAAAAACAAATACATTGCTTTAAAAAATGAAAAAGAGGGGTGGCGCTGTGGCGCAGTGGGTTATCACCCTGGTCTGAAGTGCCGGCATCCCATATGGGTGCCAGTTCGAGACCCGGCTGCTTCACTTCTGATCCAGCTCTCTGCTATGGACTGGGAAAGCAGTGGAAGATGGCCCACGTCCATAGGCCCCTGCACCCGCATGGGAGACCTGGAAGAAACTCTTGGCTCCTGGATTCACAGCGACACAGCTCCGGCTGTTGCGGCCAACTGGGGAGTGAACCATTGGATGGAAGACCCCTCTCTCTCTCTCTGCCTCTCCTCTGTTACTCTGACTTTCGAATACATAAATAAATCTTAAAAAAAAAAAAAAAAAAGAATCCAAAGCCTTATATTTAAAACATCGCAGTTTGAAAAGCAGAATAGAGTGTGACAGAGATACAGAGAAAAGTCCATCATTTCTCGGTTCATTCCCCAAATGGCTGCAATAGCCAGGGGTGAGTCCAGTTCAAGACAGAGGCCAGGAAGTCCATATGCTCTATTACACAAGTGGCAGGGAACCAAGCACCAAAAGTAGAATAGGTTAATAACCTTGGTCTATTCACCAATAGGAAATCACCCTGCCACTATTGAATGAAACACTTCATAGCAACAAAAAACAGATGCTCGGGGCCAGAGCTGTGGCATGATAGGTAAAGCAGCCCCCTGGGATGCCGGTATCCCATATGGGTGCCTCTTTGAGACCCAACTACTCCACTTCCAATCCAGCTCCCTGCTAATGTGTCTTGGAAAGCAGCAGAGAAAGGCCCAAGTGCTTGGGCCCCTGTGGGAGGATGCACAAGAAACTCCTGACTCCTGGCTTCAAGCTCTTTGGGGTATGAACCAGCAGATAGAAAATTTCTCTCTCTGTAACTTTGATTTTCAAATACATAAATAATTCTTTAAAAAAATGCTATATGCAACACATATGAATCTTGTAAGCACAGTACTAAATTAAAGTACCCAAACATAAAAGAGTATATACTAGATAATTCTGTTGATATAAAGCTTAAAAATGAGCAAAAATAATCTATGATGGTACATACAGAACCATAATTACCTTTATCTGTTGCTTTGCTTGTTATAAACTACACGTATTAAATGGGCAGGAACACAAGGAAGATGTCTGAGGGCTAGAAGTATTCTCTATCTTGATCTAGGTGGTTATTACACAACTGTATACATATATGTAAATCCACACAACCATATATCTAAGATCTGTGCCATTTATAGTGAAGTTACATATACAAATACATTTACTGAAGTGCATATTATATTATAACTCAATTTTTTGGCTGTCGGGCAATTATTTATTATTATGATTTGTACTGATATAATGAACAAGGAGTTAAGTACTAAGTAGGTGATTTATGCTCAAATAACTGCTTACCTTTAACAAAGGGCAACTGCAAAGGTTGGGAAAGGAGAGTGGAAAGTTAACCCCAAGAAGGAAATCCTTGTTACTCAGATATCTCTCGTGGCTCTCCCGATCTGGCTCTCCCCAGGAGCGCTGCTGATGGAGCCTGTAGGAGGCTTTCAGAGACAGGAAAATAGCTAACCATCTGAAACAAACCACAGCAGATACGTTCATTCAGTGCTCCATGGAGGTATGAGGGTGTTCACAGCAGTGAGGAACCAGCCAAGAGGTTGTCTCTCACTAGCACATGTAATTTGTAAATCTTAAGCATTTAGAAATTTAGTTCTTTCTTTCTTTCAAATTAAGCTATTTCATGTTTCAGCTCTATAGATGCTGCTTCTTCTTCTTCTTCTTTTTTTTTTTTTGACAGGCAGAGTGGACAGTGAGAGACAGAGACAGAGAGAAAGGTCTTCCTTTTTCATTGGTTCACTTCCCAATGGCTGCTGTGGCCGGCGTGCTGCACTGATCCGAAGCCAGGAGCCAGGTGCTTCTCCTGGTCTCCCATGCGGGTGCAGGGCCCAAGCACTTGGGCCATCCTCCACTGCACTCCCGGGCCACAGCAGAGAGCTGGCCTGGAAGAGGGGCAACCGGGACAGAATCTGGCGCCCCGACCAGGACTAGAAGCCGGTGTGCCGGCGCCACAGGTGGAGGATTAGCCTATTGAGCCATGGTGCCAGCCAGCTCTATAGATTCTTTGGCATGACTTAGCTTGGCATACGAAAGCTAAAATCCTCCATAAATCTCCTCTCACTATTAAAGAATATATCACAGAAACTCATACCATGAAGACAACTTCATGCTAGAGACAGAATCATTCCTAATGAAATCATGATTCATTACATAAAGTTATCAAGTCAGTGAAAGTCATTATGCCAAAGAAAAAGATCACAGAACTAAATTTTCCAGAACATTTGAAGCAGGATATGCTGTCAGCACTACTAACTAAATGAATCACCAGCTACCATTTGCTTTGTAGAAATCAGTAAGACATAATAAACTAACCTGAAATTAGAGTATTTGAAGACTGTTTGGTAGCATATAGGTCAAATACCTGAACATTTTTTATTTGTAGTATATCATGAAGTATCATGTAATTAAATGATCAAAACAAAATTACAGTTCCCACATAAATAGCGAATGTTATACTAGTAGAAAAAGAACAACAGACTCTCTAAGATAATGTAACATGAAATACTTCATCTGACAAAATTCAACTGCTGTTGCCTGTTTATTCCCAACTGCTGGCTATCAAATAATGACCAAACTTCTCACCTGGCCAAAAGTCCCTGCAGCATGAGGTTTGCCATTTCTGCTGGAGAAACATCAATAAAGCGAAGGAAAGAAAAACAGCTTTCTTCATTAATACCTGAAATATTAAAAACCAATGTTAGCCCTAATAGCAAACCAAGAAATAGTAGTCAATTAAAGTCTGCTCCAGTTGCTAAATTCTGACTTAAGAACCAAAATATGTTTGAAAGGTTCTGATGTAGCCACTGTGTCACAGATTTCTACTAAAATTACAGATAGAAATGGAGGCCAATGAGATACGGCACATATGCTATAGAATAGAGCTGGCTCATTAGTTATCTTTGGGGTTTTTGGATGCTGGGCTAACTGCCTTCGCTTTGACATGCCTGGAAAAGGAAAAGGACTGGACAGAGATGAAAGATTCTGAACCTTGGCCTTAATATTTCAGACAGTGCTCGAAGCTGAGTACCTTCTTTTCTTCAGACTAAGAAGGATTAGGACGTCTTATTACTAAAAGTCCAAAACTGACTTTTTGTCAAGTATCCAGGGCAAGAAATATTTAAGTCAGATATAAAAGGCGGAAGGTTTGTGTATTCATTATCTACTGCTTCTTGTTAGAGCCATAAACCAAAGACACTAGGCAAGAGGACTAATTTATTTAATTGAATTTTATCAAGGCTTTTTAGGCCTATCATTTAGACAAAAACACTTCCAGCTAAAGCTCTCAGAAAAAGAACATCTTGATAAATCCTTTCACACAGCTACCTTAACACAGAACATTAAAACCTACCTTTTCTGTGGAAGAGAGACTGCTGGATATAATCTGGTGCAAATGGAGAAAGAAGAACCTTCAACCACCTGCAAAGTGAATAAAATAAACCTAAACTCAAATATAAATCCGAGAAGACGGGAAAGTTCTAGAACAAGTAGAGTCTTTTAGATTTAAGTTTCTTGCCATATTATTAGAAATACTTGGGGCTGGCACTGTGGCGTAGGGGCAGTGCTGGCATCCCATATGGGCGCCAGTTTGAGGCCTGGCTGCTCCACTTCCAATCAAGCTCTCTGCTGGGGTCTGGGCAAGTAGTGGAAGATGACCCAAGTCCTTGGGCCCCTGCACCTGTATGGGAGACCTGGAGGAAGCTCCTGGCACTTGGCTTTGAATTAGCACAGCTCCAGCCATTGTAGCCATCTGGGGAGTGAACAGCGAATGTAAGACCCCTCTCTCTCTCTGCCTGTGCCTCTCTGTAACTCTGCCTTTCAAATAAATAAATAAATCTGTAAAAAAAAATTCTATTAAGCACAAAGTACTACAGCTTTGCTATATGCCCTTGTTCGTCTAGTTAAGTATCAACCTGGATCTATCACAAAGAACTCATAAAATTAAACCCAATTTCAGTTTCAGGAGGCCATTTTGATGAGTATCTTTGTAATAGTTTATTTCTCTAAAGTAGCAGCTTTCTAAACCCATCTTTTCAAATGTCAGGGTTAAAAGTGTACACCTAATTTTCCAAATGCAAACTGTCTTCTAATGCATTAGCCTAACAACTACTCCAAATTTTACCAAATCTATCATTGATTCTGGAAACAGTAACTGATTAACTTAAAATGCAATTAGTTCTTCAACAAGTACAACTCCAGGTATAAAATAAGCCACCACATGGAGCCAATGTTGTGGCACAGCAGGTTAAGCCGCTGTCTACAGTGCTGTCATTCCATACAGGTGCCAGTTGGAGTCATAGCTGTTCCATTTCCGATCCTGCTCCTTACTATTGTGCCTGGGAAAGTAGGGGAAGATGGCCCACGTCCTTAGTCCTCTATACCCATGTAGGGGACACAGAAAAATCTTGCTCCTTGCTTATGCCTGGTTCAGCCCTAGCAGTTGCAGTCATTTGGGGAGTGAACCATAGATGGAAGATCTCTATCTTTCTCTTTCATCCAATAAACCAAAAAAAAGATACTACAAACCTTCAGTACTGGGGCACTTGAGTACATTTGCTATTCACTACTGATGCACATACACATTGGTATACAAGTGCACACTCCTGTTTTAGCAAGGCAGCTGAAAACTGCTATAGCCTTTAAGGTCATGTAATAGAAGACTTAATAGTACTCAAATTCCTACACAAGATCTCCCAATAACTACTTGTCCATCCTTTGCTAAAACACCTCATTGCTGGGACACCACATACACTCAATTTATTCATTCAGACATAAAACCCCAAATTATAGAACTCAAAAGGGGCAAAAAGGTATTAATATCGACTCACCTGTCTCGCGAATGGTTGAAGACCCTGATTTGTCCATGACGGTAGATAAACTTTGATATCTGGTATGGCTTAAGGGAAATATGAAATGGAGACCAAGTTTCTTGCCGTTCAAATAATTCTGGGTGATTACACACCTAAAAGAAAGGGAAATGGGAAGGTAATATAGCCATATGCACAAATTACTCTAGGATGGAATAGGGTATCCCATATCCCAAAAGTTTTCTAATGTGAACACTCACGCTCCCATTTTCATCTCTTTTAATGGCCTTTCTCTGGCATCAAGCCTAGAATCTTTTTCTTGAAGTGGGTCAATAAGGGCAACTTCAAGGCAGCTGATCCAGGCTCTTACCTTCCTAAATTGCATGACTAGATTCATGAGGCTGCTGGTGGTATTTTGTGCTTGCTGGGTAGAGCCCATAGAAGACTGCAATAAATCTTCAATGGAAATTTTGTTCTTTAGTGCCTGATATAACAGCTTTTGTCGGCTGGTCAGTTGGCAGTACATTAGAATCTCAATCTAAAAATCAGTAAGAACAATTATATTTGGAAATATTTAGTATCACCTGGAAGATGAACATACATGCAAATCAGATTATGACCAAGAAAACAATACTTATATGAATACGGTATCTATAAACCTGTGATGTGAATAAGCATCCAGAAATATGAGCAAGGTTCTTTCCTTGGCCCTCATGTCACATGTGCTCTCCCTCAGTAATCACTTCTATTCCACTAGTACCAACTACAACCATTCACAATACCTTGCAAAAAATGTATTTCCAAACATCCCTAGCATCATATTTTCAGCTATCAGACATGACAACACCACTCAATCTATAGCAACTATCTTTCCCAAAATTTGCTAAATTGGTTAACAACATTAAATCATTTATTTCAGTTGGCCAAAGACAAATCTCAGACAGCTCTGATGAGAGTTGGTTTTGACTTCTCTGTCACATGCCACATTCTACCACTTTTTTTTTTTTTCTTTTTTTTGACAGGCAGAGTGGATAGTGAGAGAGAGAGACAGAGAGAAAGGTCTTCCTTTGCCGTTGGTTCACCCTCCAATGGCCGCCGCACCGCGCTGATCCGATGGCAGGAGCCAGGTACTTTTTTTTTTTTTTTTTTTGGACAGGCAGAGTGGACAGTGAGAGAGAGAGACAGAGAGAAAGGTCTTCCTTTGCCGTTGGTTCACCCTCCAATGGCCGCCACGGCCGGCGCGCTGCGGCCGGCGCGCTGCGGCCGGCGCACCACGCTGATCCGATGGCAGGAGCCAGGAGCCAGGTGCTTTTCCTGGTCTCCCATGGGGTGCAGGGCCCAAGCACCTGGGCCATCCTCCACTGCACTCCCTGGCCACAGCAGAGGGCTGGCCTGGAAGAGGGGCAACCGGGACAGAATCCGGCGCCCCAACCGGGACTAGAACCCGGTGTGCCGGCGCCGCAAGGCGGAGGATTAGCCTAGTGAGCCGCGGCGCCGGCCATGAGCCAGGTACTTCTAATCCCTCAACTCAACCTGAATTTACAACTAGCCAGTTCCAACCATTCCCATCACCTGACTGCACAATGTCCTAAGAGCCAGCCTAGACTGCTACTAATTTTGGATCTTCCTGCCTTCAGTATCTCCTGCTTCTAACATCTTTTCCACAAAAATTTTATCAAGTAATTCAACTGCTAAAAATCCTCAGTGTGCTTACTGTCTATGCAAAATATTAAAACTTCTCATCTAGGCGGAGAAAGCCTATCATAATCTAACATACTCTGTGGTCTCAGTCTGCCTATCAACACATCCACTGCTATATACAGTAACCACAACGGCCTTCCGAATACGTTTACCAAAACACCACATATGTGGATGCTGCTCCATCTTTGCTCAGCCTACATCTGTTGCCTAGCACACGGTTTTGACCATATTGACCAGTGAATGCCAGTTCATCATTCAAACCCAGCTCATACGTTCTTTCAAGCTTCTCCAACCTTCAAGAGAACTACAAAAAGACGAGAAATACTGAATGATGTTTAAGAAATGTGGATGATGAACCATACTGTGTCTTCTGACCACCTCCCTATTCACCACTACACAACAAAAACTATGACACTGCTGTTGTTTTTAAGACTTTTTTGATAGAAAAGACTAAAGAATCCATGGTTTAAATGTTTTCTTTCTATGAAGTGCATCTCTGTGACAAAACAGCCATCAAGAAAAATAACTAGTAGAGATACAACTGTACCTCCTTTCTTTGAAAGAAGGAATATATTCCTGCAACAGTGTTCCAGAGATCATTACTAACTTCAAAGTGACTCAACATTCTGACAGTGGTAGAGGTAAGCACCTGATATTGTCAAAAATCTGGAAAGATGCTTTTAAGGCAGAGAATGTGAATTGTGGGCAATCTTTAGAAGAATTGTGGAATCTTTAGAATATGGTGGAAACTCCCAAAGGGCTGGAAATTAGGAGAAAAAGAATATAGGATGGATTCACAGGAGTAACAAAAAATTACATAAAACTCTGGTGATGATCCTCCCCCTAATATATTTATAAACTAAAATTATTGTACTTGCTTTGGCAGCACATATACTAAATCGAAAGTACTGGGTTTGTATAAGAAAAAAAACCTTCAGCCTGAAGCACATTAACTTTCTATATCTAACTCTCATTTATAGCAATATGATACAAGGATGTGTCAGACAACACCAATATGAAAGAATTAGCAAAATTCACGATGTGGCAAACTTTACAGGACAAACAATTCAGTTTCTCAAAAACATTGCAAGAAAACAGAAAAGAGGGATGAAAAGATGTGAAAGAGACAGTACCCTAATGTTATGTGTGGCTTGTTTAACAAATGGCTTAAATAAAAAAGAAATTTAAGACAGGCAGACATACACGCACACACAAATGGGGATGGCTGAGTACTGACCAGATATGTGATACTATAATGGAATTATTGTCTTTAATAGGAGTGATAATGATGAGTGGTCATTTTTCATAAGATTTATTTATTTGAAAGGCAGAGTTACAAAGAGACAGAAAGAGAGATCTTCCATCCACTGGTTCACTCTTTAAATGGCCATAATGGCCACAAGTGGGCCAGACTAGAGTCAGGAGCTTCACCTGGTTCTCCCACATGCGTGCAGGGGCTCAGACACTTGAGCCATCTTCTGCTGTCTTCCCAGGCCATTAGTAGGCAGCAGGGTCAAAAGCGGAGAAGGGGGCTGGCATTGTGGCACAGTAGGCTAAGCCTCCACCTGAGGTGCCCGCATCCCATATGGGCACCAGTTCATGTTCTGGCTACTCCTCTTTTGATACAGCTCTCTGCTATGGCCTAAGGAAAGCAGTGGAAGGCGACCCAAGTACCTGGGCCACCACAACCACATGGGAGACCTAGAAGAGGCTTCTGGCTCCTGGCTTTGGATTGCGGCCATTTGGGGAATTATTTGGGGAATAAACCAGCATATGGAAGACCTTTCTCTGTCTGTAACTCTATCTTGCAAAATAAAATAAATATAATAAAAAAAATTGAAGCAACTGGAACTCGAACCTTTGCCCATATGGGATGAAAGTACTGCAGACGGCAGCTTTACCTGCTACACCACAGCACGGGTTCCATATTAATGTATTTTTAAGACCATATCTTAGAGCAAACCTATATGCTAGTGATTATGTGCTTGTGTTTGGTTCCTGGCTCTGGCTTCTGACTCAAGTATTCTGTCAATGCAGACCTTGGGTATTAACAATAATGGCTCAAGTAATTGGATTTCTGTCACCCATGGGAAACCTGGATTGTGTTCCTGGCTCCAATTCAGCCCAGCTTCACCCCTTGAGGGAAACTGGGGAATGAACCATGGAGCTCCCTTTCTCTCTCAAATAAGTGAAAAATAAAAAACAGATTTATAGGGGGCAGCACTGTGGCACAGAAGGTTAGGCTACCACCTGCAACGTGTGCATACCATATAAGCGCTGGTTCATGTCCCATTTGTTCTGCTTCCAATCCAGCTCCTGTGCTAATGCTCCCGGGAAAGCAGCAGAGGATGGCCCAGGTGTCTGGGCCGCTGCGACCAAAGTGGAAGATATGGATGGAGTTCTGGGCTCATGGCTTCCAGCTGGCCCAGCTCCAACCACTGCCACCATTTTGGAAGTGAATCAGTGGATGGAGGGTCTCTTTCCGTCTTAAGTCTTTAAAAAAAAATTTTTATACAAACAAAAGACCGATCTTTTGGAGTTATCTGGTATCTGGGATTTGCTTCAGAATAATTCAGAGATATAGGGATGGCTATGAGTTGATCACTATTAACACTGTACAATGGGTAGAAAGAGACTCATTATACTTTTCTTTGTAATTTTTGAAATGCTTCAAATTCTCCAGTAAAAATGTATGAAATAAGAGAAAGGTAAGAATGTCCCTTTCCTTTTACTAACTGACTCATTTGAAATCCTTTTGACGCATTCAAATTTAAATTTTCATTTACTTATTTTGAAAGAATGAGGAAAGCTCTTCCATCTGCTGGTTCATACCCCAAATGCCTCCAACAGCCAGGCCTGGGCCAGAGCACAATCAGGAGCTTGGAACGCAATCTAGTTCTTTCATGTGGGTGATGAGAACTAAACTTAAGCCACTACCTGCTATTTCCCCATGGGAACAGAAGCAGGAAGCTGGAATTCAAAGCAGAGCCAGAAACTGAATCCAGGCACTCCAATATCAGATATGGGTATTCCAAGCAACAGCCTAACAGCTGCACCAAATGCCTGTCCTTGAAACAATCAAATTTAAAAGCCTTCTACATGTATCAACAAATTTTTCACCCCTGGAACCTTACTTTGGTACCAATAAGGCTTAAATTCATGAGGTCTTCTTTCCTTACCTTATCAGACAACTCGTTTTCCACATCCTTCTTGATTCTCCTCAGCATAAATGGTTTCAAGATCATGTGTAAGCGAGAGAGTTGATCTGAAATGCCAGGAGGATCCCCAACATTATACTGACCAAACACAAGCAGTAGAAACACAACATGCTCATCTCTCATGCAACCCTTCAAACCCTACTTGGCTCAGTAATTCTTGGAAAGCAGATTCAAACTTCTTCTCGAGAGAGAAAGCAACGAATGTTAATTTTCTATAACATCTGGGCCGATGAATTAAGCTCTATTTCCATTAGTATTCACTTGCACAATTTTTACAAACATTTTACTGATAATGTTTCTCATGTAAGTCTAAAAAAAGCTATCTAGGACTTACAGTGTTCCCAAAAAGGAATGCAACTGCTAGCAAATTAACAACTTGTATGTAATGCAAAATCACTTAAAGGACTTTTCCAACTTTAATGTCATCTAATATCTATGTAATAAAACACAAAAGAATGCTCTTAAAAACAGGTAAACATTCAACAAGGTCAAAAGTTTGAAGTGTTCACATTAGAAACAAATCTTATTACATAAAGGAAAATAACAAAAATGACCCTTCTAATATTTTGTTCTCATCAAAAGAAAAAAAGTCTTGATCTGTTTCCAAAAATATAATTCTGCTATGAATTTTTCAGGATGTGTGTGGAAAACAGGGACTCCTCCAGCCAAAATGTAGTAGTAGTGTTTGAACTAAGACTGTTCTGCTTCAATTAAATAGTCAAGACTACATAACCTAAATTAGTCTTCTGACTTTTCCAAATGCAAACAAACTACATAATTACTTTATAACAGAAACAACTTTCCCCCCATTCTATGTATACTGGAAAAAAAATCTTTACACAAAAGAACATACAATTATGTAATTTCCCATGTGAATAGACAGAAGGAAAGCTAGCTCATAATAGTACTCACTCTCATCGATGGCAGATTTGTTTTCAGCATGGCTCTCAATGTCCTTGGAAAACCATTCATTAAATTCCTCATGTGAATCAAATAATGTTGGCATTATGAAATGCAGCAGAGCCCAGAGCTGAAAACAAAGAAAAAATAAAATAGCTGTAGGACGACAAAATGATAATGGGTGAGGATTTGCAAGGATTGGAGACAGGCAGGAGACAGCTGTAGGCATGGTTGTGCTATCTGTTGAGATGGGGATGGGGTAAGAGGACACAGAATGAATGAGTGTAAAAGCACATATCTCATCAGTCAACCTTAAGTAAGCTTTCAGTTTGAAGTTAATTGACTAATAACCACATTTTTGCTGCAACACCTCATAAACTCAAGGTTGACTGATGAGATACGTGCTTTATAAAAAATCCATTTCACAACTGAACACAACCTGAGATAGCATAACCTGTTACTAAGAACCTTAGGATCAGGGGTCAGGAAATTATGGTCTGTGGGGCCTGTCGTGTATTCTGCAAATAATGTTATTGGAACATAGCCATGCCTGTTCACCTAGGCAACATCAGCAAAACTTTAGCATTAAACAGCCAAAATTTCATAGCTGCAACAGTGACTACTGTTTGCAAATTCTAAAATATTTACTATCTGGCCTTTTGAAGAAAGTTTTCTGACCCCTATTCTAGATGATCAATTAATTATTGTTATTGTTGTTATTGTTACATTTTAGCTTCTCTAAAGAATATTACCATTCAATTTTACTGTTTTGTTTTAAATTTTTCTATTTTTATTTGAGAGGCACAGTTCCAAAGAGAGAGGAACTAGAGAGAGATCTTCCATCTACTGGTTTACTCCCCGAATGGCTGCAACAGCTAGGAAGCAAAGACAGGAACCAGGAAATTATTCTCAGTCTCCAACATGGGTGTAGGGGTCTTGGGCCATCATTCATTGTTTCCCATGCACCATTAGCAAGGAGCTAAATGAAAAGTGGAGCAGCCAGGACTAAACCGGTGGCAATCCTAAGTGGTGCTGGCATTGCAGCCAGCAGCCTAACTGACTCCGGCACAAGCTGGCCCTGAAATATATTACCATTCAATTTTAGCATAAAAGCATCTCTTAAGTTAGTCACTATTACATTAAGATAAAGCAATAGAATACTTCACAGGCATATGCCAGAGAATAACAAAATTAAAATGATGCTTAGTGCTGGTACTAGGGCCGCTGCCTGCAGTGCCCGCATCCCATATGGGTGCCAGTTCGAGTCCTGGCTGCTCTACTTCCGATCCAGCTCTCTGCCATGGCCTGGGAAAGCAGTAGAAGATGATCAAAGTGCTTGGGCCCCTGCACCTGCCTGGGAGATCCAGAGGAAGCTCCTGGCTTCAGCTCAGCACAGCTCTAGCCGTATCTCATCAGTCATCTAGGGAATGAACCAGTGGATGAAAGACCTCTTTTTCTGCCTCTGCTTCTCTATAACTCTTTCAAATAGATAAATAAATCTTAAAAGAAAAAAATGCATAAAAAAACCACTTACTTTTGTTTCTTTCAAATTCTTCCTTTTATGTTGAAAATATACTTTGTACAGAGCAGTAGCACTACGGAGAGGCATGAATACAGAATTCTATTCTCTTCTAGAACCACTCTGTCTCAGAGAAATAAACCTGGTCCTTGGCCAGTGCCTACCTCTGCCATGGTGTTCTGAATAGGGGTCCCAGTGAGCAAAAGCCGATTCCGACATTGGAACTGTAAGAGGATCTTCCAACGAACGCTGTCCAATAAAATAACAAATTCCAATTTAATAGTAAATCTTTCTCTATTACCCTACTGACACTGATACTCTATATTTCTAAAAATGCTTTGCAAAAAAACCCACCACACCTCAGAATCAAGTATTCTAACATTTACACAATTGTAAAAATAATCAACAAAGATGAGGACAGGAAATTTCAGAAAAGTTTATTTTATTCTGAAATCATGATTTCATAGCATAGAAAAAACAGCCTCAAGTAGAATACTTGTTGACTTTCAGAAGTCACTATGCTTGGTCAGTTTTGTTGATGTAAGTCATTTTATCAGAAAACAGAAGTCATTAAAATTACTAATCTATGCACTTCCAGTATAAAACTGGAGACAGAAATAAAGGAATGAAGAGGAGGCAGTAAGAAAACAAATTGTGGCCGGCGCCGCAGCTTACTAGGCTAATCCTTGTCGCTCCCCCTCTTCGTGGAGGAACGACACAGGACCCTGCGCTGTTCTTTCGTCTGCTCGGCCCTTCCCGGGTTTGCTGCTGGTTCTTCCCGGGTTGGCTACTGTCCCTTCCACCTCCGTGGAAGGGCGGTTCCCCCTGCCACATTCCCCACTTCCGCAGGGGAGCGGCACACCGCCGGCCGGCTCTCTCGGGGGCTGCACAGGTGTTCCCCTTAGATGTTCCCCTTAGATGTTCCTGGTGCATGCCGTCTCTCTCCTCCTTTATAGTCCTCCTCTGCCAATCCCAACTCGGCTGCCCACACGCCGAGTTCGCTGCTCTCCTCCAATCAGGAGCAAGTCCTACAGTTTATTGGCTGAACTGGAGGCAGCTGTGTAGAAGCTGTTTTCTTCTCTCCCAGCGCCATATTGTGGGAGAGCAGATGCATAGAATAAGTCTTAATTCCAGTAACAGTCTAGTCCGGGTTGCTCCCCACAATCCTCCACCTTGCGGCGCCGGCACACTGGGTTCTAGTCCCGGTCGGGGCACCGGATTCTGTCCCCGTTGCCCTCTTCCAGGCCAGCTCTCTGCTGTGGCCAGGGAGTGCAGTGGAGGATGGCCCAAGTACTTGGGCCCTGCACCCCATGGGAGACCAGGATAAGTACCTGGCTCCTGCCGTCGGATCAGCGCAGTGCGCTGGCCACAGCGCGCCGGCCGTGCCGGCCATTGGAGGGTGAACCAACGGCAAAAGGAAGACCTTTCTGTCTCTCTCTCTCTCACTGTCCACAAAAAAAAAAAAATTGTGTTCAACGCTCCCAGTTACATGCATGTCTTCCTTCAAAAGCATGAAAAATAAAGTGATGCTTTCAGATGCAAAGTTCCATGGAAAATGCCTGATAGCCAATTAACATGTGACACATCAAACTTGAGGTTTGGTACAAGCATTGCACTTCATAGCCATTCATTCTTACTATTCAGTTTGGGACATTTAAGTTGTTGAATACATTAAACAAATAACAGAATTCTTGAAGATTTAATAACAATCTAACTGAGCCAAGCCTATAAAAAAATGGACATAATCTCCAACCCACATAATATAGCATTTTAATTCCTACTTGGAACTCCTATCTAAAATGATCCCCCAAATAAAGGACAGAGACTTCGCATCTAGAGAAATTTTCCTTGAAAAAGATCTGTTAAATTTCATAATTATTGAGTACGGGGAAAAAATCTTTGCACCCTAAGCATTGATATTTGTGTCCCATGAAAAACTGCAGGGGAGGGGGGCACTTGGCTTTCAGTAGGGCACATGGCTGACGCAGACACTGTATCACATCATGATCTAAAACCTCTCTGCTATTCTTTCACAAGTATATAAATACATGCACGTATTGTACCAAATCCTGGAGCTTGTATTTTACTACTTACACACCTGGAACTACTCTTGAGTGCCTGAGCTTCATCCAGTACCATGTATTGCCATTTGACCCGCTGGAAATACTTTACATCCTGTACCACCAACTGGTAGCTGGTGATAACCACGTGGAAGGGGGCATCCTGAGTGTAGAGGGTTTTCTGTAATACAAGAGGAGTAGAGTGAAAAGAGATACTTAAAACTACAAAATAGAGTAAGGAACTATAGCCTGTATTATCTATGGCCAAGATACTGAAAGTCACCATGGAGGTGTGGAATGAGATGAGCTGTAATTTTTAAATAAGTCACTTTTATAACAAACTGTGTTAAGAAACAGCCTTCAGTTTGTTAAAGAAAAGGTTTTTTCTCAATCTTGAACTTCATGTCTAGCTGACTGTCCATAATAAGGAAAGCACTGTATCAGAAGATAAGTATATTTGCACAGTGTCCAGAATTACATAATGCTAAGATTTCATCCCCAAGAAACTGTTCAAATCAAGTGGAAAATGTGATTACTGACTTGTCTGTAGTAAGTTAAAAGTTACCTGACTCCAGAACCTCCTGATGACTTTTCTATCATGAGGATTTCCCCAGTATGGCAGCACCTGGGAAAAAGGCCAATACATATGTTATTTTCTACTGATACTACTAAATCATCACATGCATGTTATTCAGAAAGATTTAAAAGGAAGCTAATTGAATGAATATGGCTTTCTCTTTTTTCAATAGTACACCTTATGGTCTGAAAAATAAAAGCATAACACAGAATACAGTTGTTTGAAAATAACAAAACTACTGAGGCAGCAGGAAATTATGGAGCCAAGAAACAGAAAAGAAAGGAAGTCCAGTGAGGTAAGCCTTGGATGTGACACTATCCCTGTTCTGGCACTGATCTATCCCCAAGTTCTAGCTGAGAAGGTAAGAAATTGAGGAGAGGTTTGATTTCTTCTTTTCTTAAAAGCACAGGGATCATACAACAAAAACTGTAGCTCAAGGAGAAGGCCTCTGGATTTCAGATGGGACTCAAAAGCTATATACCAGTAAAACAGTAAATAATATGTTAACTTGCCCTAACAGGTAATGAATCTTAGCCTCAAACCTTCTCAATTACTGACTAGGTTAAGAGGCCTTTTATTATTTGTGCCCCAGAAAAACAAACAGCAGTAAAGGGGGTAAAAATCCTCTGTGTAGGAAGAAAACAGCAGTGAGAGACCAAAGCCATCTCCACAGTTTTCCCATACCATGTCTGGTATACAATTTATAAGCAAACAGCCATGGAGACACCACATCATGTTACTAAAAATCAACATGAAAAACAACAGAAAACCCAAAAGATACCCAGATAATGAAAATGTGAGAATCTGATTAAAAAAAAAAAAAAGATTTATTTACTGATTTGAAAGGAAGAGAGAGAGATCATCCACCCACTGGTGCACTCCCCAAAAAGCAACAATGGTTGGGGCTTTACAAGGCCAAAACAAAGAGCCTTGGAATTCCATCAGGGTCTCTCATGTGGGTGGCAGGGGCTCAAGTTTATGGTTCATCATCCACTACTCTCCCACATTAGCAGGGAGCTGGATGGGAAATGGAGCAGTAGGGAACCAAACTGGTGCCCATATAGGATGCCAACATCGCACACAGTGGCTTAGCCCACTGCACTAACACTGGTCCCTGGAATCAGATTTTTTTAAATGCTGATTTGTTCATGGAAGACAAGATAGAGAACTTCAATGGTGTACTATGCATATATAAAAGAATTTTTAGGACTAAAAAATATAGTAACTAAAATCAGGAATTCAATGAATGGATTTAATGACAGGATCAGATGCAGCTCATGAGGAAATTAGTAAACTAGACGGTAGGTCAGAGGAAGATATCCACAGGGCAGGCATTTGATGCAGCAGTTAAGATATCACATGAGATGTCTGTATCCCCTACAGAAGAGCCTGCTCTGCTTTCAACTCCAGCTTCCTGTTAACATGTGCCCCAGGATGCAGCAGGTAATGGCTCAAGTACTTGGGTCCCTGCCATCCCCGTGGGAGACTTGGATTGAGTTCTAGGATCATGGACTCAGCCTGGCCCAGCACTGGCTACTGTATCTGGGGAGGGAATCAGCAGATAGCTCTCTGCTATGGCCTGGAAAAGCAGTGGAAGATGGCTCAAGTCTTAGGGGCCCCTGCACCCGCATGGGAGAAATGGAAGAAGCACCTGGCTCCTGGCTTTGGATCAGCCCAGCTCCAGCCTTTGTGGTCATTTGGGGAGTGAACCAGCAGATGGAAGCCCTTTCTCTCTGTCTCTCACTGTCTCTGTCTGTAAATCTAATAAAAAAAAATCTCAAATAAATAAAATCTTTAAAAAAAAAAGAGGGAGGTGGGTATCGGATCTAGATGCTCTGATACAGAACAAGGCCACATAACAACTAAAATCAAATGTCTATCTCCATTACACCTTTTGAAAAGTCAGGACGCCTTGCAATATTTTCCCAGTTATCTTTTAAATAAAAATATATAGGGGCCAGCACCGTGGCACAGTGGGTTAATCCTCCACCTGCAGCGCCAGCATCCTATATGGGCACCAGTTCTAGTCCCGGCTGCTCTTCTTCCAAAACAGCTCTCTGCTATGGCCTGGAATAGTAGCAGAAGATGGCCCAAGTCCTTGGGCCCCTGCACCCACATGAGAAACCAGGAAGAAGCTCCTAATTCCTGGCTTAAGATCGGCGCAGCTCCAGCCTTTGCGGCCATTTGGGGAGTAAACCAACGGAAGGAAGACCTTTCTCTCTCTCTCCCTCTCATTGTCTATAACTCTACCTTTCAAATAAATAAATAAAAATCTTAAAAAAAAAAAAAAAGAATATATGGGGCCCAGCACCGTGGCTCACTTGGTTAATCCTCCGCCTGTGGCACCAGCATCCCATATGGGCGCCGGTTCGAGACTTGGCTGCTCCTCATCCTATCCAGCTCTCTGCTATGGCCTGGGGAAGCAGCAGAAGATGGCCCAGGTGCTTGGACCCCTGCATCCACATGGGAGACCCAGAAGAAGCTCCTGGCTCCTGGCTTCAAATCAGCGCAGCTCCAGCCGTCATGACCAACGGGGGATGGAAAACCTTCCATCGGATGGAAGATCTCTCTCTGTCTCTCTCTGCCTCTCTTCTCTCTGTGTAACTCTGACTTTCAAATAAATAAATAAAATCTTAAAAAAATTATAAATTTGGAATCCTCTTTTAGCCTCAGATTGTAGAAAGGAAAAATGAATAGGACAAATCCATAATCAGAATAAATTCTTCCCTCAGATCCTGAATTAACAGGCTGACAAAAATTAGTAAAGATGCAGAAGAGCCAAACAGGCTTCCAGACTTGACCAGATCAGCAAAAAAGAGCTGCACTAAGTACAAAATACCTATAATTTTGTGTGTGTGTGTGTGTGTGTGTGTGTGTGTTTTGGGGGGGGGCATTGGACAGGGAGGCAGAAAGTGATATTTATATAGAGATAAAGATGGAGATAGAGTTCTATCTATTAGTTCACTACACAAATGCAATCAACTGTTGGTGGTGGAGTCAGGGATGAACCCAGTAAATGTCAGGAGCTGGGAACGTAATCCAGGTCTCCTGTGTATGGGGCAGGGATCCAATTACTTGAGCCATCACTTACTGTCTCCCTGTTCTACAGTGGCAGTAAGCTAGAATCAAAAGCCATAGCTGGGTATTGATCCCAGGTACTATGGTATGGAACACAGATGTTTTAACCACTACGCCATACACCTGCAACCCATAATTTTCCAACACACAGAGGACATGTATAAACTGTCCATATGTTGTTGGGTCGTAAAAGCCAAGATGCAGGCCGGCGCCGTGGCTCAATAGGCTAATCCTCCGCCTTGCGGCGCCGGCACACCGGGTTCTAGTCCCGGTCAGGGCGCCGGATTCTGTCCCGGTTGCCCCTCTTCCAGGCCGGCTCTCTGCTGTGGCTAGGGAGTGCAGTGGAGGATGGCCCAGGTGCTTGGGCCCTGCACCCCATGGGAGACCAGGAAAAGCACCTGGATCCTGGCTCCTGCCATCGGATCAGCGCGGTGCGCCAGCTGCAGCGGCGGCCATTGGAGGCTGAACCAACGGCAAAGGAAGACCTTTCTCTCTGTCTCTCTCTCTCACTGTCCACTCTGCCTGTCAAAAAAAAAAAAAAAAAAAAAAAAAAAAAGCCAAGATGCAACAAATTTCAAAAGATTAAAATCATAAAAAGTATGTTCTCTTTTTAAGCTATAAAGTAATAACCAAGGCATGATACCTAGGAAGTCCTTCCTGTTTGGAATTTAAGAAATATATTTTTAAATAACCTATGGATCAAGGAAGAACTTGGCAATGCAAGGTAAAGATTATTTTGAATTTAAAGATAATGAATATGACACATAGTAACCTTTTGATAGCTTAAGTCATGTTTACAAAGCAACTTGCAGCCTTAAAGACACATATTTAAAAGCTAAAAATTAACCTATGCTACATTTCAAGGCATTAGAAAAAGAAAAAAAGTTTATGAAAAAGTGGAAAAGAATAAAAGAGAATGGAAACAAATTAAGTGAAAAACATAGAATAGCCAATTTCAGAAATCAAAGATGGCACAATTTTTTTTAAAAAACATAAATCCTATTAACAATTTTAAAAACACACGTAAAAAACAAAAATCATACTTCATGGTAGAAAAAAATGAAGTTGGGAAGAAAAAAAGGAGGAAGAGGCAATGATCACAATAAAACCATGAAGAATATTACCCAGATAACTGCCAAATAAAATGAGCTCCTGGGGATCATCATCATGGATCTAACTACCTTTTATTTTTATTTTTTTATTTTTGACAGCCAGAGTGGACAGTGAGAGAGAGACAGAGAGAAAGGTCTTCCTTTACTGTTGGTTCACCCTCCAATGGCCGCCGCGGTTGGCGCACCGCGTTGATCCGAAGCAAGGAGCCAGGTGCTTCTCCTGGTCTCCCATGGGGTGCAGGGCCCAAGCACTTGGGCCATCCTCCACTGCACTCCCGGGCCACAGCAGAGCTGGCCTGGAAGAGGAGCAACCAGGACAGAATCCGGTGCCCCAACCGGGACTAGAACCCAGTGTGCCGGTGCCGCAAGGCGGAGGATTAGCCTATTGAGCCCCGGCGCCGGCCGGATCTAACTACCTTTGATTAGAATCTAATCATATACCTGAGCAGAGTCTACATTTGACTATGCTCTGTAAGAAAGTGAACACACATCCAACAATCCAGGAGAGTGACAGAAGCAATGGAACAATTAGAGCAGAATTCAGCAAACCTTTCCTGTAAATCTTTCAGGCTTATGATTTTATTCTGAAAATATTGTAGATCACACAGTTGCTGTCATAACTCAACTCTGTGACAAACCATAATGTGCAAAACCATAAATAATACATGAACAAAGGAGTATGGTTATGTTCCAATATGTATGCATATTGAATTTCATGTTGCACGCTATGATATACTCTTATCAATCATTTAAAATGAATAAAAGAATCATAGTTCCTAGGTCATACAAAAACAGGAGATGGGATCCTAAATAGAATTACTACATGACTTAGCAATTCCCACATGAAGGTATATATCCAAAGAAATAAAAACAGGACTAATGCTCCAATACCTGTACACAAGTGTCCATGGCAGTATTTTCATAACAGCCAAGAGGTGGAAAGAACACAAATTACCATCAACCAAGAAGTGGGTAAACAAAATGGTGATAAAGACATAAAACAGGATATTATTCAGCCATAAAAAGGAATGAAGTGCTGATATATGTACCAATATGGTAAACTTCAAAAATTTTATGTGAAGCAAAGAAACCAGAAATAAAAAGCCATATACTGGATAATTCCATTTAGATGAAATATCGAGAATAAACAATTCCTGTAACAGATGTGTGATTTCCAGAAGCTAGAAGAAAAGGGAATTGAGAGTGCTTGATATGTACAGGGTTTCCAGCTTAGCTGAGATAGTTGCAAAACACTGTAAGTGCTGTTGGTGCTAACTTGTGCACCTTAAAATGGCAGCTTTTATGTAATGTATTCTTAAAGCAAAAAAAACAAAAAAAAACAAAAAAAAACAAAAAAAAAAAACCAACCACAAAACTATGTGTCTGTGTATACATATATTTATATAAAATAGAGAAAGTATATGTATGTGTGTGTGTGTGTGTGTGTGTGTGTAAACCCACATGGTGGGGGTAGCAGGCAATATAATACAAAACAGGTGGTGCCTGGAGTTGGATCACAGACTATTTTATGGACCTCTAAAATGGAATATCAAAGGGAAACTTGGTGAGGGGAGGAGGACTGGAAAAGGTTGGTCAATGTGTACTAACTTATACTAAAGATAAAGTTCTGGTGTCCTATCGTTCCTATTGCACAGTAGGGTGACTACACAACACGATACCATCAGTCACAGTAAGTTTAACAAAAAAGACAAGACAGAATTTTGAAAGCTTCTACCATAAAGACATAATGAATGTTTTGGGAGATATGTTAACCCTGATTTGAACATTACACTTCATACACATGCTTCAAAACATCACATAATACACCTTAAGCATGTACAATTCTTATGTTATCAATTAAAATTTTTTAAATAAAAGATCTCTGTTTTAGTCTCTTTGTCTCTCTGCTTTCCAAATAAAAACAAAAGAATAAATTTCTACATTAAAAATAATAAATAAAAAGGAGAAACTCAAAAGGCAAATAAAAAACTCATTTTCAGATATATGTATAATATTAAAAGGGGAGACACAATTGACCCCCACTGCCATCTATCAGTCAGCAGGGGAATTACTGAAAATGGCAGCAATTTGGTAGCAAAAAGTATTTTTGTACTGAACTCTTTATGAAAACACAAAAACAGAATTTTAAAAAAAAGGGAGGAAAAATATGGTGGATCTGCATATTCCATATTCCACATGACTCAAGAGAAAATATTCAACAATCACCTCAGGATGACCACATGAACACAGAAAGCAGAAAATAAAGTCAGGTTAAGCTATATATACACCAAATGCACCTTATTAACAGTTTCTAAATCTACAATTCAGTGACAAAGGTGAGCTACAGTCCTCCACCACCCTATCCCAGGTTCTGTAAACTTCATGAAACCCATCACTATTATGAAGACACTAAATCAGAGAGTTTGAGCCAGCATCTCTTGACATTTTATCCATAAAATCCTCCTCATTCTGGTCCCTTTTAAACTGCAAACAAAATAATAAATTCCCCCAAAATATAAATAATAAATCCCAACCATTCTTGCAACATCCCTACAAAGTTCTGTAACTAACTCCCTGTTTAAGTCTTTCCCATGTCTTGAGACAATATAGTTGTCTGATGATCATTTCCTATCTAAACTCTCATTTTTTTCCTTTGAATTAGAATCAGTTAAATTAATTTTCACATTATCTATCTTAGGGATTATAAAGCAGACTATGCCTAAGAATCTGGCTTTGGAGTATTGACAAAATAGATTATAGGACTAGCATTGTGGCACAAGGGTTTAAGCCACTGCCTGTGATGCAGGCATCCCATGAGTGTCAGTTCAAATCCATGATGTTCCACCTCCAATCCAGCTCCCAGCTAGTATGTCCAGGCAGGCAGCAGAAGACAACCCAAGTACTTGGGTCCTGCCACCCACATGGGATACCAGATGAAGTTTCTGGCTCCAGGCTCCTAGATCCTGGCTTTGTCCTAGCCCAGCCCAGCCTTTGAAGCCATTTGAGGAGAGAACCAGTGGCTGGAAGCTCTCTCTCTCTGTCTCTACCTCTTTCTCTCTTTAACTGCCTTTCAAATAAACAAATAATTTTTAAAAAGAAGAAAATACATTCTATATATTTAAATGAATGGGTGAGAGGCAGGCATTATGGCACTGCAAATTAAGCTACCATTTAGCATACCCACATCCCATATAAAAGTGCTGGTTCCAGTCCCAGTTACTCTACGTAGGATCCAATTCTCTGTTAATGTGCATGGGAAACAGCAGATGATGGCTCAAGCACCTATATTAGTGACACTCCTGGTTCCTGACTTCAGCCTGGTCCAGCCCCCAACTGTTCCCAACATTTGGGGAGTGAACCAGCAGAAGGAAGATACAGCTCTCCCTTTGCCTCTACTCCCATCACTCTGCCTTTCAAACACAAAGAACAGCAACAAAATAAGGTCGTGGAAACATGGAATTTTAAAATGAGTGCATTTAAAAATAAATGGGTAGAGAGAACAACACCGTAAGTTGTAGAAAAGGAGCCCTGATGACATGGTTTGTCAAAAATCTATTATAAAAAACAAAGTGGATATTTTCTATTATGGACAGGAGCATTAATTTCTGTGCCAAATACAGGAAATCAGAAAACTGGGCTTTGGTTTTCCCCTCTAGATAAAGATGTAATATGTTCTCTTAATTGCTCCCATCAATTATAGGCAATACAGGCAAGGTATTTCTGGAAACAAAAGAAGAAATTTAAAACTATTGTGAGTAATTAAATTAGTACGGCAGCAAAAGAGTCAGAAAGTTTATTTTAAAGAGCAACATTTTTTTGTTCTTTTGGTTTTACCTTAAATTTAGGAACAAATCTAGTAAACTCCTGGTGCCAGTTATTAAGTGTAGAAGCAGGTGAAATTATTAAGAAAGGTCCCCAAATGTTCTCTCTCTGCAACAGAAAAATGGGGTCAGCCAACTGCTGGAAGACTGAAGATATTCCATTCAAAATTATAATTTATTAATGAAAGAGCGGTTTAAGAATAGCAAACAAATAACAAGAAAATGGTGTCTAGTTCCCAAACCTGCACATTTAACAATAATTAAAAATTACTAATGCTAATAACATAACCAAGAACACATTTAGAGAAAAAAAATACCAAGCAATTACTCCCTCTTCTGAACGCTTATTTTAGGGGTCTTCAAAAGTTCTCAGAAAATGCATATTATAAAAAACTTCATAAATTTCAATTTTTTTGCACCAAAATAAGCTTATAATTCCTTTTTCTCATGAACTTTTTAAAATGTCCACCTAAGTCCTAAATTGTATCAGTCACAAAGCACATGCACTGACTTGTATAAATTATTGTCTCATATTTTCTAATTATCCAGTTATCTAATTATCCAATTATACCATTATTTGCTGGTACACAGCTTTTACTTTTTTCAGTGTTTTTACACATATTTTCTCATGTAATTCTCACAAAATTCCTATAAAATAAGTATAAAAACCTCTTTGCAGAAGAGGAAACTAACCCCCAGAGAGATGAAATGAAGGACATTCCTACACAGGTTAAGTGAATTGTTCAAGTTTACATTGCTAGCCACAGCAGAACTGAGAGGTAAACCTGGGTTTGCAGATCTAACCACAGCGCCATTGCCACCACAATGCTGGTTTTCCAATGAGGAGTTACAGGTGGGTGGAAGAATTTCCAGCCCTCCTGAAGGCAAAACTGTGACACTACACTGTCCACTTGTAAAGGCCTTGAGGGCAAAGATTAAAATCCTGTGATGGCATGCTACAAAGCATAGCACAGTGCTTAGAAAGTGGCTGACTCTCAACAGAAAACGAGCCTAGATAAAGGAGACAGGAAGACAGCAAGATTTTTTTTACCCACCTCAGCCAAATGGGCCAGCAGGGCAATACTCTGGACTGTTTTACCAAGGCCCATTTCATCAGCAAGAATGCCATTAATGCCCTGGAAAAATATATATATTTAAAATCAACATCTTCCTCATTTCAGTACACAATGTTCAACTACTGCTAAAACGAACTAATCAAAAAATAGGTTTGTTAAAACAGAAGTAACCAGGCGGGTGCCGCGGCTCACTAGGCTAATCCTCCACCTGTGGCGCCAGCACCCTGGGTTCTAGTCCCAGTTGGGGCGTTGGGATTCTGTCCCGGCTGCTCCTCTTCCAGTCCAGCTCTCTGCTGTGGCCCAGGAATGCAGTGGAGGATGGCCCAAGTGCTTGGGCCCTGCACCCCATGGGAGACCAGGAGAAGCACCTGACTCCTGCCTTCAGATCGGGTGCAGAGCGCTGGCCATGGCAGCCATTTTGGGGGGGGGGGGGACCACCAACGGAAGGGAGACTTTTCTCTCTCTCTCTCTCTCACTCTGCCTGTCCCCCCCCCCAAAAAAAACAAACAAACCAGAAGTAACCAGAGATACTTGGTCTAGGCACTATTACCCACAATTCCTTAGGCCAACAAGGCAGCTACAACTATGAATAACGATGTATGAGACCATCAGGCCAAGAACAGTTAAAAAATTAGTCCTTGGGCCACAATAGCAAGTAAAACCGCCACCTGCAGTGCTGGCATCCCATATGGGTGCCGGTTCCAGTCCTGGTTGCTCCACTTCCAATCCAGCTCTCCACTATGGCCTGGGAAAGCAGTGGAAGATGGTCCAAGTCCTTGAGCCTCTGCACCCATGTGTGAGAATGGGAAGAAGCTCCTGGCTCCTGGCTTTGGACGGCACAGCTCCAGCCATTGTGGCCAATTGGGGGAGTGAACCAGCGGATAGAAGACCTTTGTCTCTCTCTCTCTCTGCCTCC
Source organism: Oryctolagus cuniculus (assembly GCF_051225735.1). Taxonomy (NCBI): domain Eukaryota; kingdom Metazoa; phylum Chordata; class Mammalia; order Lagomorpha; family Leporidae; genus Oryctolagus; species Oryctolagus cuniculus. The sequence goes on from NC_142878.1 coordinate 64,349,533, forward strand.
CCTCTCTCTCTGTGTAACTGACTTTCAAATAAATAAATAGGTCATTTAAAAAAAATTAGTCCTTTACCTATACATCTGAAACAAATTTTCCAGCTGAATTTCCATGTTAGCGAAACACAGACTCCTTTTGCCTACCAACTTGTACTCATTCTACAATTAAGCCAAACCAGTAACTTTCGAAAAGCAGATAATGAAAGAAGAGAATGTGTATGACATGTTTCTAAAATTCACCTGTTCATAGAGATTGGCCAACCAATTCATGCCTTTCAGTTGATAACCTTTCAATTTGCCATTAAAAATTGTAGGCTGTGGAATATCCTCACCAGCCCGGATAGATGGGTTTGCCAAGCTGTAACTCTCCCCAAACCCAGTGCCAGACTTGTTTGCCGCTCGCAGGGCAGCTGCTCGACTTTCTTTTGCATCTTCGTCAAACGACCTTGTCTGGAAAATAAAAAAAAAATTTTTAAAAAGAAGAAAAATTGAAGAAACACTAAATGCAAATAAAATTCATAAAAACATAATACTGGTAAGAAATTGGAACTTATGATAATCTGATTAATGTAAAATATAAAACATCACATTATTTTATTAATGTTAAATATAATGACATTGAGAATATTTATAATGGACATAAATCAAGCCATATTATAACATTACACATACATCAAGGAATTAAAAACGTAAGTAAATTTTAAACTTAATTTTTTAAATTAAAAAAAAAACAAAATCTGATTGGGGTGGTCAGGGTAGATAGCATTCATATCTATCTTTTAAAAAAATTATTTACATATTTGGAGAGACAGAAAGCAGGGAGAAATTTCTGATCTACTGGTTCACTCCCCAAATGTCTAGGAACCCAGACCTTACTCCAGGTCTGTGGGAGGTAGGAACACAACCTCCTGAGCTACTTACTGCCTGTTGCCTACCAGCACGTCAATCAGCGGAAAGCTGAAAGAGTAAGTATAGGCAGGAATCAAACCCAAGCGCTCCATCACAGGATATGACATCTTAACCACTGTGCCAAACACCTGCCCCATATTTATCCTTTTTTTTTTTTTTTTAAAGATTTATTTTATTTATTTGAAAGACAGAGTTACAGAGAAAGGAAGAGCCAGAGAGGCAGAAAGGTCTTTCTTCCGCTGGCTGGGTCACTCCCCAGATGACCGCAATGGCCAGAGCTGAGCTGATTCGAAGCCAGAGGCCAGGAGCTTCTTCCAGGTCTCCCATGCGGGCAAAGGAGCTCAAACACTTGGACCACCTTCCACTCCTTTCCCAGGCCATACCAGAGAACTGGATCAAAGTGGAGTGGCCGGAACTTGAACTGGTACCCAAATGGGATTCCAGCACTGTAGGCAGTGGCTTTACCTGCTATACCACAGCACCGGATCCCTAAACTGTACATTCTTTATTAATTCAACCCAATTGCAGTTTCTTTCTGATTTTAGTAAGTATCACTACATCATCCATAACTTGCAGAGAGCAAGTGTGTTACTAATGTGGCAGAAGGCAGTAACAGCAGCTTTCTCAAGATATGACCTTGCTATTGAAAAATAATAATAATAAAAACTTATTTACTCTATTTGAAAATCATGAAGTAACACCTTGACAGTAGGTGTCGCTCCCCCTCTTCGTGGAGGAATGACACAGGACCCTGCGCTGTTCTTTCGTCTGCTCGGCCCTCCCCGGGTTTGCTGCTGGTTCTTCCCGGGTTGGCTACCGACCCTCCACCTCCATGGAGGGGCGGGCCCCCAGCCACTTTCCCCACTTCCGCAGGGGAGAGGCACACCGCCGGCTGGCTCTCTCGGGGGCTGCACAGGTGTTCCTTCAGATAGATGTTCCCCTTAGATGTTCCTGGTGCATGTTGTCTCTCTCCTCCTTTATAGTCCTCTTCCACCAATCCCAACTCTGCTACCCACACGCCGAGTACACTGCTCTCCTCCAATCAGGAGCAGGTCCTGCAGCTTGTCAAGTTGGTGAGAGGCAGCTGCGTAGAAGTTGTTACTCCCTTCTCAGCGCCATATTGTGGGAGAGCAGATGCATAGAATAAGTCTTAATTCCAGTAACTTAGTCTAGTCCGAGTTGCTCCCCACAAGTAGGGACTCCATTTTGGAGAATCTGAGACTCCATTCTGGGAAGGTGGCCCCTCCTCCCCCCCACCGTGAGACTCTGATCTGAAACTATGATCTGATCTAAAACAGCTGAACAATAGCAGTCCACTACATCACATTTGGCAGAGCATAGATACCCCCTAGCATGATTGTTCAAGCTGGGAAGTGGATAGGCTGCACCTGGGTTAATGACAAAAATATAATTTGTCTATGTCCTACATATGATTAAAACCAATGCCTGGATTAATGTCAAGATTATAATTAAAACTGTTAAGACTATAACTGGTATTGTCAAGATTATAATTGATACTAGTTTCGCATAGGTTTTAGGTCAGCTTGACCCCAGTAACCACATATTCCCCTCCCGATATTGCGGTTTTTGCCTTTATAAACCCTGTTGCTTTGGGCTTCAGGGTTGAGAGTTCTTTAGGGCATGAGCCCACTCACTCTCCACTGCCAGCAAATTGTATCAAGGTGTGGTGCTCCTTTGTTTACATTCGCTCAGGTACAACAGTCAGAGGTATAAAGAAAGAGGGAGAGACAGAGAGCAAGATCTTCCATCTGCTAGTTTACTCCATGGATGGCCTCAACAGCCATGGCTGAGCTAGGCCAAAGCTAAGAGCCAGGAGCCTCATCTGAGTCTCCCACTTGGGTAGTAAGGGCCCAAACACTTAGATCATCTTCTGTTGTTCTTCCCAGGCCATTACCAGGGAACTGTATGGGAAGTGGAGCAGCTGGGACTCGAACTGGTACCCATATGGGATGCCAGTGCCATAGGTAGTGGCTTTACCTGCTGTGCCACAACGCAGGGCCCTGATATTGCTCTTTTAAGCCAAGAGTGTGATTTTTGGGGTCAGTGCTCTGGTGTAATGGGTAAAGCTGGCTGGCGCCATGGCTCACTAGGCTAATCCTCCGCCTGTGATGCCGGTACCCCGGGGTTCTAGTCCTGGTTGGGGTGTCAGATTCTGTCCCGGTTGTTCCTCTTCCAGTCCAACTCTCTGCTGTGGCCCGGGAAGGCAGTGGAGGATGGCCCAAGTGCTTGGGCCCTGCACCCACATGGGAGACCAGGAAGAAGCACCTGGCTCCTGCCGTCGGATCAGCGCGGTGCGCCGGCCACAGCGCGCCAGCTGTGGCGGCCATTGGAGGGTGAACCAACGGCAAAAGGAAGACCTTTCTCTCTGTCTCTCTCTCCTATCCACTCTGCCTGAAGAAAAAAAAAAAAGGCTAAATCTGACGCCTGCAGTGCCGGCATCCCATATGGGTACCACCAGTTCAAGTCCCAGCTGCTCCACTTCCGATCCAGTTCTGTGCTATGGCCTGGTAAAAGCAGCAGAAGATGAGCCAAGTCCTTGGGCCCCTACAACCAAATGGGAGACCCGGAAGAAGCTCCTGGCTCCTGGCTTTGGATTGGCGCAGCTCCAGTCATTGCAGCCAACTGGGGAGTGAACCAGAGGATGGAAGACTCTCTCTCTCTCTCTCTCTGCCTTTCCTTCTCTCTCTGCATAACTCCAACTTCCACATGGACAAAAAAAAAAAAAAAAAACTAGACAATCTTAGCTTCAATCAAATGAATGGTCATTTTTTTCTACCTCTCCTGAAAGATTCTTACTAAAGTAGATATATAGCCACATCCTACAAAGTCACACATACACACTTTTACTAACTGACCCAAGTTTATTTTTTTCCTGTACAAGTTCAGTACACATGTGATTTAAAAATTGTTTTATTTTATTCATTTGAAAGGCATAGAGATAAATAGAGGGACAAAGGGACAGCCAGATATCATCCACTAAAATGATTAACTCTCAAATGTCTGCAACAGCCAGGGCTGGCTGAGACTGAAGACAGGAGCCTGAACTCAACTGGGTCTCCTGTGTGGGTGGCATAGGTTCAACTACTTGAGCCATCATCTGCAGCTTCCCAGAGTGTGCACTAACAGGAAACTGGAATACTGAGTGGAACTGAGACTCAACCCAAGGCACTCAGATATGGGAAGGATATGTTCTAAGAGGTGACATAAAACACCATGCCCTGGACAAAGATCTTAATTGAATATATGATGGGGGCCAGCATTGTGCCAGAGGGTTAAGCAGCTGCCTGTGATGTCTACATTCCGTAGGGCCCCAGATAAGAGTCCCAGCCGCTCGACTTCCAATCCAGCTCCCTGCTAATGCACTTTGGAAAGCAGAAGATGGCCTAAGTGCTTGGGCCCTGGACCCATTTGTGAGACCTAGAAAAAGCTCCTGGCTTCTGACTGCAGCCTGGCCCAGCCCCAGACATTGTGGCTCTCTGGGGAGTTAACCAATGGATGTAAGATCTCTCTCTGTTCCTCTCCCTCTAACTCTCCCTTTCAACTAAATAAATAAATCTTAAAAAATAAAAATTTTAAAAATGTGACTAAGACTGAATGAAGACCACAAATGTCAAAGACTGGGGGGGATTTCCAGGACCAATTATAGGAAATTTTTCAATTTTAAGACTTACCCGGGCTTGGTGAATATGGTAGGCGTTTTCAGCATTCTTCAGGGCCTGGGCTTTGAAATGGTTACTATCTGTAAAGGAAAACTTATACATTATCACACCTTATCAACTCATCTTCAAAGATGCAAATCCTGATAACAGATGTCAATCCCTAGTTCCTTCATTCTACTTAGCCTTTGGCTCATGAAGGGTAGTTAGGAAAAAAGCTAAATTCCTTCAGAGGTAATGAGCTGAAGGTCCGATGCAGGCAGAAGGCTGCCATATCTCCAACAGCCAAAGCCAGATTCCAAAAACCACCCAGAGATTGAGGTCAACCAACTCTCAGTCCTGGAGTTTCTTCTACAAAGTGATGCTAATAGCCAAGACAAACAAGCAAAGAGGAATAAAAATCACAATATATTCACGTTGGGTTTTACTACAGAAACAGAATAAATACAAGCACATGCAACCCTCAATATACTCTGAAGCACTCCCACATTCTCTTATTTTAGCACAAACTGGTCAAGATAACTATTCTCACTGAAATTCCTCTCGAAATTCATCCTAATTCCTTCCTACCTTTGTGGCCAAGAAAATAGCAAAACTGAATGGTCTCTTTCTCATAAGAATCTTGTTATATGACAGATGATTTTCACTACTGCGAAATATTTGATTCAAATATTTACCTCTAACAAATCATGAGATATAAAATATTCACAAAGTTGTAAGACTATATAACCATATTTTTCCTTTTCAAATTCTTTACTAACTTATTTTGTATATAGAAACATATACTTCCACGGCCGGCGCCGCGGCTCACTAGGCTAATCCTCCGCCTTGCGGCGCCAGCACACCGGGTTCTAGTCCCAGTCGGGGCGCCGGATTCTGTCCCGGTTGCCCCTCTTCCAGGCCAGCTCTCTGCTGTGGCCAGGGAGTGCAGTGGAGGATGGCCCAGGTACTTGGGCCCTGCACCCCATGGGAGACCAGGAAAAGCACCTGGCTCCTGCCATCGGATCAGCGCAGTGCGCCGGCCGCAGCGCGCCAGCCGCGGCGGCCATTGGAGGGTGAACCAATGGCAAAAGGAAGACCTTTCTCTCTGTCTCTCTCTCTCACTGTCCACTCTGCCTGTTAAAAAAAAAAAAAAAAAAAAAAAACACCACAACAATGAAAAGGAAAAAAAAAAAAAAGAAACATACACTTCCCAGCTGGTGCCGCCGCTCACTTGGCTAATCCTCCGCCTGCGGCGCCAGCACCCCGGGGTTTTAGTCCCGATTGGGGTGCCGGATTCTGTCCTGGTTGCCCCTCTTCCAGTCCAGCTCTCTACTGTGGCCTGGGAAGGCAGTGGAGGATGGCCCAAGTGGTGGGCCCTGCACCTGCATGGGAGACCAGGAGGAAGCACCTGGCTCCTGGCTTTGGATCGGCGCAGCGCGCTGGCCATGGCTACCATTTGGGGGATGAACCAATGCAAAAAGGAAGACCTTTCTTTCTGTCTCTCTCTCACTGTCTAACCCTGCCTGTCAAAAAAAAAAAAAAAAAAGAAAGAAAGAAACAAACAAACAAACAAGCAAACATATACTTCCCTATACCAATACAATAAATAACTCTCTTCGGATTAATATCATTAACCTACAGAAGACAAAACTTGCAACTCATAATACACACTTTTAGGTATGAAAAATGGAGGCTACTGATTCCCTGAATTTGATTTTGACTCACCATAATCCTCCTGTGTGATGTTAACTAACACTCCCCCACCAATGTCAATCTGTCTCTGGGTAGAACTATCTTCCAGTTTCCTTAGGATTTCTTCCTGGATCCCATCATGACCCATGTCTCGTTTGCGGCTCATGAAATGGGCATACAATTCGGTCTGGGTGATTAAGAAGTTGAGTTTTCGCTGTTGTCTCTTGGCCTAAGAAGATGGAAAGTTGAAAGTCAAAGTAGAGCCAAATAATCAATTATAACCATAAGATGGTAAGCATAGCACACCAAGCATTTATATAGTTTACAGTCAAATTCTTCTTTGAATCTTCCACTTCAAAAAAAAAAAAAAAAAAAAGATTAATAAGAGGCTAGTATGTGGCACAGCAGCTTAAGCCAGTGATGGCTGGAATCCTGGCTGTTCTGTTTCCAATCCAGTTCTCTGGAAAAGCAGTGGAGGATGACCTGAGTTCTTGGGGTCCTGTACCCAAACAGGAGAGACACCAGGATGAAGCTACTGGCTCCTACATTTGGCCTGGTCCAACCCTGGCCACTGGGGCCATTTGGGGAATGAAGCAGCAGACGGATCTCTCTCTCTCTCTTTCAAATAAAAATAAATCTTAAGAGGGAGTAGGAAGTGGGATGGTTTGGGTGTGGGATAGTGAGAATGGGGGGAAGAACTGCTATAATCCAAAAGTTGTATTTATGAAATTTATATTTATTAAATAAAAGCTTTCTATTAAAAATATTTTAAAAAAAACTTAAAAAAGAAAACAGGGGCTAGCACTGTGGCATATTAGGTAAAGCCACTGCCTTCAGTGCCAGCATCCCCTATGGGTGCCAGTTCAAGTCCCAGCTGCTGTACTTCTGATCCAGCTCTCTGCTATGGCCTAGGAAAGCAGTAGAAAATGGCCCACATCCTTGAGCCCCTGCACTCATGTGGGAGACCCGGAAGATACGCCTGGCTCCTAGTTTCGAATTAGCCCAGCTCTGGCTGTTGCAGCCATTTGGGGAGTGAACCAGTGGATGGAATACCTCTCTCTCTGCCTCTGTAACTCTGCTTTTCAAGTAAATACATAAATCTTTAAAAGGAAAACATTCTTTTAAAAATTTAAAAAGGTGGCCGGCACCGTGGCTCAACAGGCTAATCCTCCACCTAGCGGTGCCGGCACACCGGGTTCTAGTCCTGGTCAGGGCGCTGGATTCTGTCCCAGTTGCTCCTCTTCCAGGCCAGCTCTCTGCTGTGGCCAGGGAGTGCAGTGGAGGATGGCCCAAGTGCTTAGGCCCTGCACCCCATGGGACACCAGGAGAAGCACCTGGCTCCTGCCTTCGGATCAGCGTGGTGTGCTGGCCACAGCGCGCCAGCCGTGGCGGCCATTGGAAGGTGAACCAACGGCAAAGGAAGACCTTTCTCTCTGTCTCTCTCTCTCACTGTCCACTCTGCCTGTCAAAAAAAAAAAAAAAAAAAAAATTAAAAAGGTGGGGCCAGCGCTGTGGTGTAAAGCCACAGCCTGTAGTGCTGGCCTCCCTTATGGGATCCAGCTCTCTGCTGCAGCATGGGAAAACATAAGATAGCCCAAGTGCTCAGGCCCCTGTACCCATATGGGAGACCTGGAAGAAGCTCCTGGCTCCTGGCTTTGGATCAGCACAGCTCCGGCTGTTGCAGCCAATTGGGGAGTGAACCAGTGGATGGAAGACCTCTCTTTCTCTCTGCCTTTCTCTCTCTGTGTAACTCTGACTTTAAATAAATAAATAAATCTTTATAAAATTTTAATGAACAATTTTTATTAACCAAGTCAACAGAATTAAAAGCAAATATTAACTTTTCTTTTTTGCTTACTTAAAGATTTATTTACTTATTTAAAAGTCAGAATTACAGAGAAAGAGGGAGAGACAGAGATCTTCCATCTGCTGGTTTACTCCCCAAATGACTACAATGGCCAGGGCTGGGCGGGGCCAAAGCCAGGTGACAGGAGCTTCATTCAGGTCTCCCATGTGAGTGCAGGGGCCCAAGCACTTGGGCCATCTTCCACTGCTTTCCCAGGTGCATCAGCAGGGAGCTGGATAGGAAGTGAAGCAGATGGGACTCAAACCAGCACCCATATGGGCTGCTGGTGCTGCAGGCAGCATCTTAACCCACTACGCCACAGTGCTGACCCAAGAATAACTTTGATTTAGCAAGGGTGTGGAACCTTTTTTCTTCCAAGGGTCATTTGTATATTGATGAGTTCATTTGTGAGTCATATAAAATTATCAACTTAAAATTAGCCTAGTATAGACTTAAGGAATTAAGTTATACCTGTAGATATTTTGGCAGGCCAGATCAAAAGATTTTGTGGACCTTTTATAGCTTGGGGAGCCAAACGTCCCCTATGCCCAATTTAGAATCTTATAATAACCTAGCATTTTGCTTTCCTATAAAATATAAAAAATCTTTGCTCTGCTAGGACTCTGTCTAAAACACCTGATTTTTGCTACATGAATTTTCTATAATAGCATTGGGACATCAACTAAATCCAAACAAAACATTCTGTTTTATAACCTGCATGATAAAAGAATGTACAGCTTTATTTATTTATTTTAAAGACTGATTTATTTACTTGAAAGGCATAGTTAGAGAAATGGAGAGACAGAGAAATCTTTCAGCCACTGCTTCACTCCCCAAATAGCCAGAATGACTAGAGCTGGGCCAGTCCAAAGCCACGAGCTTCGTCCAGGTCTCCCATGTGGGTACAGGGGCTCAAGCGCTTAGGTCATCCTCCACTGCTTTTCCCAGGCACATTAAGAGGGAGATGGAGCAGCTGGGACCCAAACCCGTGCCCACGTGGGATGCCAGCACCACAGGCGGCTGCTTTACACTACTCCACAGTACCAGTCCCAAGCTTTAGTATTTTTAAAAATGTTGAGGCAAGCAGTGTAGGGCAGTAGCTTATGCTACCACTTGAGATACATGTATCTCATACAGAGGTACTTGTTTTTGAGTCCATCTGCTCTGCTTTAATTTAGCTTCCTCCTAATGCATCCTAGGAGTCAGTAAATGATAGACCAGAAATTGGATCCCCACCACCCACATGAGAGACCCAGATAGTGTTGGGCTCCTGGGCTTCCACAGTCCCAGCTGCTGTGGACATTTGGGGAGAGAAGCAGAATGTAGAAGACATCTCTTTCTCTCATTCTCCCTCTAATCCTGCCTTTCATGTAGATGAAAATAAGCAGTTTTCAAAAAAACACTCATCTGTTTATATTTTCTAAAACTGACTCACAATTTTAAACTATAATTTTTAAAATGCAGATGTTAAATATTTATCTGCCACCAAATGGCAAAATTAGAAATTAAAAGCTATAAATTATTTCGAAGTCAATAAAGTAGCAGGTATGTGAGAAAAGCTGGCCAAAGAAAGAAAATACTCAAACAATCTGTAGCTCATCTGTGATAAAGACAGCTACAAAACATGAATACAGATTACAGACACACACACCCCCAATACATACTCATAAACTTTTAAATGTGGGAAAGCTAAAATAAAATTGACTCCGAAATAAACAAAATCATTCTCAAGATACACAATAAAATAATTCAATAACCCAATTATATAGACCATAGTATACACAATCCCAAGTTAAAGAGTCATTATTTTTTGAGTACTTTATAATAAAATTCATATAAATTAGATTTCATTCATCCCTGATCTACCTCTCATAAAGAAAAAGAAACACAGCAAAGGACAAAATCCAGATTCAAATTAGGAAAAAACACAAGAGAATGATAGAAAATTGAGGTGTTTCCACTTAATGAATGGATGCTCATGTTCCAAAGCTAAAGTACTATCAAGAAACCTTTCCAAACCAGAACAACATTTCCCATCACCTTAAAGTTAAGTACCACATGGTATAAATGATGTATCAAAACATGTTATTTCACGGGTTCTGAGAAAAAGGCAGGTAAGTCAACAAAAGCACAGAGGCGATCAGCTATCAATAAGGCTGAGGGAACCTAAGTCACACAAACCTAGATTATAAATCAAGCTGCCTGCCAAACTTCAAGTTCTATGGCTAACTCTCAAATGCCTCTACTCAGCAAGTTTGGTATTCCCAACAGGATCATTTTTACAAAGATACAAGCTATCCAGAGGACTGAAGACAACTGGGCAAAACCCCTATTTACCCTGAAAGCCATAACTAAAGAAGGGACAAGAGCTCACAGGGGAATCCAAAGCTCTGCTTTGACCAGGCCACAACCCATACCTGCAAGAAAACATCATCCAAGCCACTGGTTCCCTTCCTTTCTTCTAACTCCAACTTTCCTTCATCAAAACTAATTTTAAGCCGGCACCGCGGCTCACTAGGCTAATCCTCCGCCTTGCGGCGCCGGCACACAGGGTTCTAGTCCTGGTCGGGGCGCCGGATTCTGTCCCGGTTGCCCCTCTTCCAGGCCAGCTCTCTGCTGTGGCCAGGGAGTGCAGTGGAGGATGGCCCAAGTACTTGGGCCCTGCACCCCATGGGAGACCAGGAGAAGCACCTGGCTCCTGCCTTCGGATCAGCGCGGTGCGCCGGCCACAGCGTGCCAGCCACGGCGGCCATTGGAGGGTGAACCAACGACAAAAGGAAGACCTTTCTCTCTGTCTCTCTCTCTCTCTCTGTCTACTCTGCCTGTCAAAAGAAAAAAAGAAAAACAAAACAAAACAAAACAACACTAATTTTAAAATGGCAACACAATGACTTTGTCCACTTAGTCCTTTTGGTTGTTTTCCTCTGGAATATACCCAGCTGAGATGAGCTGACACCAAGTACAGCAACAGTAGTGGCTACAAACTAAAACACTGAAGTACCTGAGGGTGGGCATCTGAAATCTGGGCTAATTGTCTACTACTCTTAACTGGCCTTAAATTACACACTCAGCCCTGACCATTCAAAAAACTGCAATTGCATCTGGCACTCAGGAACTTTCTTTGGCTTTTATTCATCCCTTTTGGTTATTTTTCTTCCACAGATACACAGAGGAAAAAGGTTGCAAAGGTTAGAGAAAGACAGCATGGAAGAAAAAGAGGCAAAATGCCAAAGGGAGAAACTTACTGAAAAAATAAAACCTGAATTGGTTTATTGATCTAAAATCACTATACTCAAAATTACGCCTTTAAAACTTTTTGCCAGATTCAATGGTTAGGCACAATTTTCAAACTGCAAACCAATCTCCTAATCCTGCTATAGTAACCTAAGAGTTTTCAAAATGTTATGTTTTTGCCCCACCTCCCGCATTTCCTCATCCAACTTCCGCTGCTCCAAAGCTTCCTTCTCAGCGCGCTTGCGGTGCTCCTTCTCCACCTTCTCATATTTCTTCCAGTAGAGCAGCATCTCCTTGGTGAGGCGGCGGGCACGAGGCAAGGTCTCCTTACAGTTCTTCTGGGCCTGCAAGGCAGCTCGCCGCACTTCCTTCATGCACTGGTGCGCAAGCTGCAAACAACAGGGGAGGATTCAAATCTGGAACCACTTCTGCCAGAAATCTCAACCTGCTCAGTGCAAATGGTTGTCTTATGGACAAAGCTCTTCCCTCTCCAACTTAACTGTTGCTGTACAGTAGTATGATCCAGGCCTAGACCCTGGAGGTAATAACAGAAATAAGCAACCTAGCCACATCCACCACTTTGGAAGATGAAAAGAAAGTGTAATTATGGCTAAGGAGGGCCTTATTGGCTGGGAAGTTACCAAATGTTACCTCATAAATTAACAGATACAACTGTTCCAAGTGTTAGGCACCTTATAAGACCAACACATAGTAAACTAATTTCTTCAGCACAAAAACCCTATGAAGTTGGTAATATCATCACCCTCATTTTCTAGATGAGGAAACAGAGGCTGAATAACTAGCTAGTAATATACCTTATCAGATCATGACAACTATTCTCACAGGCAGTTGTCTATTTCCTCTAAGGGAAGGAATTTGCATTAGTCATTAAGATTCATGATCAACTAGTCACAACCAACAGAAATGGCAAGAATGGATCTAAAGAACTAGAACATACACAGCAAAACAGAAAACGGGCAATATAAAAATTTTACCTTTCGGCTATTGGTGAGAAACAGGTTACGAGCTGAAGCTTTTTGCTTGTTGGCCTAAAATATTTAAAAATAGTATTTCATTTAGGATTCATTTTTGAAATAAAATTATGTACTGACATGGTCTTTTATTCAATTCCCAGAGGATTAGAAAACAAAGTATCAGGCCAAAAAAGTGCAACATACACATTATTCCTCAAAGTCATTGAGATACACTGTCTCAGCACCATGCAAACTAAAGAAACATCAAGTCAGCAGCTAGTACTATGGCACAGCAGTTTAAGCCAACACTTAGTATATCCACAATCCTTACAGGAACGCCTGGTTAAAGCCCCATCTATTTGGTGTCTGAATCAGCTGCCTGCCAATTCATCCTGGGAGGCAGCAGATGACAGCTCAAGTACTTGGGCCCTTTTCATCCACATGGGAAACCCAGATGGAGTCCCAAGCTCAAAGCTGCAGCCTACCACAGCAATGGCTTTTGTGGGCATCTGGCGAGTGAACCAGCAAATGGAAGATATCTCTATCTTGCTCTGCCACTCTGCCTTTCAGATAAAGATAAATAGACATTAAAAATAGATAAATAAAAGACTAAGTTAGTATTACAGCCTGGGTTTGAGTCCCAGCCCTGCTCCAGATTAAGCATCCTGCTAATGCATACCCTAGGAGGCAGCAGATTATGGCTCAGTTTTTGGGCAATTCAGATTGAGTTCCGGACTCCTGACTTCAGACTGGCCTGGCCCTGACTGTTGCAGACATTTGGGAAGTGAACCAAAGATGGAAGATTCCAATCTGTCTGTCTCTCACAGTTTCTGTTTGTTTCTTTGCTGGTCAAATAGGCGAAATAATTTTTTTAAAGCCAACAATCTCAAATATTCCGTTGAAAAGCCATTCCTTATCATCAGACAGGCATCACCTAAAGCTTTTTATCAGGTACTAAAGCTTGTTTTCTCAGAAAACTCCCATAACAAAAAAATATTCTCATATAAATCAACTCCTTTAAAGTACTGATTACTCACTACAGGAAAATGGTAATTTTACAGTAGTGAGGCACAACCATACCAAAGAATCAAAACTAACATCAATATTGGAACAGACCCATCACATGTCACCTGATATATCAGAACAGAGCACATAACTCCTATGGTAATCCTGTCAAAACACACAACACAGGAGAGGCATCTGCTTTAGCAGCTGACATTAGTTAAAACACTCATGTTCTATATCAGAGTGCCTGGGTTCAATTCTTGGCTCCAGCTCTGGCTCCCAACTGCAGTTTCCTGTCAGTGCAGACCCTGGGAACCAGTAAGCAATGGCTCAATTAGTTGGAATCCTGTCAGCCACATAGGAGACCAGGATTGAGTTCTTGGCTCCAGGCTTTGGCCTTGAGAGTCCTGGACATCGCAGGTTTTGGGGAGTAAGCCAGCAGATGGGAACTCTGTCTCATTGTCTGCTTCTCAAATAAATTTCTTTTTAAATCTATGACCTGAAACTAATTATGAGGCACTATCAGTCAAACTCAAATTCTAAAACATTCAACAAAATAACAGGCCTAACTCTAAAACAGTAATGTCATAAAAGACAAAAGATGGGGGCTGGTGTTCTGGCACAGCAGGTTAATCCTCTGCCTGTGGTGCCAGCATCCCATATGGGTGCCGTTTCTAGCCCAGCTGTTCCTCTTCTGATCCAGCTCTCTGCTTTGTTGAAGATGGCCCAAGTGCTTGGGCCCCTGCACCCTGGAAAGAAGCTCTAGGCTCCTGGCTTCAGATCAGCTCAGCTTCGGCCATTGTAGCTATTTGGGGAATGAACCAGGAGATGGAAGATCTTTCTCTATGTCTCTCCCTCTCACTGTCTATAACTCTCTTAAATAAATTTCAAAAATCATAAAAAGATAAAGGATGGGGGTCAGTGTTGTGGTTCACTCCAGAAATGGCCACAAAGTGTCTCTGCCTTCCATTGCTATCCCAGGCCACAAGCAAAAAGCTGGAGTGGAAGTGGTGTAGCTGGGACATGAACCGGCACCCAAATGGGATACCGGCACCACAGGCAGTAGTTTACACTACTGTGCCACCATGCCGGCCCCAATCTAGTATCTATTAATCAGTCTTTTTCCATCTCTTCATTCCTCCTATTCTCATCAGTCTCTACTAACTACCACTCTAATCGCAACTTCTATAACAACAATTTTTTTAGAATTCACATGAATGGGGCCGGCGCTGTGGCGCAGCAGTTTAACACCTTGGCCTGAAGCGCCGGCATCCCATATGGGTGCCAGTTCTAGTCCCAGCTCTTCTGATCCAGCTCTCTACTATGGCCTGGGTCCTTGGGCCCCTGCACCCACGTGGGGGACCCAGAAGAAGCTCCTGGCTCCTGATCGGCGCAGCTCTGGCTGTTGCGGCCAATTGGGGAGTGAACCATCAGATGGAAGACTTCTCTCTCTCTCTGCCTCTCCTCTCTCTGTGTAACTCTGACTTTCAAATAAATAAATCTTAAAAAAAAAAAAAAAAAAAAAAGAATTCACATGAGTGAGATCATGTGGTACGTGTCTTTCTATGTTTTATTTCACTTAACAAGATAACCAGAGCGGGCACTCTGATGTAAAAGGTACGGTGACACCTAAGACACATATATCCCATATCAAAGTGCCAGTTGAAGTCCCAGCTACTCTGTTTCTGATCCAGTTTCCTGCAGTGCACCTGGGAGGCAGGATACGACGACCAAAATACTTAGGCTCCTATCACCCACTTGGGAGATCCAGATGCAGTTCCTAGTTCCTAGCTTTGGCCTGCTCCAGCCCCAGCTATTGTGGCGGTTTGGATAGTAAACCAGCAGATGTAAGGTATCTGTTTCCCTCCCTCCCTCACTCCCTCCCTCCCTCTCTCTCTTTGAGAAACAAAAAACATAGTAACTATTATGTTGACAGGATTTCATTCTTTTTATGGCTGAATAGTATTCTATTTTATAAATACATATCATATTTTCTTTATCCATTCATTAGTTAATGGACACTTACGCTGTTTCCATTTCTTGCCTATTTTGAATATTGCTTCAATAAACATAGAAGCACAGATGTCACTTCAACAGACTGATGTCATTTCCTTTAAATATATATACCCAGTAGTGGGATTATTGGATGTTATATTTTAAATGTCATGTCCTTATGAAAGGCAGAGCAACAGAGAGAGATTGACAGAGAGAGCGAGTTCCCATGTACTAGTTCACTCTCCAAATGCCTACAATGTCCAGGGCTGGCCCTAAGCCAAGAGACAGAACATCAGTCTAGGTCTCCCATATGAACAGCAGGAACCCAATCACTTAAGTCATCAGTGCTACCTACCAGGGTCTGTATTAGTGGGAAACTGGGGTCAGCATCCAGAGCTTGGTCTTGAACTCAGATACTCCAACATGGGATACAAATATGTCTTAACTACAAGGCTAAGTGCCCCCACATCCTCCAACACATAAACTACTACCTTATAAATTCTGACCAAATTCTAGGAAAATAGCTAACTGAAAGTAGTACACTACTCAGCAATCTCAATTCTCGAGGTTAGTCTCTTTCTGAACTCCTGTCGGAGGAGGTATCTAGCTCTCCCCCAGTTCTTACTCATTGGAGGGCAGGGAGGGAAAACACTCCCCATCCCCTACACTGGTGACATTCACTGACCTTTGGTAGCTCCTTTTTCACAATGCTGAGCCAGACTTTCCTGCGACGAGCATTAAGCTGCTCAATGGACAAGTGCTTCTTCTTGGTGCCAGGGGGAGGTGCGTCATGAGAAAACTTGGCAAACACTTTGGTTTGGTGGTGGTGTCGACGAGGGGATTCTTCAGAGGAAAGTTCTTCATCTCGTCGTCTTTTTTTCTTAACTTTTTTCAACTTGGCTGCAAAGCAAACAGAGTATCAGGAGATTGGGTTTTTTTCCCTCCGAGTGGGACAGTCCCAAAACATCCTCCTCACTTTAAGAAAATTCAAATAAAAAAAAGAAGAAAATTCAAGGTCCTTTCCCCATTCCACCTGAGGTTAGCAACATTTATTACATTATCTGTTCTGGCCCATAAGCATTCCAAGAGGAAGATTTCACTAACTTGGAAAAGAACACTGGATACTCCCTCTGTTTATGTGAAAGAAATACAGACTAGAACTGGAAAACCAAATTTCTTGTGAACCCAACAGCAGGAAAATAGGTTTATGAAGTATCATGGCTCAAGGAATAGCCACAAAGAACAAAATGTATTTCCACATGGTGGCAAGTTAAGGCAGCTGCAGGAAAATAACAAGAAAAATAATGCATCATTTGCACCACACCATGACTTGTGAGAGAAAAATCACACACGGATTAAAACTTAATGCAGGTTAAAGGGAGGGAATGGAGAATAAGAAAATACAGATAAACAGGGAGGGTATGGGATAAAGGAAAGGCAAAAAAAGTCTTGAGTAGAGTTCATACCCTCAGAGTAATAAAATTTGCCTTACACAATAGAGTTTAAAAGTCCTCTTCCCTAACACTATAGTTTTATATGTGGTTACTTAATTTACTGTATATGGGTAAAATGGTCATTTTTCTATTCAATTATTGTTACAGCCATTGTCTATATTCCCACTAAACTAGGGCCTTTTTGCTTTCTACTTGTTAAATTTCTTATTCAGTGAAGTATTAAGCCTTTTTACTATAATATAAATTTAAAATGTTATTTCAAAAACAAAAAGAGAAATAAAGGGAGAAGGAAGGAGGGTGAGACAGAAAGGGAGAAGGAGAACAGGAGGAGGAAGAGAAGGAGGAAGAAGGGAACATCACTATGTTCTTAGAACTGTATCTACAAATCACATTGAATCTGTTAAAAACAAATTAAATTAAAAAAAAAATAATAAGTTCTGTTCTGAGTTCCAGTTGTTCAGAGCTCAGAAAGAAGTAACAGCAAGCATACAAACACAACAGAAAACCATCAGGAAGTGATCAATTCTCAATCAACTCAGCAACAGTAACAACATATTGCAACACCTTGGGTTGCTCTTCAGACTTCCCTGTGCGTTATCAACTTCTTCCCATACCAAAAATTTTCAACATTTGCAGAATGTGAAAAAGAAAAAAGAAATAAACTAAACGTTTTGCCTAAACATTTTGCTCAAAATCCATATTTCTCAAATCCTCCCAATTCTAGAAAAGACTATAAGCAAACATGAAGTAAGCTTAGTTAACACTGAATACAAATTAGAAAGGAACATGAGAGTTGTTCAAATAGAGCAAGTTTCTAATATGGAATAGAGTAGCCCAAATGCAAAAAAACACACAACACACAATTCTGAAAATAAAATTAATAAATAGGAAAAGCAGTTAAAAATGCTTACCTTTAAGTTTCTTTTCTTCCTTAAATTTCTTTTTTTTGGGCCCAAGTAGGTGTCGTTGTTGCTCATAGAAAGGGTCGTATGTGGACAGCAAGCCTGCACTGTAGTATTGGTACTGCTGCAACTGAAGCAAGGAAAACCATGTTGGGCTTGTGTGTCTTCTACAACACGGCCTTCCAAACATCTGCACTACAGAAAGCTTAGACAGAGGAAACCACAGACCCCAAACAGTATTCTTCCCAAAAGAAGGATTTAATATATCAAAAAGAAGTTTGTAACTTTAAAACAAAACTGGTTCAACTGTCATGCACTGAACATAACTTGAAAAGGAAAATCCAGGGGCCAGCACTGTGGCATAGCAGGTAAAGCTGCCACCTGCAATGCTGGCATCTCATATGGGCACCAGTCCCAGCTATTCCACTTCCAATCCAGCTCTCTGCAATGGCCTGGGAAAGTAGTGGAAGATGGTCTAAGTCCTTGGGCCCCTGAACCCATGTGGGAGACCCGGAAGAATCTCATGGATCCTGCCTTTGGATTGGTCCAGCTCCAGCCATTGTGGCCATCTGGAAGACCTCTCTGTAACTCTGCCTTTCAAATAAATAAATAAATCTTTAAAAAAAAAAAAAATCCATCATGCTCCTGAGTTTCTACCTGAATATTTACTTATTCTGACATACACTTGAGAGATAAAATTAATTCCTTCCTGAAATTCATCAGTAAGAAATAAACCATATTTCAATTATCAGTAGGTCCTCAAATTTACTAAGGTTCCTGATTCCTACTATTCTATTTTTTGAGCTATTACACTTATTTCAAACAGTCACCAATCATCCAAATTCTCCAATCTTTCAACTCTTTTCATGTCCCACTAAGAGAGTCTGCTGTTATTGCACATAATGCCTATACTGCCAAAACTCTATTCACATAGTAAGCCCTTTCAAACATTCTTTAAATCAACCCTTAAATTTGACATTTTCTCTCAAAATTATGTAGCCCAGGGGACAGCACTGTGCTGCAACTCCCTGAGACCTCGGCATCCAATATGAGTGCTGGTTCAAGTCTCAGCTGCCCTAGTTCTGATCTAACTGCCTTCTAATGTGCCTGGGTAGGCAGCAGATCAATAGCTCAAGTACTTGAGTCCCTGCTCCTAACTGGGAGACCTGGAGGGAATTCCAGGCTCCCAGATTTAGATGGGCCCAGTCGTGGCCATTTTAGCCATTTGGAGAATGAGCCAGCAAATGGAAAATTTCTCTCTACATAAAACTCTGCCTTTTGAATGAATAAATACATCTTAAAAATTGTGTGGTTCATTTCTTATTTTTGTTCCTGGATTATAGCCAAGTGAGTTGTCCAAGGACTAAAACCAGGATGAATGAGTAACATGGAGAGCTATTATGAGGCCCCTACCAAAATCAAAATTAAGTGAGCAACCATCAAGCTGTGTACAATGTCTATGAACTCCCCTACATGTAGGTTTTACTTCCATTCTTACAATGAGCAAATATTTGGACTACCAAGTGCCTTGGCACTGGACTTGAAGAAAAAACTCTCAATCAAAATGGTCAGATGCTCTGTTTATCACTTCTATATGTTTGCAAACTTCAGGAAGTAATGTAAAATCCTTTAAACTAACGTTGGACCCTAAGAAACTGCTGGAAAATCATTCGGTCTCCAAATATGCTATTGGTCATTATGTACAACAGGTCACACTTCTGGCAAAATTCATAATGTTTTCTTTTCTAATAGCTGGCCCTTCAAGCTATCATCCTAATGTTAGTTTGAGAAGAAAACAGTTTTTCCAAGAGCCTCTTTTTTAAATGAGAAACCACTAGAATGTATATTTGCAGCTCTTCAACAGGTAAAACACAGAATGACCACATGACCCAGTAACTCCCATGCCAGAGAAATGAAAGTCAATGAATCCAGAAAAACCTGCACTCAAATCTTCCTAGTAGTCTTAGTCACAACTGCCAAAAAGCAAAACAACCAAATCAGAAGGATGGGAGAATAAAATATGATATGAATATTTAGAATGTTTGGCAATAAAACCGTATGAAGTCCTGATACATGCCACAACATAGATGAACCTTGGAAAGAGCTCAGTAAGAGAGGAGCTGAAAAGACCACATGCACATTTAGAGACAGAAGATGGACTGGCAGTTGTCTGGGAAAAGGAAAATGAAGCGCACTAAGGAGTGTGGAGTTTCTTTCAAGGGTGATGAAAACATTCTAGAATTAGTGATGATGATAACACATAATTATACTAAAAGTCACTGAACCGCATGCTTCAAAAGTCTAAGTTTTTTGATAGGTGAATTTTGTTATCAATAAATTCACCTAAACACCATCTAAATACAAGGTTAAAATGATTTATCTTTATTGCCAGCATTGTGGCAAAGCAGGTTAGGCCACCACCTGAAATGCCAGCATCCCATGTGGGCTGCAATTCAAACCCATGATGCTCTACTTCCAATCTAGCTCCATGTTAATACACCTAGGAAAGCAGCAGATGATGGTTCAAGTATTTAGGCCACTGCCATCTATGCAGGAAACCCAGATGGAGTTCCAGAATCTTGGCTTCACTCTAGTGAAGCTCTGGCAGTTGTAGTCATTTAGTCATTTGGGAAAGGAACCAACAGATGGAAGATATCTCTCTCTCTCTCTCTCTTTGAAACTCTGCCTTTCAAATAACATAAAAAAATCTTTAAGAACAAAAGTAAGAGGCTGGCACTGTAGCATAGTAGACTAAACCTCCACCTATGGCACTGGCATTCCACAGGGGTACCAGTTCATGTCCTGGCTGCTCCTCTTCTGATGCTGCTCACTGCATATGGTCTGAAAAAGCAGTAAAAGATGGCCCAAGTGCTTGGGCTCTTACATCCATGTGGGAGACCCGGAAGAAGCTCCTGGCTCCTGGCTTCAGATCGGCTCAGCCCTGGCCGTTGCAGCCATCTGGGAAGTAATGGAAGACTTTTCTCTCTGTCTCTCCCTCTTTGTGATTGCAACTTGCCTCTCAAATAAATAAATAAATAAAAATCTTTAAAAATGTATCTTTGATGACTACAAACCAGAAAGTGAATACCAAGAATGAAGTCTGATTTCTGCTGAAACTCTCACCTCCTTGTCTTTACTATACTTATTTTGGTGCAGCTTCTTGTATTTGTGAAGTCGAAGCATGTTGTGAAGTTCTTCTCTGCTGAGATTGAGATCCTCCTCATCTTCATCATTGTCTTCACTCTGAGACTCTGCCTCACTGGACTCATCACTTAGCAGAATGCTCTGAAAAGGGGATAAAATGGAAATGTAACATTTGCCATGAACCAATTCCATTCATACTCCGCCTTGCGGCGCCGGCACACCGGGTTCTAGTCCCGGTCAGGGCGCCGGATTCTGTCCCCGTTGCCCCTCTTCCAGGCCAGCTCTCTGCTGTGGCCAGGGAGTGCAGTGGAGGATGGCCCAAGTGCTTGGGCCCTGCACCCCATGGGAGACCAGGATAAGTACCTGGCTCCTGCCGTCGGATCAGCGCAGTGCGCTGGCCACAGCGTGCCGGCCGTGGCGGCCGTTGGAGGGTGAACCAACGGCAAAGGAAGACCTTTCTCTCTGTCTCTCTCTCTCACTGTCCACTCTGCCTGTAAAAAAAAAAAAAAAAAAAAAAAAAAAAAAAAAAAAAGGCGCCAAAGGCCAGACTCAGAAAAACAGAAACAGTTTGCAACTTAACAGATCTTGGCCTCGGAATACAAAGTTCCAGCATTTCCAAAGATCCCAAAACAATGATAAAAATAATGAAAGACAATCACTCCAATTTCCCTTATACTACTTTCATCAATTCAACTGAAGAGAAAAAAACACACAGGGCCAGTACTGTTTCATAGCAGGTAAAGCCGCCACATGCAGTGCCAGCATCCCATTGCTCCACTTACTATCCAGCTCCCTGCTAATGCTCTTGGGAAAGTAGCAGAGGATAGTTCAAGTGCTTGGGCCCCAGTACCCTTGTGGGAGAGCCAGAAGAAGCTCCTGACTCCTATCAGACCAGACCAGCTCCAGCATTGCAAGCCATTTTGGGAGTGAACCAGAAGATGGAATATCTTTCTCTCTGTTTCTCTCTATAAGTCTGCCTTTCAAATAAATAAATAAGTCTTTAAAAAAAAAAAAAAAGGAAAGGACACTAATTAAACCTAACAGGCACAAGTTAAAAAGCACTTAAACATGGGAAATGCCATAAACAAGTGAGCTACACTGTACTTATAATATATATTAGATGTTCTAATTCAACATCAAATACCAAGGCCAAAACGTAACAAAACACTACCTCTTGGGCATAATCTCTTGGGGGGCATAAAGCAACACAGACAGCAAGCTGTGATGTCCAAAAAAGAAACAACCAAAATAAGCTTTAATTTACAGATAGATAAATAAAATCTGGTATACTGACAAAAGGAAATGTTATTTAGCCTTAAAAAAATTAGCTAATATATGCCACAACATAAATAACTTTGAAACAAAAAGTCACACATTTTATTACTCAGTATATATGAAGTGTCCAGAATATGCAAACTGATCAAGACCAGAAAAGGACTCATGATTGTCAGGGGCTAGTGGAGATAGAGAAGGGGCAGTACCTGGGATCAGGGTTGCATCATGGTAAACTAAGCCACCACCTGCAACGCAAGCATCTCATATGAGTGATGCTTTGAGTCCTGGCTGCTCCACTTCCAATCTAAGTCTCTTCCTATGTACCTGGGAAAGCAATGGAAGATGCTCCAAGTGCTTCTGACCCATTTGAGACACACAGATGAAGTTCCAGGCTCCTGGCCAATCTTTGGCTGTTGCAGCCATTTGGACAGTGAACCAGTGGATAGAAGTCTATGTTTCGTACTGTCTCTATAATTCCCCCTTCAAATAAATAAAGAAATCTCAAAACATACACGAACACAAAGAAGAAAGGGGAACAATTTCACCAAGAGTACAAGATATCTTTCTGGAGTGATGAGATGTTATGAAATAGTGGTAGGACTGGCATTAACACATATCAGGTAAAGACACTGCCCATAAACCCAGCATCCCATGTGGGCAACAAGTTCTCTACTTCTGATTCCACTCCCTGCTAATGTGCCTAGGAAAGCAATGGAAGATGGTTCAAGTGCCTGGGCTCCTGCCACCCATGTGATAGACCTGGAAGAAATTCCTGGTTTCAGCCTGGCTCAGCCCTAATTGTTGCAGATATGTGGGGAGTGAAACAGTAGACTGACATTTCTGTCTCTTCCTCTCTCTCAGTAGCTGTGACTTTCAAATAAATAAATAAATAAAATCTTAAAAAAATAAAAAAAAAAAAGACAGCCTGGGGCCAGTGTTGCGGTGGAGCGGGTAAAGCCACTGCCTGCAATGCCAGCATCCCATAGGGATGCCGGTTCGAGTCCCAGCTGCTGTACTTCTGATCCAGCTCTCTGTCATAGCCTGGGAAAGCAGTGGTAGATAGCCCAAGTGCTTGGACCCCTGCACCCATGTGGGAGACCCGAAGAAACTCCTGGATCCTGACTTCAGATCGGTGCAGCTCCGATCATTGCGACCAATTGGGGAGTGAACCAGCAGATGAAAGACCTCTCTCTCTGTCTCTCCTTCTCTTTGTGTGTAACTCTCACTTTCAAATGAATAAATAAATCATTAAAAAAAAAAAAAAGAGGGGCTGGCACTGTGGCATAGTGGACTAAGCCTCCACGTGCTATGCCAGCATCCCATATGGGCTCCAATTAGAGTCTCAGCTGCTCCTCTTCCAATTCAGATCTCTGATATGGCCTGGGAAAGAAGCAGAAGATGGCCCACGTGCTTGGGCCCCTGCACCCACATGGGAGACCCAGAAGAAGCTCCTGGCTCCTGGCTTCAGATGGGCTCGGCTCCAGCCATTGCAGCAATCTGGGGAATGAACCAGTGGATGGAAGACCTTTCTCTCATCTGTAACCCTACCTCTCAAATAATATATAAAATCTTAAAGAAAAAAAAAGTGGCAATGGCTACACAACATTGTGAATATGCTAAAAATTACTAGATTGTAAACTCTAGAAAGGTGAATTTTGGGGCCGGCACTGTGGCACAGCACCCACGTGGGAGACCCAGAGGAATCTCCTGGCTCCTGGCTTAAGATCTGCGCAGCTCCGGCCATTGCGGCCATCTGGGAAGTGAACCAGCAGACAGAAGACCTCTCTCTCTCTCCCTCTACCTCTCTCTGTAACTCTTTCAAGTAAATAAAATAAATCTTTTAAAAAAGATGAATTTTATGACAAGTGAATTATATCTCAATTTCTAAAAATGTGACTATTAAGCATAGAGATTTATATTCTGTACATGAGCCTTTTAAGACTTAGAATAATGAAGGATTTAAATTACACTGATCTCTTCAATGTAAAAGTATGAAACAGAGAGATAACTAGTTTAATAGAACAAACATTATCCTTAATTCAGCCTGTCCATTAGTGGTAATCTTTTAAGAATGGAAATGAGATTATAACATGGCTTGTAAAAACTCTAATGGCTTAAAAGACTATAAAGTAAAATACAAATTCCTTAGCACAGAATATAAGGTCCTGTAAGCTCAGTATATGTTCATCTTCTCATGCACTGTCTCTGAACATCTTATGCTTCTTCTCCAAACCTGGAGTTGCTTCCTTTCTGAGGACTTAATGCAGCTTCTACATCTGACTGAAAGGCTCTGAATTTAGACTGTCACAGATCCTCTCTCTCCACTCAGAAATCAGCTGATATGTCACCCTTCTTAAGAGGCTGTTCTTTACATTTTTACAGTCTCATTCACCGCTCTGTCCTTTAGAATGTAAGCTCCCTCCACAGGACAAAAATCGCTCCCTCCACACACAAAAGTACATGGATGCACACAATCAACACTTGGTTAATGAATGCAGAATTCACTCAGGGAATGATGGTAACTAAATTAATATTTCTGATTCTAACATGAGTCAATGATGGATAGGATTACATCATGTTAATTTTTTGTTCTTTCTTCACAGAAAATGATTTCACTGGGGCCAATTGTGGTACAGCAGGTTAAGTGACCGCCTGCAACACTGGCGTACCATATCAAAGCACCAGGTAAGAAAGAATCTCACTGCTCTGCTTCCAATCCAGCTCCCTACTAGTGTGCCCGGGAAAGCAGTAGATGATGGCCTAAGTGCACCCATATGGGACACTTAGTTCTTTTTTTTTTTTTTTTTTTTTTTTGACAGACAGAGTGGACAGTGAGAGAGAGAGACAGAGAGAAAGGTCTTCCCTTGCCGTTGGTTCACCCTCCAATGGCCGCCGCGGCCGGCGCGCTGCGGCCGGCGCACCGCGCTGATCCGATGGCAGGAGCCAGGAGCCAGGTGCTTTTCCTGGTCTCCCATGGGGTGCAGGGTCCAAGCACCTGGGCCATCCTCCACTGCACTCCCTGGCCACAGCAGAGGGCTGGCCTGGAAGAGGGGCAACCGGGACAGAATCCAGCGCCCCGACCGGGACTAGAACCCGGTGTGCCGGCGCCGCTAGGCGGAGGATTAGCCTAGTGAGCCACGGCGCCGGCCGACACTTAGTTCTTGGCTTCTGGCTTCAGCCTGGACCAGCCACACCGGTTGCAGCCATTTGGGCAATGAACCAGCGCATGGAAGATCGTTCTCTCTGTCTCTCCCTTTCTCTCTGTCACTCTTTCAAATAAATAAATAAATAAATCTCTTATAAAATAATAAAAAAATGACTTCACCAAACCCTCCAGTTTTCTCTATTCTTTTCAAAAAATGACATCCAGTGTTAACAGCCTCATATCTGAAAAAAATCTGTCATTCTGTCAGAATGAGCTGGTAAATTTCCAGTCTATCAGGAATTTTGGTCGTTATTTGGATAGTAAATATTCTGCCTTATCTCTTACCTTTAGCCACTTTCTGCTTTTCTTCAACTTAGAAAAGTTATATAAATTCCCCTTGTCAGATTTTGATTCTGTACAAAGAAACATAAAGAATTAAAAAACTGAAAGAAGGACTGCCCCAAGAGAATTGATGGTGCAAAGAAGATCTCCCATTACACTGACCTGACTGAAGAACTCCGTTCAGCGAGTATGTGTTCAACATTCCAGAACTGCTTGCTCCAGAAGTTTCACCAAGTAATGAATTCGGAGGCTCTTCCTTAACTTGCATCAAGGGATCCCCAGACTGGGGCAATAAGGGATTACTGTCATCCAGTCCATCTTCACTGTCATCACTAAAATTCAAAAATGGTGGGTAAGTCCACAACCACAAGTGATCCAGCAAACTGCAATAATTCAAGGTTAGGGGCTAGTGTTGCATAGCGCATAAAGCTGCCACCTGAAATGATGGTACCCCATTTGGGCACCAGTTTGTATTCTGGTTGCTCCACTTCCAATCCAACTCCCCAATAACGGCCTGGGAAAAGCAGTAGAGAACGGCACAAGTGCTTGGGCTCCTTTCACCCACGTAGGAAACCCAGAAGTTCCTTGCTTCAGGCTCCAGTCTGGCCCAGCCCCAGCTGTCAGGGCCATCTGGGTGTGAACCAACAGATGAAAGATTTCTCTTTTTCTCTCTGTCTCTCCCTCTCTCTATGTAATTCTGATTTTCAAATAAATAAAAATAGAACCTTTGAATAAGCTCACTGTGTTTTATTTGAAGAAGAGAAAGAGAAAATATAAAACAATAAAAGCCATAAAATATTTTAACCTTAAAATACGTAGGACTGATGGGAATCATAAGTGTCATATTGCAAACATGGAATATCACACCTAGAAATATTTCTGTTGAAGATGGCTGATGTTTGTCGCAGGAAATGGTCCAACCGGAGGGCCCTCTCCAGGTACTGAAGGTAGAGGGGCTTCGCCAGCTCAGAGCAGCCGCCATCGTCCCCGGCACCCAACTCCGAGGCCATAGAACAGATCTGTCTTCATGCACAAGGGCCTGGATTATACAGCTGCAGGATAGAGATAAGTGTGAAAGATGAAATAACCACTTATTCCCCATTTCTTTATCCCACCTGCTTTCAATGTGAAATCAGACTTTCCAGGGGCCGGTGCTATGTCATAGTTGGTAAAAGCTGCCACCTGCAGTGCCGGCATCCCATATGGGTGCCAATCCTGGCTGCTCCACTTACAATCCACCTCCCTGCTAATGTGACTGGGAAAGCAGTGTAAGTTCTTGGGTCCCCACACCCACGTGGGAGACTTGGAAGGAGCTTTGAGCTCCTGGCTTCAGATCAGCCCAGCTCTAGCTGTTGCAGCCATTTGTAGAGTGAACCAGAAGTAGATCTCTCTCCCTCTCTCTCGCTCTGTTCTGCCTCTCTGTAACTCTGCCTTTTAAATAAATAAATAAATAAATAAATCTTTTAAAGAAAACCAGACTTTCTAGAAAACACTGAGAAGACAGTTGTTTGCACAAAGATCACAATAAAGTTGTTAGACACTCCTAACAAAAAGGCAGAAGTTAAAAGGATGGGAAGAACATCAAATATAGAACACTGTCAAATGTCATAATATTCATATACTTTGCCAAAACAGTACCTTAAAATGTTTACTTACTCCTTTTTTCCTTACAATTAACAATTACCACAACCAGTTGGTTGTGGAATAACCAACTATCCAAATCAGTATTACAAGCTCAACATTGTGCACCTCACAACATAGTACAGGAACTTTGGGTAGCACTGCTTTCAAAACGCTAATTGTAGGGGCTGGCGCTGTGGCATATCAGGTAAAGCTGCTACCTGCAGTGGCAGCATCCCATAGAGGCACTGGTTCAAGTCCTGACTGCTCAATTTCCAATCCAGCTCTCTGTTTAGCCTGAGAAAGCAGAAGATGGCCCAAGTCCAATATCACATATAAGATATGGGGGGAGGGGTTGTTTCTGGTTGTTTTAGTGAAGTTGTTGTGTTTTGTTTTTTTTTTAAAGACTGATTTATTTGAAAGGCTGAGCAACAGAACCAGCACCCACATGGGAGACCCGGAGGAAGCTCCCAGTTCCTGGCTTTGGACTGGTGTAGCTCCAGCCATCTGGTGAATGAACCAGCAGATGGAAGACCTCTCTCTTTGTCTATGCCTTTCAAATAAATAAATTAAAAAAAAAATACTAATTTTGTATTTAGCTTTGTGTAAATATGTCAAGAATTCTATAGGGGCTGGCACTGTGGTGCACTAGGTTAATCCCCCACCTGTGGCATAGGCATCCCTTATAGATAGACGGCAATTCTAGTCCCGGCTGCTCCTCTTCCCAATCAGCTCTTTGCTATGGCCTGGGATAGCAGTAGAAGATGGCCCAAGTCCTTGGGCCCCTGCATCCAGAAGGAGACCCAGAAGAAGCTCCTGGCTCCTGGCTTCGGATCAGCTCATCTCTGGCCATTGCAGTCATTTGAAGAGTAAACCAGCAGAATGAAAGACCTCTCTCTCTCTGGCTCTACCTCTCTCTCTTTTTTTTAATTTAAAAAAGTTTTTTTTTTTTTTTTTTTTTTTTGACAGGCAGAGTGGACAGTGAGAGAGAGAGAGACAGAGAGAAAGGTCTTCCTTTTGCCATTGGTTCACCCTCCAATGGCCGCTGCGGCAGGCGTGCTGGGGCCGGCACATTGCGCTGATCCAAAGCCAGGAGCCAGGTGCTTATCCTGGTCTCCCACAGGGTGCAGGGCCTAAGCACTTGGGCCATCCTCCACTGCACTCCCGGGCCATAGCTGAGAGCTGGCCTGGAAGAGGGGCAACCGGGACAGAATCCAGCGCCCCGACCGGGACTAGAACTCGGGGTGCTGGCGCCGCAGGCGGAGGATTAGCCTACTGAGCCGCGGCGCCAGTAAAATAAAATAAAATAAATAAAATAAAATTTCACCTACAGATCCATATTAAGATCCCAGGAGGCAGCTGGCGCCACACACATCCCACATACCCACATCCCACACTGGAGTACCTAGGTTTGATTCCTGACTCCAATTTCCTGCCAGTGCAAACCTGGAGAGTAATTATTCCAGTAATTGGTTTCTTGCCATCTTCAGTCTCGGCATGGACCTGGCTATTGCACACATTTGGGAAATAAACTAGCAGATAGGAGCTCTTAGCCACCCTGACTGTCTTTCTCTCTCTCTGCATAGCAAATAAAAAAAAGGAAATTTTTTAAAATTAGCTCTTACAACTTAATTCAATACAAGACAACTAAACAACTAACCCAACTGTAAAAAAAGGTAACAGATTTTGAACATTTCAGCACAAAAGATAAATGAATATATGAATAGCAATGAACAGATGCTCAAAATCAAACAAAAATTACAAGACACTACTTGATGCCCACTAAAATGACTGTAACAAAAAAGACAGGGGCCAGTATTGTAGCGCAGTGGGTTGAGCTGCCACCTGGGATGCTGGAATCCCACATGAGCATTAGCTGAAAACCTGGCTATTCTACTTCCCCTCCAGCTCCCTTTTAACACACCTGGAAAAGCAGCAGAAAACAGCCAGTCTTTGGTTCCTGACACCAACAGGGGAGACCCTGATGGTATTCCTGGCTCCTGGCTTCTGCCTGGCCTAGCCCCAACTATTGTAGCCATTTGAAGGGTGAACAAGGGGATGGAAGATCTACTCCTACCCCATCTTTCTCTAACTTTGAAATAAATAAACCTTTTCTTTAAAAAAAAAAAAAGTAATTCTTGAAAAGTATGTAAAGAAACGAAAACCTTCATACAGTGGGGGTGAAATGCAAAACACAGTCACTTTGGAAATGTTTGGCAGTTTCTTAAAAACTTACTATAGGCATCAGCATTGTGGTGCAGCAGGTTCAGACACTACTTGTGTCTCTGGCATCCCATACTGGAATGCCAGTTCAAGTCCCAGCTGCTCTACTTCTGATCCAGCTTTCCTGCTAATGTGCCTGGGAAAACAGCAAAAGAAGGCCTAAGTATCTATGCCCGTTAGCCCCATGGGACATCCGGATGGAGTTTCTGACTCCTGACCTGGCCTGGCCCCAGTCATTGTGGCCATTTGGGGAGATCATCCCTTCCTCTCTTTCCATCACTCTGCCTTTCAAATAAATAGAAAAAAATCCTTTGAAAAATAATAAAATTCAACATAGGGGGTCTCTGTTCTGATGCAGCAGGTAAAGCCTCTGAGCATAATGCCAGAGGGCTCATTTGAGTTCCAACTGCTCTGCTTCCCATCCAGCTTCCTGTTAGTACACCTGAAAGAGTGGCAAAACATGGCCCAGCTGCTGGAGCCTCTGCTATGCATGGGGGAAACCAAGATGCAGTTCCTGGTTTATGGCTTTGGCTTGGCACAGATCTGGCTATTGCTGCCATTTGAGGAGTGAACCAGCAGAGAAAATATCTTTCTTACTCTCTCCCCTACTCCCTCAGTCACACTTTCATAAAATTACTTAAATCTGGGACCGGCACTGTGGCATTGTGGGTAAAGCCACCGCCTGCAGTGCTGGCATCCATATGGGCACTGGTTCTAGTCCCAGCTGCTCCTCTTCTGATCCAGATCTCTGCTATGGCCTGGGATAGCAGAAGTTGGCCCAAGTCCTTGGGCCTCTGCACCTGTGTGGGAGACCCAGAAGAAGCTTCTAACTCCTGGCTTCAAATCGGCCCAGCTCTGGCCATTGTGGCCAATTGGTGAGTGAACCAGCGAATGGAAGACTTCTCTCTCTGCCTCCCTGTAACTTAATAAATAAATCTTAAATAAATAAATATTTAAAATGGGGGGCAGACACTGTGGTATAGTAGGTAAAGCTGCTGACTACAGTCCGGCACCCTATGTGGATGCTAGTTCAAGTTCCAGCTGTTCCACTTCCAATTCACTGCTCGGAAAGCAGTGGAAGATGGCCCAGGTCCTTGGGCCCCTGCACCCTCGTGGGAGGCCCAGAGGAAGCTTCTGGCACCTGGTTTCACATCTGCACAACTCTGGCCACTGAGGCCATCTAAGGAGTGAGCCAGCAGATGGACGACCTCTGTCTCTCTGCCTCTGCCTCTCAAATAAAAAAAATATTTGGATCAGAAGTGGAGCAACCAGGACACGAACTAGCGCCCTTATGGGATGCTGGCATTGTAGGCGGAGACTTTACTCACTATACCACAACCCCTATATTGAATTTATTTTTTTTTAAAGATTTATTTAATTATTTGAAAGGCAGAGTTGCAGAGAGAGAGAGAGAGAGTCTTTGATTTGGTGATTCACTTCCCAAATCACTACAATGGTTGGAGCTGGGCTGGCCTAAGGCGAGGAACCTAGAGCTTCTTCCGAGTCGCCCATGTGGGTGCAAGGGCCCAAGCACTTGGGCCATCTCCCACTACTTTCCCAGGCCATAGCAGAGAGCGAGATCAGAAGTGGAACAGCCAGGATTCCTAACTAGTGACCATATGGGATGCCAGCACTGCAGGTGGCAGCTTTACCTGCTATGCCACAGCACTGGCCCCTGAATAAATAAATCTTTAAAAAAAAAGAAAAAAGAAAAATTTTTAAAAGCTCAATATAAGGCTACAGTGTAAACTCCATTTCTAGTTATCCACTCAAAAAACCTTGCATCCTCCATCTATAAAATATCTTGCATCCCCCAACTCTTATGGAGATGTTCATAGCAGTATTCTTAATAATAGTAAAAAAGTAAAACAACCCAAATATTCATTAACTAATCACTGATAAAATGTGGCACATCCACACAATGGAATACTATTAAGCAATAAAGGAATGAGCTACTGATACATGTAACCATGTGAATGAACTTCAAAAACATTATGCTAAGCAAATGAAGTCCACACAAAAGGCCACATTTTGTATGATTCCATTTATATGAAATATACAGAAGAGGAAGTCTATATACAGACAAAAAGTTAAGTTCATGGCTGACTGGGGATGGAAAGCAGAACTGACTGTATATGGGTATGAGGGATTCTTTATGGGGGATAAAAATGTTCTGGGGGCAGGTGTTTGATGGAGAGGTTAAGACACTACTTGGGACACCAGCACCACATATTACAATCCTGGGTTTTCCTAGTTACATTCTCCACTCCAGCTTCTTGCTACTGTACACCCTGGGAGTAAGCAGGGGATGTCTCGAACATTTTGAATGGTTCCCTGCCACCCTCATGGGAGACCTATATTGAGATCCTGGCTCCAGCTAAAGCCTAGCTATGGCTGTTGCAGGAATCTGGGCTGTGAACTAGTAGACAGGAGATAGGTCTCAGCATCTGTCTCTCTCACCACTTTTCAAACAATTTTTTTAAATGTTCTAGGGATGGCATTTAGTCTACTGATTAAGGCACTCCTTAAGATGACCATCCGGGCTGGCACCGCAGCTCAATAGGCTAATCCTCCGCTTTGCGGCGCTGGCACACGGGGTTCTAGTCCCGGTTGCCCCTCTTCCAGGCCAGCTCTCTGCTATGGCCCGGGAGTGCAGTGGAGGTTGGCCCAAGTGCTTGGGCCTTGCACCCCATGGGAGACCAGGAGAAGCACCTGGCTCCTCCTTCTCTCTCTGTGTAACTCTGCCTTTCAAATAAATAAATAAATCTTTAAAAAAGAAAAAAAAAAAAAAGTGTGTGGCATGAAAAGCCCATGCATGAATTTTTTAAAAATCTCATTAATATTACAGTAAATTCTCCCTTTCAAAGTGAGACATGAACCACTCCAGATTTCAAAGAAATGTGGTTTTAAAAATAAAACTCCTTTAACTATAGAACTGCAAATAATTTGTTTTCACGTGTATGTGTGAGTATATGTTGAGACTGTATTTAAAACTGCTTGTCTCCCTCCTGAGGTTTGTTTTTTTTTTTTTTTAAAGATTAATTTCATTATTTGAGAGCTAGAGTTACAGACAAAGAGAGGGAGAGACAGACAGAAAGGTCTTCCACCTGCTGCTGGTTCACTCTGCAAATGGCTGCGACAGACAGGGCTGGTCCAGGCTGAAACCAGAAGCTTGGAGCTCCATCTGGATCTCCCATGTGAGTGGCAAGGACCCAAGCACTTGGGCCACGCTTTGCTGCTTTCCAAGGCACATTAGCAAGGAGTTTAATCAGAAGAATAGCCATAACTTGAACTGGCATTCTGATATAGGATGCCAGCACTGCAGGTAGCAGCTTAGCCCACTGTACGACAACCCTGGCCCCTCTGTAATTGCCTTTTAAGTTTACCACCTTCTCTGTTCAGGTCAGATGCATTACTTACTAGCCTCTTTTTTTTTTTTTTTTTTTTTTTTTTAATTTGACAGGCAGAGTTAGACAGTGAAAGCAAGAGAGCGGTCTTCCTTCCATTGGTTCACCCCCCAAATGGTTGCTAGGGCCGGCGCTATACCGATCCAAAACCAGGAGCTAGGTGCTTCTTCCTGGTCTCCCACGCGGGTGCAGCACCAAGCACTTGGGCCATCCTCCACTGCCCTCCCGGCCACAGCAGAGAGCTGGACTGGAAGAGGAGCAACTGGGACTAGAACCAAGCGCCCATATAGGATGCCAGCGCCGCAGGCGGAGGATTAACCAAGTGAGCCACAGCGCCGGCCCTCTTTACTAGCCTCTTAAAAACACTGCTACTCTAATAACAGAACTTGGAAATCCCATATTTGCCTTTCTCTCATTCTCCCTGTTGTTATCCAACTTCAGCAGAACACCTGACATTTCCCAGTAGCCCATTTCCCTCATCCTTAAAATTCTAAAGTCATTCGCCTCTGACCTTGAGAAGACTTAAGGAGCAAATCTCCCCCTCCTCTTTAATCTGACCTTAGCTCACTGGTCTCCCTCTCTCACTCTTTGTAGTATTTGAGTCACCAATACAAGCTGACTTCATCAGTCTACATTTGTAACTCTTTAGTCAAAATGATTCTGCACGTTGATGTAGAGGAAATGACTACTATGGGTCATTCCCATGCATTAACACTGTAAAATTTATCCTGTGTCATTCTTAAATTACTTATGTTTCTCTCACATATTACAACTGAGCATCATACTGCTTTTAAAAATTATACATAGATACGGCCGGCGCCGCGGCTCAATAGGCTAATCCTCCGCCTAGCGGCGCCGGCACACCGGGTTCTAGTCCCGGTCGGGGCGCCGGATTCTGTCCCGGTTGCCCCTCTTCCAGGCCAGCCCTCTGCTGTGGCCAGGGAGTGCAGTGGAGGATGGCCCAGGTGCTTGGGCCCTGCACCCCATGGGAGACCAGGAAAAGCACCTGGCTCCTGGCTCCTGCCATCGGATCAGCGCGGTGCGCCGGCCGCAGCGCGCCGGCCGCGGCGGCCATTGGAGGGTGAACCAACGGCAAAGGAAGACCTTTCTCTCTGTCTCTCTCTCTCACTGTCCACTCTGCCTGTCAAAAAATAAAAAAAAAAAATAAAATAAAATAAAAAATTATACATAGATAATATTACCTACAGATTTCATGTCAGGTTTTAAAAAGGAATATTATAAAATTGTGATAATAAAGAGTTGAGTCTGATACAGTTGAGAATCGGGATCTCTGAAGTCCACTGTTAATTAGACTGGATAAAGGAAGTCAATTCTGCTACCAACTCTTGCTGGTGGACACTCTCCATATCTTTGAAAACTTCTTGGACTATTCCGTGTTTATTGGCACTTTTGGGGGGCCGGCACTGTGGTGTAATGGATAAAGTCACTGCCTACAGTATGGCATCCCATATGGGAGCCTTCTACTTCCTGGCTGCCTCACTTCTGATCCACCTCCCTGCTAATGGCCTGGGAAAGCAGCAGAACATGGCCCAAGTGCTTGGGCCCCTGCACCCGCATGGGAGACAAGGAAGAAGCTACTGGATCCTGGTTTCAGCCTGGCCCAAATAAAACCTTTGCTGCCATTTGGAGACTGAGCCAGCAGATGGAAGATTCTCTCTCTGTCTCTCCTTCTCTAACTCTGCAATACAAATAAATACATAAATCTTTAAAAAAAATTTTTATTCCAAATATGGAGTCCATCAAAGTCCTGTCATTCATTCTTACTGTTTAAAAAATCTCATCTGCTACTCATACCTCAATTAACACTGCTAATACGACTGCCCCTCCAGCCTTTACCTTACAACATATACAATTCACACTTCCGGATGCTTGCTGGATATTCCACCCTTGACGTATCACCAATCCCTACAGACACAAATGTCTCATCGGCCCCCACAGCAGCTAGTTTATCTTTCTTTCCTATTTATATAACTGTTATTCAGAACCAAAATCTGTAATTCAGTTTTTTTACGTTCCCCTCAACTTTTCTTACATGCGATCAGTCCCTCTGTGTAGCTAATTCTTTGAGTATAATGTCTGGAAACTTATCTTTCCATCCCATTATCAGTGTTCTCATTTACGTTTTTTTTTTTTTTTAAGATTTATTTATTTTATTTGAAAGTCAGAATTACACAGAGAGAGAAGCAGAGAGAGAGAGAGAGAGAGGTCTTCCATCCAATGGTTCACTCCCCAATTGGCCGCTGGTTCACTCCCCAATTGGCCGCAATGGCCAGAGCTGTGCCAATCCGAAGCCAGGAGCCAGAAGCCTCTTCCAGGTCTTCCACGCGGGTGCAGGGGCCCAAGTACTTGGGCCATCTTCCACTGCTTTCCCAGGCCATAGCAGAGAGTTAGATCAGAAGTTGAGCAGCCGGGTCTTGAACTAGCACTATATGGGATGCCGGTGCTTCAGGCCAGGGCATTAACCCACTGAGCCACAACGCCGGCACCCTCATTTACGTTCTTAACATTTCACATCCTGGGGCCAGCGCTGTGGCGTAGTGGGTAAAGCAGCCACCTACAGTGCCAGCATCCCAAATGGGTGCCGGTTTGAGTCTCAGCTGCTCTACTTCCGATTCAGCTCTCTGCTATGGCCAGGGAAAGCAATGGAAGATGGCCCAAAACCTTGGGTCCCTGACTGTGGGGAGCAATCCGGACTAGACTGAGTTACTGGAATTAAGACTTATTCTATGCATCTGCTCTCCCACAATATGGCGCTGGGAGAGAGGTAAACAGCTTCCGCACAGCTGCCTCCAGTTCAACCAATAAACTGTAGGACTTGCTCCTGATTGGAGAGCAGCGTACTCGGCGTGTGGGCAGCCGAGTTAGGATTGGCGGAGGAGGACTATAAAGGAGGAGAGAGACAGCATGCACCAGGAACATCTATGGGGAACATCTATGGGGAACATCTAGCTGAAGGAACACCTGTGCAGCCCCCAAGTAGAGCCGGCTGGCGGTGTGCCGCTCCCCTGCGGAAGTGGGGAATGTGGCCAGGGGGAACTGCCCTTCCACGGAGGTGGAAGGGATAGTAGCCAACCCGGGAAGAACCAGCAGCAAACCCGGGGAGGGCCGAGCAGACGAAAGAACAGCGCAGGGTCCTGTGTCGTTCCTCCACGAAGAGGGGGAGCGACACCTGACTTCAGATCAGCGCAGCTCTGGTCATTGTGGCCAAATGGGGAGTGAACCAGTGGGTGGAAGACCTCTTTCTCTCTGTCTCTCCTCTGTGTTAATTCTTTCAAATAAATAAATAAATCTTAAAAAAAAAAAAAAAAAAAAACAACCTCACGTCCTAAGTCAATCTCTCCTCTCCATGTTCTCCTCTAATCTATCTCTGAAGCTACTATCAGATCTGAATTCATAAAACATCATTCTAATTATGTTGTTATTCCTCAATCCTCCACTACCAAACTCTGCTACATGTAAGAAAAATAAAGCCTCATGACTAGGTTGACCATAGCTTCTAATCAGTTTGCCCAAGACAGTCCAAGTTTACACCTTGCTGTCCTAAGCATAAAGTTACTAATAGTTCTTCTCCCTTCAGATATCCATGTGTGAACGATAAATTATTCAGTCACCCTACCCATGGTAAGTAATAAAATAAAATCAAAAAGCTCTTATTTACTAAGAGGCTACTATGGTACCATACAGTGAAAGAAACATGCAAGGAGGGAAAGGCCAGGCCTGCCAGGAGCAAAGGCAAACATAGCCCTGTACTTAGAAGCCAGAAGCAACCTACGCAAAAGGATCACTGTAGCTACTGGAAAGAGTCTAGCAATTCAGCAAGCATAGTTTACCCAAACCACAAATCTTCAAAGATACAAATAATGCCTGCATTTTAAATAGAATGAAGAACTCTTGGCCAAAACAGATGGCCTTTCCACTGAATTCTTAAATGGCAAAGAGAAAATACTTTGGTCCATTTTTTAGATATATTTTGAGAAATTAAAAAGTGCATATACAAGTAAGTGTACTTCACAAAGTTCATGGGAAATGAAACAAAAAGTTGATCTGGGTGCAAGAACATTTGAAACGATGCACTTAGAGGGCCTTAAAAAGTATGCTTTTGTTTGAATCATCTTTAGATTACTTATAATACCTAACACAATGTAAATATTACCTAAATAGATGTTACACTGTATTATTTAGGGACTAATAGGAAGAACATCTGCACACGTTCGGTACTAATGCAGTTTACTTTTTCCCTGAATATTTTCAGTCCAAAGTTGGTTGGACTCACGGGTGTGAAACCTAAAGATACACAGAGTAGACCATGTTACCAAAGACAAAAAAAATCAGTAATGATGCATTTGAGATCTTCTAGGAAACAATCATTTCAACCTCCCAGAAAAGTAACTTTGAGAAGATAAAAAAACAAAACAAAACAAAACAAAACATAAGAATAAGGAAAAATCACCCTGATAAACAACTGCCTTAGAGAAATTCTCTGAGACACTAGAAACAGAACATTTGGTCAAACATGTTTATTCCCTATTTATGAAATAGTGAGGGTCTAAATATGACATAATCAAGAAAACCCAGAGAAGAAAAGCTTTCCTGATATAACTGGTGAATCTTTTAAATGGTAATTTTTAAGTTAGGCTATGTTAGCAATCCTTAAGCTATATTTGATAATTCTTCTGAGGAAAAACACCCAGCCTGAATTAATTAATAATTTATCCAATTAAAATTTTGGAAACACTGCTAACGATCTCTCTAACTGAAGAACCAGTAACTTCAATTTTCACAGCTAGATCCATAAAAACACTTAGCTTTCTCAGGAAATGAGATAGCTAGGAAAACATGCTCCTGTAGAAGAGATAACATAAAGGACTGAATTTAAAGCCCAGAAAATCTTGAGCAGCTCAGTTTTCTCCACAAAGGGATGATAACATAGCTTCCTTGGTAATCACTTGCAAAAAAAAAAACCAACAGGACTGCACACAAACTCTTGGGGATCTTTAGTATTGGTTCCACATAGTTAACCTATTATTACATGAGCCACAGTGAGAGGTCATTACCGAAAAAATAAAGCAGGGACCAGTGCTATGGCACAGTAGGTTAAGCCTCTGCCTGGGGTGCCAGCATCCCATATGGCTAATGGTTCCATTTCTGATCCAGCTCTCTGCTATGGCGTGGGAAAGTAGTAGAAGATGGCCCAAGTGCTTGGGGCCCTGCACTCATGTGGGGACCCAGAAGAGGCTTCTGGCTTCAGATCAGTCCATCTCCAGGAGTGAATCAATGGATGGAAGACCTCTCTCTGTCACTCCCTCTGTAACTCAGCCTCTCAAATAAATAAATAAAATCTTAAAAAAAATTTACTTATTGAGAGGCAGAGTTAGAGAGAGAGAGAGATAAGTTTATTTATATGAAAGAGCTACAGAAAAAGAGAGAGAGAGAGAGATCCTCCATCCTCCATCCACTGGTTCACTCCCCACATGGCTGCCAACAGTCAAGGCTGGGCCTGACTGAAGCCAGGAGGCAGGAGCCTCCTGGGGTCTCTCAAGTGGATGCAGGGGCCCAACCACCTTGCCCATCCTCTGCTGCTTTCCCAGGTGCACCAGCAGGGAATTAGATTGGAAGTGGAGCAGTTGGCACTCAAACTGATATCCATATGGGATGCTAGCATTGCAGGCAGTTGCTTTACCTGCTATACAACACCAGCTCCTCAGCGATTATATTAACAGAAAATATAATTTCTTTCTCATCATTACATTAATGATATGTGAATAAGAAGTATGTTTGCATCATACTAGGTAGTCAATAAACACTTGTTAATGATGGATTTCTTTCCCTCTATGCAAGAAGCCTTGGGGTGAGGGCCTCCAATACAGAGGCTTCCAAGCAGAGGCCCAAGTTTTTATTTTATCAAATACTAGAAAGCATAGGATATGTACAACTTCTATTGTGAGCTATATGCCAAACGCTTTATATTAACTCATTTAAACCTTATATGAGGCAGATACTAACACAATTACCATTTTACAGATTAAACTGTGCTTAGGTAACTCACTCAAGGTCATGAAGCCAGAAATTGCAGCATCAGAACTAGAATCCAGGAAGTCTGACTCCAAAGCCCCACAGGATTAACTCTCCCAATATTGTCTGAAGTCTCTCCAGAAAAATCAAGAGATCCAGCAAACTATGCCACTGGAATATTCCACGCAGTATTCTAAAGTATTCAATGATTTTTTATCAATATAGACCCAAGATATTTATTTTATACTATGGGCTATAACCTAATACTACTTTTGTTATTTTGCAGCCGGAAGCTCTCTGTGATGTCTTCTGTGCTTTTCTGATATACTGCCATCAATGTGGAGTGGCTGCTGCTGCTGCCATTGTTTTTAGAGCAATTCTTTACTTTCTGGCTCTTTAAAAAACAATCAAGGCTCACCTTATAGATATTTCCTGCACCAATCTTAGAATCAGCCCTTTCAAGCTCTCCTAAATCAATGTTGGAGAACATTATTAGAAATCAAGATCTGGATATTAGATGTACTTGTGGGTATCATTTCTTTTGAGCTTCTCAGCTGTCAAAGCATGGAAATACAAATTATGTGTATATATAAACCCAAGGATGTACGCACATCCATAAATATTTTTTTTTTTTATTTTATTTTTGACAGGCAGAGTGGACAGTGAGAGAGAGAGACAGAGAGAAAGGTCTTCCTTTGCCGTTGGTTCACCCTCCAATGGCCGCCGCTGCAGCCGGCGCACCGCGCTGATCCGATGGCAGGAGCCAGGAGCCAGGTGCTTTTCCTGGTCTCCCATGGGGTGCAGGGCCCAAGCACTTGGGCCATCCTCCACTGCACTCCCTGGCCATAGCAGAGAGCTGGCCTGGAAGAGGGGCAACCGGGACAGAATCCGGCGCCCTGACCGGGACTAGAACCCGGTGTGCCGGCGCCGCAAGGTGGAGGATTAGCCTATTGAGCCACGGCGCCGGCCCATAAATATTTTTTTAAAGATTTATTTATTTACTTGAAAGTCAGAGTTACACAGAGAGAGAAGGAGAGGCAGAAACAGAGGTCTTCCATCCGCTGGTTCACTCCCCAGATGGCCGCAATGGCCAGAGCTGCACCGATCTGGAGCCAGGAGCTTCCTCCAAGTCTCCCATGCGGGTGCAGGGGGCCAAGGACTTGGGCCATCTTCTACTGCTTTCCCAGGGTCACAGCAGAGAGCTGGATCAGAAGTGGAGCAGCCGGGACCTGAACCAGCACCCATATGGGATGCCGGCACTGCAGGCAGTGGCTTTACCGGCTATGCCACAGCGCCGGCTCCCCGTATATATCTCTATAGATAATCATCAGCATCCATACTGAGCTAAAGGGATTCATACTCATGTCGCCAACTCTAATCCATTACCAAACGGATCATTCCAGCTTCCTCTTCTTATTATCTGAAAATCCCCACACCAACAGTGCGAAGTCTGTCACCACCATCCGCTTACTTAATTGTTCAACTGCAGTATCCCTATCAGCATTGTTAACTGCTAACTTGAAACCCCCAGGATACAATTTATCAGTTACAGGACCCTGTGTATGTGGCATTCCTCTGTCTTACCACTCTACCACTCATTTCCAAGGTTACTTTGATGGCACTTTACACCCTATACCCTCTCTTTAAAAAGGCTGTTACACACACTTAGATACATTTAGATTTTCTTGTCACAGGTTCTATTTCTTCCTGGAATCCCTCAACCTCTTAAGATTTTTTTCTAAATAGTATGCATTAAAGTTTACTATTTGTGCTGTAAAGTTCTATAGGGTTTGACACAAGCATAATATCATGTATTTCCCACTACAGCATCAAACAGAATACTTTATCATGCAACTGTAACTGAATTAAATGGAACTACAATCCTTGTTGAAAACAGTGTGGTAAGGCAGACAGAAACTAAAGAATTGTGAGTTAAATCCACTGATAAACCACAAACTTTATGACTGAGGTATCTTCTCAGAGTTCCAACAGCTTCATTGTAAAATGAGGGAATTCAATTAGATAATTATCTCACATAATTCTAACTCTATGAACTCAACAGTATTTATTTATTTATTTATTTATTTATTTATTTTTGACAGGCAGAGTGGATAGTGAGAGAGAGAGAGAGAGAGAGAGAGAGAGAGAGAGAGAAAGAGAGAGAGAGAGAGAGAGAGAAAGGTCTTCCTTTGCCATTGGTTCACCCTCCAATGGCCGCCGTGGTCAGCACGCTGCGGCCGGCGCACCGCACTGATCCGATGGCAGGAGCCAGGTGCTTCTCCTGGTCTCCCATGGGGTGCAGGGCCCAAGCACTTGGGCCATCCTCCACTGCACTCCCTGGCCACAGCAGAGAGCTGGCCTGGAAGAGGGGCAACCGGGACAGAATCCAGCGCCCCGACCGGGACTAGAACCCGGTGTGCCGGCGCCGCAGGCGGAGGATTAGCCTATTGAGCCGTGGCGCCAGCCCAACAGTATTCTTAACCCAAGTCAAAGAGAAAATTAAAGCTTACAGTTTGAGGAACTTGCATAATATCTTATTGCCAGGAAGTGGTAGGGCTAACACTTTAGCTCAGGGGTTAATAAATTGTGACCTACAGGCAAATCCAGCCTAAAAGCAAAGAAAAAGTATTTACATTTTTAAATGCCTAAAAAAAAATAGTTTGTAGCACACTAAAGTTATATAAAGCTAAAACTTCAGGGTTGGCACTGTGGCAAAGCACGTAGGCATCCTATAAAGGAGCTGGTTCAAGTCCCAGCTGCCTCACTTTCTATCCAGCTCCCTGCTAATGGCCTGGGAAAGCAGCAGCAGATGACCTAAGTGCTTGGGTCCCTGCACCCACGTGGGAGACCCAGAAGAATCTGCTGGCTCCTGGCTTCAAATCAGCTCAGCTCCAACTGTTGCGGCCATTTGGGAAGTAAACCAGGAGATGAAAAATTCTAACTTTGACTTTCAAATAAATAAAAGATCTTAAAAACAGGAGAAAAAACTACAACTTCAATGGTCATATTTAAAGTTTTAGTGAAACACAGCCCCATTCATTTACTTCCAGCATCACTCACACAACGGCAGAGCCAAGTCACTGCAACAGAGGAGAACAGCCTGCAAAGACCAACACACTAACTACTTCACGCTTTACAGAAAACCCTGCCCAATGCTGCTCCAGGGCCTAGCTGACTATTATATTCCAATGATTCTAAAAAAGCAAACCACTAACAACATTAGAATAACAGCACGCGCAATAGGGCAGGCAGTTGGTCTGGCGATTAAGACACTGCTTGGGTTACTCACATCCAGTATTACCTGCATCCCATATCCAGGTACGTGGGCTAGGGTCCTGGGCTCTGCCCAATTTGGGCTTCCTGCTTATGTGCAGCCTGGGAGGTAGGTGATGGTTCAAGTAGCTGGGCCCCTCCCATGTACGTAGGAGACCCAGATTGAGTTTCCAGCTCGTAGCTTCAAACTCATCTAGGCCTGGACCTGCACAGGCATTTGAGGGATCAACCAGTAGAATAGAGATCTTTGTCAATCTGTCTTGTTGTCTCTCTACCTTTCAAATAAATCAAATAAAACTACATGTAGGGGCCAGCGCTGTAGCACAGCAGGTTAAGCCTCCACCTGCAGAGTCAGCATCCCATTTGGGTGTCAGTTCAAGTCCCACCTGCTCTACTTCCTAACCAGCTCCTTGCTAATATACCCAGGAAAGTAGTGGAAGATGTCCCAAGTGCCTGGGCCCCTGCCACCACATGGGAGAACAGGAAGCTCCCCACACCTGGTTTCAGCATGTCCCAGCTCCCAGCCACTGGGGCCATTTGTGGGGTGATCAGCACATGGAAAATCTCTCTCTCTCTCCCCATCCTTCTCCCTCTCTCGCTATCACTCTGCCTGTCAAATTAATAAAACTTTATGGCTGGCACCGTGGCTCACTAGGCTAATCCTCCGCCTTGCGGCGCCGGCACACCGGGTTCTAGTCCCGGTCGGGGCGCCGGATTCTGTCCCGGTTGCCCCTCTTCCAGGCCAACTCTCTGCTGTGGCCAGGGAGTGCAGTGGAGGATGGCCCAAGTGCTTGGGCCCTGCACCCCATGGGAGACCAGGAGAAGCACCTGGCTCCTGCCTTCGGATCAGCACAGTGTGCCGGCCACAGTGTGCCGGCCACAGCGTGCCGGCCGCGGCGGCCATTGGAGGGTGAACCAACGGCAAAGGAAGACCTTTCTCTCTGTCTCTCTCTCTGTCCACTCTGCCTGTCAAAAAAAATTAATAAAACTTCAAAAAAATAGAATGCAATCTTTTTTATTTATTTGAGAGGCAGAGACAGACACACAGAGATTTTCATCCACTGGTTCACTCCTCAAATGCCCACAAACATCAGGGCTGGGCCAGATGGAAGCTGGGAGCTGGAAATTCAATCCTAGTCTCCCACATGGGTGACAGGGACCCAAGTACTCGAGCCACCACCTGTTGCCTTCAAGGATACACATTAGCAGGAAGCTGGCATCAGGGCAGGAGCCAGATTCAAACCCAGACACTCAAATTTCAGATGTAAATGTTCAAAGGAGCACCAAATTCCTGATCCAACATGCCTCCAGATTTACACATGACAGCTTTACTGGTAAGAAGTTAGTAGCTGCGTTGGATAAAGTGTGGGAAAATGTGACCTGGTATACGAACAGAAAAATGATTAATTAACATAAATATGGTCAAAACAATGCTAGAACCGAGAATGTTTCTTCAATATGCCGCCATGAAGGTCAATAAAGTGTCAGTCATGCCTGAGAAGAATATGAAAAATAAAATGTTTACATGGACTGCATTATCTCGTTCAGGAACTGCTATAATGTCCACTCGGACTTTTACATGGAATCCAATAACTGTATCTCAAGAAAGAACAAATTGGGGCCAGCGCTGTGGTGCAGTGGGCTAAAGCCCCAGCCTGTAGCACCGGCATCCCATATGGGCACCTGCTGGAGTCCCAGCTGCTCTCTGCTATGGCCTGGGAAAGCAGTAGATGACAACCCAAGTCCTTGGGCCCCTGCACCCACGTGGGAGACCCAGAAAGAACTCCTGGCTCCTGGCTTTGGATCAGCTCAGCACCGGCTGTTGCAGTCATTTGGAGAGTGAACCAGCGGAATGGAAGACTTCTCTCTCTGGCTCTACCTCTCTCTGTAACTGTCTTTCAAATAAATAAAATAATTCTTAAAAAAAAAAAAAAAAAAGAACAAATTAAGGAAGAAGGAAGTTTTCAGGAAATGGTAGCAAAAATGAAGGCAGTGGTCAGGTTTTCTTTTTTTAATATTTTTTAAGATTTACTTTATTTATTTGAAAGACAGAGTTACAGAGAGAGGTACAGAGAAAGAGGGCTTCAATCTACTGGTTCACCCCCTAGATGGCCGCAACGGCTGGAGCTGCGCCGATCCAAAGCCAGGAGCTTCTTCCAGGTATCCCATGTGGGTGCAGGGCCCAAGCACTTGGGCCATCTTCTACTGCTTTCCCAGGCCACAGCACAGAGCTGGATCGGAGGAGGGGCAGCCGGGACTAGAACCAGCGCCCACATGGGATGCTGGCGCCATAGGCCAGGGCTTTAATCCGCTGCACCACAGCACTGGCATCAGTGGTCAGGTTTTTCATATGAAAATACAGAAATGGCACTCCAGAATGGAACGATGAGGACGGCGGTGAACTGTAAATCGCATTAAGTTTGAAATAATAGGAATAATAATCCTAAATTAAACTTAGCTTGAAAGATGAATACTGCTTGGCAGAGCTTGAATAATGACTAATTTGTTTTTTCAAACTTATTAGTGC
Source organism: Oryctolagus cuniculus (assembly GCF_051225735.1). NCBI lineage: Eukaryota > Metazoa > Chordata > Mammalia > Lagomorpha > Leporidae > Oryctolagus > Oryctolagus cuniculus. The sequence goes on from NC_142878.1 coordinate 64,394,183, forward strand.
AGAAGGTGGTTAAGGTTTAAAGACACATTAAACACAATTTAAAGATTATGATTTATCCCAGGTTCATTTGTAGTCAAAAAAACAAATGAACATTTGCACTTAAGTTTATGAAACTCCCTACTGCTCTTTCTCATTAATGTCTATTGAACACCTAATGAACTGCCATACTCAAGGGACTTAATAGTCTGTGGGACACACAAATAAATCAGTCCAGTTATATGTGCATATACGGAGAGTACAGAGGGGAATCTACAAAGCTAACACAAAATGAAGCAGGCTCTTAGGTGTCATAGATAAGTGTAACTCCAGGGAGCAGGAATGTGGCACAGCAGGCTAAGCAGGTTAAACCACCATCTGCAGTCCCAGCATCCTACATGGGTACCAGTTCGAGTCCCCAGTGCTCCACTTCTGATCCAGGTCCCTTCTAACGCTCCTGGAAAAGCAGCAGCAGATGACCCAAGCCCCTGGGCCCCTGCACCCATGTATGAGTCCCAGAAGAAGTTCCTGGCTCCTAGCTGCACCCTGGCCTAGCTCCAGTCACTGAAGTCATTTGGGGAGCGAACCAACAGATGGAAGATCTGCCTCTCCTTCTCTCTCTGAAACTTTTTCAAATAAATCAATAAATCTTTGAGGGGGGGAGTCTAACTCTAATGTTTCCCTTAAAAGAGAGATATGAATTACCTGTACTTAGTTTTTTGGGTTTTTTTTTTTTTTTTTTTTTAATTATCAGGGTACTTCAGAAAGCTCATAGCCGGCGCCGTGGCTCACTAGGCTAATTCTCCGCCTTGCGGCGCCGGCACACCGGGTTCTAGTCCCGGTCGGGGCGCCGGATTCTGTCCCGGTTGCCCCTCTTCCAGGCCAGCTCTCTGCTATGGCCAGGGAGTGCAGTGGAGGATGGCCCAGGTGCTTGGGCCCTGCACCCCATGGGAGACCAGGAAAAAGCACCTGGATCCTGGCTCCTGCCATCGGATCAGCGCGGTGCGCCGGCTGCAGCGGCGGCCATTGGAGGGTGAACCAATGGCAAAGGAAGACCTTTCTCTCTCTGTCTCTCTCTCTCACTGTCCACTCTGCCTGTCAAAAAAAAAAAAAAAAAAAAAAAAACTCATAGAGGACTGGGCTTAGCAGTTAAGATGCCCATTGGGACACTCACATCCCGTATCAGTGCTTGGTTCAAATCCTGGCTCTGCTCCAGAGTCCAGCTTCCTACTAATGCACAACCAGGGACAGCAGATGGTGCTTCATGGAAAGGTCCCTGCGACCCAAATGGGAGACAGAATGAGTTCCAGGCTCTCGGCACAGGCCTGGCCCAGCCCCGGCTATCACAGCATTTGGGAATTGAACCAAGAGACGAAAGATCTCTGTCTCCTCTGTTCTCTTTCAAATACATAAAGTTTTTTTTTTTTTTTTTTTAAGGAGGTAACCTATTTGTTTTATCTTTTAATAGCATTTCCAGAAGGTATACTCTATACTAAAATACCCTGAAAAACTCATGTCCACTGATGTTGTGCCTCTTTACTAATAATAATTTCCCGGGGCCAGCTGCAGTGCCAGCAGCCCATATGGGCGCTGGTGCAAGTCCCAGCTGCTCCATTTCAGATCCAAATCTCTGTATGGCCTGGAAGGCAGTGGAGGATGGCCCAAGTGAGCTGGAAGAAGCTCCAAACTCCTGGCTTTGGATTGGCAACGTTCCAGCCGTTGCAGACAATTGGAGAGTTGACCAGCGGATCGAAGACCCTTCTCTCTCTCTCTCTGTCTCTCTCTCTGTGTCGCTCTTTCAAATAAACAAGTAAATCTTTTAAAAAATAATTTTCTTTGAAGTTAAAAATATGTCACAATAGTTGGTTATATTTACTTCACCCAAGAAAAAAATTAACTACTCTGCACTTAAGTGCTGAATGTTTTAATTAATACATCATTTAACCTCCAAACTGGAAATTATGTTCATCATTTTATAGCTAAGAACTGAAACCAAAAAAGTTTAGGTAACTTACCCAATAATAGGATTCAAATCTTTAAAAAAAATTTATTTGAAAGACAGAGTTACAGAGGAGAGACAGATTTCTTCCATCTGCTGGTTCACTACCCCAGTGGCCCCAACAGCAGGGGTTAGGCCAGACTGAAGCCAGGAGCCAGGAACTCTGAGTCTCCCATATAGGTGGCAGGGGCCCAACCACTTGGGACATCTTCCACTGCTTTCCCAGGAGCATTAGCAGGGAGCTGGATTGGAAGCAGAGCAACCAAGACTCCAATCAGTGCTCATATGGGATGCCATGCTCACAGTGCAGCTCAAACTGCTGCACCACCATGGCAGTGCCCAAACCTATCTTTTAAAAGCAATGTCTTTCCAGTATCCTAACATGCCTCTCCTTAAACTACCAGTGATTTTTCCTGTAAGAAGTCGTATTCATGTTTTTGTGAACATGCTTTAGACAATAATCCTACTTTATGCTATGGAAACCACTAGTTTTTCCCTTATGTAAAAGTACAGGGTGGATGTGTGGCACAGTGGGTTAAGTCACTGCTTGGGACGCCCACATCCCACATCAAAGTGCCAGTTCAAGTTCTAGTACTGTTTCTGATCCAGCTTCCTGCTAATGTACCTGGGAAGGCAGTAAATGATGACACAAGCACTTGGGTCCCTACCAACTCAATGTGAGACCTCTATAGAGTTACCTGCTCCTGGCTTCCACCTTGCCCAGCCCCAGGTTTATAGGTATTTGGGAGTGAACCAGGAGATGCAACACCTCTCTCTCCCTCACTGGCTCATTCTCTGTCACTCTGCCTTTAAAATAAATAAATCTTTAAAAAAAAAAACAATTTAGCTATGCATCCAGGACTCCCCCTAAGGCAAGGTTTCTTAAACTATGAGCAGACAGAAAAAAATTTTATATTATTTTTTCACTAACCTACAATTTTTTTTGTTTTGTTTTGTTTTGTTTTGTTTTTTGACAGGCAGAGTGGACAGTGAGAGAGAGAGACAGAGAGAAAGGTCTTCCTTTGCCGTTGGTTCACCCTCCAATGGCCGCCACGGCTGGCGCGCTGCGCCGATCCGATGTCAGGAGCCAGGTACTTCTCCTGGTCTCCCATGGGGTGCAGGGCCCAAGTACTTGGGCCATCCTCCACTGTACTCCCTGGCCACAGCAGAGAGCTGGCCTGGAAGAGGGGCAACCGGGACAGAATCTGGCGCCCCGACCAGGACTAGAACCCGGTGTGCCGGCGCCGCAAGGCGGAGGATTAGCCTAGTGAGCCGCGGCGCCGGCCAGTGGTATTTTTTTAAATATGTACTTATTTATATGAAACGCAGAGATATAGAGAGAGAAGGAACGAGAGAGATACTCCACCCACTGAGTTACTCCCAAAATAGCTGTAATGGCCAGAGCTGGGCCAGGTGAAGCCAGGAGCCAGGAACTTCTTCCGGGTCTCTCAGGTCACTAACCTATAATTGAAATCAGGATTTCCCTCAATTTGAATGTGGGCAACAAATCACAACAGTATTAACAGAACTATCACCAGTTGTTTCTTAATTTAATAACATAGAGCAGAATTTCTTTCTTTCTTTCCTTCCATCCTTCCTTCCTTTTTTTTTTTTTTTTTAAGATTTTAGGGGCCAGCGCTGTGGAACAGTAGGTTAATCCTCCGCCTGCCACGCCGGCATCCCATATGGGTGCCGGTTCTAGTCCTAGCTGCTCTACTTCTGATCCAGCTCTCTGCTATGGCCTGGGAAAGCAGTAGAAGATGGTCCAACACCCTACACCCTACGTGGGAGACCAGAAGAAGCTCCTGGCTTCGGACTGGCGCAGCTCTGACCGTTGTGGCCATTGGGGAGTGAACCAACGGACGAAGACCTTTCTCTCTGTCTCTCCCTCTCACCTGTCTGTAACTCTGCCTCTCAAATAAATAAATAAAATCTTAAAAAAAAAAAAAAAAGATTTGTTTTATTTATTTGAAAGACAAAGTTACAGAGAGAGGTAGAGACAGAGAGAAATGTCTTCCATCCGCTGGTTCACTCCCCAGATGGCTGCAACAGCTGGAGCTGTGCCAATCTGAAGCCAGGGGCCAGGAGCTTCTTCAGGGTCTCCCATATGGGATGCTGGCACTTCAGGCCAGGGCATTAACCTGCTGCGCCATAGCGCCGGCCCTGAGCAGAATTTCTTATATCCCTAATTTTCTTTAAATACATGTAAACTGTTTTTTACACATATAAAAATTACACTGAGAAGTTTCAAAGGCTTCATTAGACTGCCAAGCAGTCCAAGGTACATAATAAAAGAACGATCTTCAGTCACAATGGTTTTTTTCAATACATAATTTGTCAACTACATCTACTATTACTGATCTCCTAACCTAACACATAAGGAAATCTCCCATATGCACTTATTAAAGACACAGCACCATGGTTCAAGTCCTGACAACTTTACTTCCTGCTAACCCATATCCTGGGAGGCAGAGGTAACGGCTCAAGCACTTGGGTCCCTGCCATCGTGTGGGAGATATAGATTGAGTTCCTCGGCCCTGGGTTCAGCCTGGCAGAGCCCTAGCTGGGCATTTGGGGAGGGAACCAACAAAGAGACCTATTTGCCTTTGAAGAAATGAAAATAAATTTTTCAATTTTTAAACTGAACAGTGTTTCTATAACTGGATTTCTGAACTAAAATACATGAAGAATCTTATTAATAACTTCACATTCCTCTACAAAATAGTCTTCAGAATTTTGGGGGGAAGGCAAAAGTATTATAAAATAATATTGAATGTCACTAACTCGCTATCTGATTTTAATTTTCTCATATATAATAAGAGAATATCTACTAGAGGGTTTTACAATGATTAAAATTACATACAAGGTACCTACTATAGTTACTGGCTCATAAGGGATATTTAATATTTGTGCCTACTCTTGACATCTGAAAGTTACAGCCTAACATTAAAATTCTGATGAAGACGCAGCTTTCAAACTTCTCAATTTGACTTTTTCTATACTTCATTAACTCTCTCTTTTGACCACTGTAAAATCAACAGCACCGTACATCATATCTGTATTTTATGAACATATATGTTGACATGTGAAATCTCCAAGCTAGTTTTCTTTGTGCAGAGAGGCATCAAGTATTCCTTCCCTATCCCGTGTCTCCACGTTTATGTGGTCATCAAGCTGTCCTGATACTTGCCCTCCCTGATATCATGACAATGCTCATTGAGTGAAATGACACCATCACAGTTTATCATCTGCTGCTTTGATGATGCACACTGCCACAAAAACAGCTGCTACACAGTACTATTTAGAAATTAATGATAAAGAAAAAAGTCTGTTTATGTCCAGCCATGGTAGGCCTACATAGCATACTGGCGGCAAACAACCAGTGCTGAAGTGGAGAAGCTATGAAATGACGGGAGCCTATGGCAGGCTGTGCCTATATATCACTTCACTAACGAAGATTCAACGCAGTATTTGGGATGTGATAAATTCAAGTTTCGCTTTTTGGAATTTTCAAAATATTTTTACCTTGATTGGTTGAATCTGTGGACGTGGATCCTGCAGATGCAGAAAACTGACTGCATAAATATCTAAAATTGGGGGTCTGTGCTGTGGCATAGCAAGTTAAGCCTCGCCCTGCAGTACCAGCATCCCACATGGGCACCAGTTCAAGTACCAGCTACTCCACTTGCAATCCAGCTCCTGCTAACACACCTGGGAAAGCAGCGAAAGATGGCCCAAGTACTTGGGCCCCTGCACCCATGTAGGAGACACGGAAGAAGCTCCTGGTTCCTGGCTTCAGAAATGGTCCAGCCCCAACCATTGGAGCCATTTGGGAAGTGAACCAGCAGATGGAAGACCTCTATATCTGCCTTCCAAATAAATTATTTTAATAATAATAATCTAAAATTGTTGTCGTACAGGAAGAAGAGAGTTTGAGAATTTCAAGCATACAACACAACCAGGATGGAGTATTATTTGGCAATAAAAAAGGAAATAAGTTTTGATAAATGCTACAATGTGGATGAGTCTTAAAAAGATCAAGTGAGGGGCCGGCGCTGTGGCGTAGAAGGATAAGCTTCTGCCTGACATGCTGTCGTCCCATATGGGCACTGATCCAGCTCCCTGCTAATGTGCCTGGGAAGGCAGCAAAGATGGCCCCAGTGCTCAGGACTCTACATGCCCTTGGGAAACTCAGAAAAGTTCCTGGCTTTGGCCTGGCCCAGCCCTGGCTATTGTGGCCACCTGGGGAATGAACCAATGGATGGAATATCTCTTAATCTAACTCTGACTTTAAAATAAATAAATAATTTGTTAAAAAACAACAACCAAAAAAGAGAATGAAATGCCCTAGGCAAATTTCCAGAAACAGAAAGTAGATTAGTGGTTACTGGGCTTGAGAAAGGGAATGGGAAGTGACTGCTAAGGGGTTCCTGTAGCTTCTTTTTGGGGTGATAAATTAGATAGTGACAGCTGTGTAAAACTATGAATGTACTAAAAACAACTTAACTCTACACTTCATTATTTTAAAGATTAATTTATTTGAAAGGAAAAGTTACAGAGAGGCAGAGAGAGAGAGAGCGAGCGAGCGAGCAAGCGAGAGAAGTCTTCCATCCACTGACTGACTCCCCAAGGGGCCACAACAGCCAAAGCTGGGCTTATACAAAGGCAGGAGCCAGGAACTTCCTCTGGGTCTCCCACACTTGTGCAGGTGCCCAAGCACTTGGATCATCTTCCACTGCTTTCCCAGGCCACTGCAGAGAGCTGGATTAGAAGTGAAGCAGCTGGGACTTGAACCAGCGGCCCACTTGGGATACCGGCACTGCAGGTGGTGGCTTTACCCACTAAACCTCAGCACCAGCTCCAACTCTACATTTTAAAAGGCTCTTCTTTTTTTGGTATGTAAATCATATCTCAATAAAGCTATTTAAAAAAAATTGAGAAGGCCAGCATTATGGCATAGCAGGTAAAACCCCTGCCTGCAATACCAGCTTCCCATACTGGCTTGGTGCGAGTGCTGACTGCTTCACTTCCAATCCAGTTCCCTGTTGGTGGCCCAGGAAAGGCAGCAGAGGATGACCCAAGTACCCGGGCCCCAGCACCCACATGGGAGACCTGGATGAAGCTCCTGGACCCTGGCTTCGGCCTGGCCCAGCCCTGGCTGTTGTGGCCATCTGGGGAGTGAACCATCAGATGGAAGATCTCTGTCTCTCCCTCCCTCTCTGTAACTTTGATTTTCAAAATAAATAAATCTTTAAAACAATTTTCTTTAAAAGCTGCCACTGGTAAGTCGCAATAAACATTTCATTGGGAAAGGAAACCATGAAGGTCAGTGACTGGAACACTAAGCTGGTTACCTGAGATGCTCCCTAGGTCAACCTCCAACTTCCCTCCCGTACTCCTAGTAAGTTTAAGAACACGCAACTAGACGCAGCGTGGGAATCAAAGAACTCGAACTCGGCACGGTTGGGACCAGAATAGTAAGAGCTTTCTTAGGCTCTATCGCTCCTAGACTGTAGGGGGCTTCCATCCCTGGTGATCACGGAAGTAGCACTTTTCATTAGCAAGCTCCAGAAGGAATGTCCAAACAGGATGACACTTGCCTAGCCGCCCTGAAAAACCCTGAAATACCAGAAGGGGGTGTCACCTACACACTCCAAAGCCCGTGCACGTGCTGGCCTGCTCCCACCCAACACCAATAAGCAGCGTGCACCATTTGTCCATATCCCGACTTGCTCCGTATAAATGGAAACACTATCAAGCCCTCAGATTTGGTTTATTTCAAATGACAGGCATAACCCTCACCGGGTTCCCATTCGAGCCCAACCAGCCTCCGCCCCTGCCCCTCCCCATCCCCAAACCCACACACGTGTTAGCCGACACCGCCCCACCGAGTCCCACGTGCACCTGGGCTAACACTCTCCCCACGTGGGAGCGCCCCACGGGCTTCCTCGGGTGGTTGAGGTCACCGCGTGACCCCTGGTCTCCAGGGGTGTAAGAGGAGCAGGACGAGGCCCAGGTCCCTGAGGTCCCAACCCTGTGGGGAGTGTCCACACCCATCCTCCCTACTAACCCCAACAAATCAAAGGGCCGGGGGCGACGGCCCCTTTAAGACACGGCCCAGTCACTGCCCGCGGAGAGGGGCGCAGCGAGGCCTACACAACCCCCCCTCCGTTCGCCCGCCCACGTCTGGTCGCCTCACCTCGGGCCGCCGGGCCCCGCCGCCGCAGCGGCGGCGGAGGGGGGGCGGGGTGCGGGCGGGGTCCGGAGGGGGGGGTCGCCCCGCCGACGGTGGAGACGCGGTTCGCTCTCTGAGGCCGTGGGACGGTGACTGCGTTGGGCGTGGACGCTCCTAGCTCGCTCCCTCGGCGGCTCCTGGGACCCCAAGATGGCGGCGGCGCTGAGGCGGCTGCGGGCGCTGGGCCGGCGGCGGCGGCGGCCACTTTCACTCACTGAGAGGAGCGGAGCAGGGACACGGGGAGCCATGGCGGGGGGGAGGAGAGGCGCCATAGCCAGGCCAGAACAATCGAGCCGCTACTCGGCTGGCATACCCCCGCCCCGCCCACGCTCACTGCTCGTCGCCAGCCCGTGGCCGCCCGCAGCGCCGCGGCCGTCGACCTCGTGCAGTTCGCACCCCGCCGCTGCTGCCTGACGCCCCGCGCGGACCGGGGTTCGGGGGTGACCCTGATCCATGCCATCTGAGTGCAGATTGGTCGGGGCTGGGACTGGCGAAGATTGCCGAAAGGCGGCGGGGAGGAGGAGGAGGATGTCACCGCTAGAGTGAGCAAGCAGATCTCGCGGGAGCAAATGTCGCGAGAACTCCTCAGCCTTGCAACCGCCACAGAAAGGTTACTTTTCCCGGAAGTAACGTCAACCGAAACCGCCCGGGATCCTGGGAATATTGGCTCTCCTCAGGCTGGAGATGGGAGGGTGCGCTGAGCCCTCTTAGGGGCGACCGAACCTTGATTAGGATCACTAAAGGGGAAAGGCAGTTAGAGAGCTGGTATTTTAGCCTGTTTCTGGCCCCCCCCCCGGGGGGGGGGATTTTAAATAGTCGGGGAAGTTCATAGTGTGCAATGCCACTCCTGTATGGCAACTAGTTGAGGTTTCCCTTTTACATCGAAGACCAAGAGCAGTGGGTGAGGTGCCATGGCATGGTTAGGGCAGACCTCAGTGTGAAGGCGTTAGTATTCAAGGAATTGGGAACCCACACATCTGTAATGCCACATGTCACCCCGTTTTCACAGACACCCAGCTCCAAATAGGAAATAATTGGTTTTACCCGCCCCAGCTTCAAAGTTTGAACCCGCTGCTCCCACATTTACTAAAGTTAGTGTAGAGCCCAGCTGTAGATGCGGATTAGAATGTCCTGAAGTTAAATGTGTCGGCGGTGTTCCCCTTCCCTTTAATCCATTTAAATCTGGCTCTTAGTTTTCAAAGAGGAAAGTATCTGCTTAAAGTCATCAAGTAGGTTTCTTGTGCTGAATTTGCTGTACTTTAAAAAGTTAACTTTGTGGGGCCGACGCTGTGGCCCAGCTGGGTTAAGCCGCCGCCTGCAGTGCCAGCATCCAGTATGCGCACCGGTTCAAGTCCCGGCTGTTCCACTTCGGATCTCGCTCCCTGCTAATGCGCCTGGGAAAGCAGTGGGAAGATGTCCCAAGTCTCTGGGCCCCTGCACTCACGTGGGAGACCCAGAGCGGGCATTTGGAGACCGAGGAGCCAGCAAATGGAAAATTACCTCTCTCTCTCTCTCTCTCCCCCTTCCCCTCTCCCTCAGCCTCTCTAACTCTGCCTTTCAAATAAATGAATCTTTAAAAAAAAAAAACAGTTTGCCTAAGGGCGAAAGTGTAGTGTGGCACCCTTTATGTAAGGAAGGAAGGGAATATAAGAAAACACACAGGTGTCCACTCAAATGCAGAAGAAATCCAAGAAGGATTAACCAGAATTGAATGGGATTGTTTTCCTGTGTGGGAAGGGTGGGAAGAAAGGCCGCACTGGGAATGGAGTGACAGGATTGAGGAAGTGGCAAATCATTTTATACAGGGCTGACTTCTAGAACCCTAATAATGTTTCACATACCGCCAAAAATTAAAAAATGAAAACCAATAGGATCTGTAAGTAACAATGAGTTGTTCTGCCTGTCTGGAGCGGTAGCTGAAAGGAAAAGGAGAAAAAGGAGAAAAGACGGTAAGCTAGCAAAGGGCTAAGTTGCACTTTCAAGTTCAAATGTATCGCCAGGGCCGCGCTCACTAGGGTAATCCTCCGCTTTGCGGCACTGGCACACCGGGTTCTAGTCCCGGTCGGGGCGCCGGATTGTGTCCCGGTTGCCCCTCTTCCAGGCCAGCTCTCTGCTGTGGCCCGGGAGTGCAGTGGAGGATGGCCCAAGTGCTTGGGCCCTGCACCCGCAGGGGAGAACAGGAGAAGCACCTGGCTCACCTGGCTCCTGCCATCAGATCAGCACAGTGCGCCGGCTGCGGCCGGCCATTGGAGGGTGAACCAACGGCAAAGGAAGACCTTTCTCTCTGTCTCTCTCTCTCTCTCTCTCTCTCTCACTGTCTACTCTGCCTGTCAAAAAAAAAGAAAAAGATTTAAAGTTTAGATGTAGTCTGAATTACTGCACTAATTTTCTATTGCTTTGTTAGAAAATTACCACAAATTAAGTGGCTTAAAACAACACAGATGTATTACAGCTTGTTTTATTTGAAAGAGACTGCATATCTGTTGGTTCACTCCCTGAATGCCTGCAACGGCCAGGACTGAGTCCTGAATAAAGCCAGGAACCCAGAACTCACCCTGTGTCCCACACGGGTAGTGGAACCTAACGCCTTGAACCGTTGTCACTGCTACCTCCCAGGGTGCACATGAGCAGGAAGCTGGATAGCCAGGTGTCAAACCCAAGCACTCAGATATAGGACTGAGAATCCTAGCTAGCATCTTAACTGCTGTGCTGTGCACCTGCCCCCAACATACATTTTTTTTTTAAATTAAGGTGTTTAAAGTGCATCAAAATATACATAATATTGTCATTTTGAAGAAACTGTTAGTTTATGTTATATAATTTCTGATAGTAAACTAATAAAATTTGGGGTATGGAATTTGGAGAATATCCAACACTAGATATAAACACTTAAATGAATTTAAGCTACAGATTGCTAACATAGCCACTCTGCAGGAAGTGGGAAAGAAAAGAGCTAACCTAAGTAACAGACTATCTTGATACACCATGACAAAACCAGGTGAACTGCCTGCCTATGAATACTGTGATATCCATAGGTTTCTCACAGGAAATAGGTTAACGATTTGATACTCTGTGTACACTGGAGTTGAAGGACCAAGTAAATCTAGACAATGAGTTGGATTTCTCATTGTTAGAGCAAAAAGTTCTAAGAAAAGAATAAAAAGCTAACATGAGGCTTCTCTATATATATATTTGAGATATATAGATGGAGAGAGAGATGATATAAAAATAGATGTATGGGGCCTAAATTGTGGCAGTCTGTTAGACTACTGCCACCTGCTATATCAGCATCCCATATGAGTGCCAGTTCGAGTCCCAGCTGCTCCATATCCAATCCAGCTCACTATTACTGTGCCTGGGAAACAGCAGAAGATGGTGTGAGTGCTTGGATTCCTGCCATGCATGAGGAAGACCTGGATGGAGTTACTGGCTCCTGGCTTCTGCCTGATTCAGCCCCAACAGTAATGGCCATTCAGGAAGTGAATCAGTGGTTGGAAAACTCTGTCACTCTATTTTTCAAATAAATAAATCTTAGGGGAAAAAAAGTGTGTATGAACTGGTGTACATGTTTCCTACTTCTGTCTGCTTAGAGGGCCTAGAAGAAGTGAGGACACCCAGAAATTGATGTATAAGCACCATTCAGCAAACAATAAGGGAAACTTGGAGAAATGATGAATTGATTAATTCTTTGGCTAAGGCAAGAAAAATACAAGATAAGCCTGGAATATCTTATGGCAGAAAATAAGGAAATGCTCCCCCCCAAAAAAAAAAATGTCATGAGCACATTGGTACAAACTTGAAAGAGTTCCCAATGCCAAGGCAACCAAGTAAATACAGATAATGTTAGAGTATGGCCCATACACCATAGATAATGGTTGTAATACAGCTATGGTTTGAATAGGATATGGCTTCTGAAGTCATGCAGATAGCTAAATCTCAGTTATAAACTGATGATATTAAAAGGATAGAAACTTAATGCAATTATGGTGTTTAGGAGAAGGGCCTTAGTGGGAGGTCCTTAGATCCTTAGGAACAGACCCGTAGAAGGTGGCTGTTGAGCCCAATGCAGCTGTTTCCTGACTTACTATGTGGTCAATCCTGCATACACAGTCTACCATTGCTGTCTTCTAGCCGGAAACAATAGCTGGACCAATGGGACCCACCTGGTCTTGGCCTGTGCACCTCCAAAACAGTGAGCCAAAATGAATATCCTGGCTGGTGCCGCAGCTCAATAGGCTAATCCTCCACCTAGTGGTGCTGGCACACCGGGTTCTAGTCCCAGTCGGGACGCCGGATTCTTTCCCAGTTGCCCCTCTTCCAGGCCAGCTCTCTGCTGTGGCCAGGGAAGGCAGTGGAGGATGGCCCAAGTACTTGGGCCCTGCACCCCATGGGAGACCAGGAGAAGCACCTGGCTCCTGCCATCGGATCAGCGCGGTGCGCTGGCTGCAGCGCGCTGGCCGTGGCGGCCATTGGAGGGTGAACCAAAGGCAAAAGGAAGATCTTTCTCTCTGTCTCTCTCACTATCCATTCTGCCTGTCAAAAAAAAAAAAAAAATCTCCTTCATGAGTAGGTTGTCTGAGGTATCTTGCTGTTGTAACAAAAAGCTAACTAATATAAATATCCAAATATCCAAACTGACATGAACAGTTTGTCATTTCAGTGAATAGGGGAGAAAAGACAGTTCTCTGTTGGAATAGCATTGCAATTAATACATCTAAAAAGAAATGCTTGATTAGAGGGTGAGAATTTGTGGAGAAATAGGATTTGCATAGATTGAATGTTTCTCACTCAAGATACATTTTAGCACAAAGGGAAAGATATTAATGTTATACTAGTGAAACAGCAGGAACCTTGGAGCCAGCATTGTGGCTGGGCAGGTAAAGGTGCTGCCTGCAGTGTCAGCATCACATATGGTGCCATTTTGAGTCCTGGCTGCTCTACTTCTGATCCCACTTCCTGCAAATATCCTGCGATAGCAGTGGAAGATGGCCCAAGTCCTAGGGCCCCTGTACCCATGTGGGAGACTAAGAAGAAGCTCCTGGCTCCTGGGTTTGAAGTGGCCATTTGGGGGAGTGAACCAGCAGATAGAAGACCTCCCTCTCTCTGCCTTTTCCTCTCTGTAACTCTGCCTTTCAAATAAATAAATAAATCTTTAAAAAAGAAAAAACAACAGCAACCACATTAACCGAATGGTCAACATAAACAGTTCCAATAGTAAGACATTTACATCATGAACCCCTTCGTATTTTACATTGAGAAGGACACAACAGGAGACTGTCACTCTGCAGTGCCGGCATCCCATATGGGGCTGGTTCAAGTCCCGGCTGCTCCACATGTGATCCATCTCCCTGCTAATACGCCTGGACATTCTTGCAAAAGTTGAGGCAGTTACTATATGACCTAGCAAGTCCATTCATAAGTAGCTACCTAAGAGAAATGAAAACATAGGTCCACACTTAAACTTGTACACTAATGTTCACAGTAGCACTATTCATAATAGCCAAAAGATGGCAATAATCCAAATGGTCATCAGCTGGTCGGTGGATAACAAAAATGGTATATCTACATAGTGGAATGTGAATCAGATATGAAAAGAAATGAAGTGTAAATACATGCCACAGCATAGATGAACCTGGGAAGCATACATCAAGTCAAACAGACAAAAGGTCATGTATGGACCTGGCTACCACCATACTTATAATGCAGCTTCCTCCTAACACACCTGGGAGGCAGTGGGTGATGGCCCAAATAGTTGAGTCCCTGAAACCCATATGAGAGTTCCAGATGGAGTTTCTGGCTCCTGGTTTTAGCCTGGCCTAACCTCAGCTGTTTCAGGCTTTTAGGGACTGAACCAGAAGATAGAATATCTGTGTGTGTGTGTGTGTGTGTCTTTCTCTTTTTCTCTGTGTTTCAAATAAACAGTAAATAAATCTTCAAATAAAAAAGACCAAGGGCATTGTGGCACAGGAGATTAAGCCTCTGCTTGGAACATCAGAGTGCCACTTGGAGTCCTGGCTGATTCACTTTCTGTAAGGAAAAGGACCACAGATCAGAGAGGAGACAGGATACGCACTCTTAGCCAAACCGAATTTATTCTTTTTTTTTCTTTTTTTTTTAAATTTTTTGACAGGCAGAGTGGACAGTGAGAGAGAGAGACAAAGAGAAAGGTCTTCCTTTGCCGTTGGTTCACCCTCCAATGGCCGCCGCGGTCAGCGCGCTGCAGCAGGTGCACCACACTGATTCGAAGGCAGGAGCCAAGTGCTTCTCCTGGTCTCCCATGGGGTGCAGGGCCCAAGCACTTGGGCCATCCTCCACTGCACTCCCTGGCCACAGCAGAGAGCTGGCCTGGAAGAGGGGCAACCGGGACAGAATCCGGCGCCCCGACCAGGACTAGAACCCGGTGTGCCAGTGCCGCAAGGCGGAGGATTAGCCTATTGAGCCTCGGCACCGGCCCAAACCGAATTTATTCTAAGGAAATAAATTCACAGAGGTGGTGACCAACTGCTAGGGTGCACACAGACCAAACGTGTGTCAGAGGGCCCAGACCCCAGCAGGTTGGGCATTTTTATATCTTAAGTGGGCTAGGGGTGGAGGTGAGCTTCTCTATACAGGTTCCTCACATTTTTCGTGGGCTTTCAAACCTAAAATGGCTCAGGCTTATGTCCTTGCCCCATCACTTCCAATACAGCTAATGTACCTCCGCTCCTGCTACCCTCCAAAGAGACGCAGATGGAATTCCAGGCTCCTGGCTTTGAAGTGATCCAGCCTTGGCTGTTGCATCTCCTTGAGGAGTGAACATATGGATGGACGATCTCTCTCTCTCTCTCTCTCTCTCTCTCTCTCTGCCACTTTGTAACTCTGCCTTTCAAATAAATAAATATCTTCTAAAACTTTCCTCCCCAGCAGCGTGAAGCCTCTGGTGTCAGTTCTCAGGGCCGTAGTCCTAGATGTATGGACAAGCAGTGTTACCTGGCAGTAGCAGGCTTTGGCAGAGATCTCTGTGCTTTCCCTGAACACGCCCAGCTGTTAAGCTCCACTAATTCCTGCTTGCTCTACATTTTCCAAAACTCTCACGATCATAAATAGCTCTGCACAACAATGCAGTCTAATTCAGACTCTTTCAAAGAGATAGCTTTTAAGGTCAATGCTTGACATTTGCTCCAGGGAAGGGACACTTCTCACAGTGGCCCACCTCCCTCATTCTCCTGCGCAAACCAGCCAACTTGTAGTTTAGTTTCCACACCCAAAGATTGTATCAATCTCCTCCCAGCTGCCCTTTCACCACAACCTCCAGAGTTTTTTAGAGAACCCTTTGGCTTGAATTCTGCCGCATTCTGCTGTAAATGAAGTCTGGGAAGAGATTAGGACCTATCTGCTTCTTCCTCCAGGCCAACTCTCTGGGGTGGAGGAGGGACAAGGACACACACACTTCTGTCCAAACAATCTTTACTCTCAGGATCTCTGAGAGCTCAGAGGACAAGGGTGTGGTAGTCCCAAGTCTTGACTTGCCTCTCTTGATCTGAAACCGTCACAAGGACGTGAGCCAGGACGACAGCAAGGAAGGTCCCAGTAGTCTCGGTGGAGTGATGCCCCAGCTTTTGTCTCAGTGAGAGCGGGGAGAAGGCATGGCCCCTCCACCTTTGTCCAGAACTTCGTTTCAGCAACAGGCAGTGGGTCGGGGTGAGAACTGCTTAGGTCCCACCTTTCTCAGGAAGAAAGGCCTCCCACTGAGAGCTGTGCTCCAGGCTGCATTATTCTGGAAAGGAGTTTCCACCTTGCTGGGAGGGGAGAGACAGGTCACAAATGGGTCTGGTCCAAACACCACGGACTTCCACCATGCCTGCTGAGCATCGGTACACTAATTTTTGTTGGTTGGTTTGTTTCAAATAACTTTATGATAGGGACAGGTGTGGAGTAGTGGGTAAAAGCCACTGCTTGCAGTGCCAGAATCCCATATGGGATACTGGTTAACATCCCACTTCCAATCCAGCTCCCCACTAATGGTCTGGGAAAACAACAGAAGATGGCCCATGTGTTTGTCCTCCTGCCACCCATGTAGGAAGCCTGGAAGAACTTCCTGGCTCCTGGATTCATCCTGGCCTAATCCTGGACATTGCAACCATTTGGGGAGTGAACCAGCTGATGGTTCACTGTCTCTCCCTCTCTCCCTGTAGCTCTGATGCTTAAATAAATAAGTCTTAAAACATGAACAAATAACTTTATCATTGTTAGTAAAATGACGCAGTCTTATCTATGGCACGACCTACACCCCAGACACCACCCTAGGTTCTAGCCCCTCCCCCCTTGCTGGAAGCCAGGTGACCACATGGCCCAACCACCAGTGTCAGCCCCACCCCCATCCTAATGGGACTCCCTGCTCGTACTTCCTTTCCCGCCCTCCAGCAAAGTTTTCAAAGGACCTGATCCTCTCCCTTTCATGACCTCTCTCCCTCTCTGTCTCTCGCTCTCGTTCTCTCTCAATCCCTCTATCTCTCTCTTCCTTCTTTGCCTGCTCCTTCCCTCCAGTCTGTCAGGTTTCCCCCAATAAACCCTTTCCCTTACTCCAGATTTTGGTGGGTTTTGTGGCAGCCTTACAATTATATTATGCTGTTATAACCGTGCTATTATCGATGTTGATCTCTTACTGTGCTTAATGTTGTATGTGTGCTTAATGTTTAAATTAAATGTTATCATACCTGTATGCTCGCTTGTATTGGAAAATACAACATACATAGAGTTCAGTATGATCTGTGGTTTCTGACACCCACTGTGGGTTTCGGAACATAGTGCCCATGCACAAAGGGGGACTACAACAGTCCACAAAATGTGATGAAATTTCTGGTATAGTTCTGGGAATTGTTCTTAATTCATTTGTTATATCCCTCAGGACCATTTCCAGAGACTGCATTTTATTTTTATTTATTTGATAGACAAGGACAAAGATCTTCCATCTGCTGCTTCATTCCCCCAAATGCCTGCAACAGCCAAGCTGGCCAGGCCTAAACCAGGAGCCTAGTACTCAATCCAGTTCTCCCATTTGGATGGCAAGGACCCAAATAGTTGGGACATCCCTTGCTGCCTCCTGAGGTGTGCATTAGCAGGAAGCTGGAACTGGAAGCAGAATGGACTCAAACCCATAGACTCCAGTTGAACACAGACTCCCCAAATGGTCTTTTTTTATTTGATTTTTTTTAAGATTTATATTTATTTACTTGATAGAGTTAGAGAGAGAGAGAGAGAGGTCTTCCATCCGCTGGATCACCGGCTGGAGCTACACCAATCTGAAGCCAGGAGCCAGGTGCTTCTTCTGGGTCTCCCACATGGGTGCAGGGGCCCAAGGACGTGGGCCATCTTCTACTGCTTTCTCAAGCTACAGCAGAGAGCTGGATCAGAAGTGGAGCAGCCAGGACTCGAACCAGCATTCATATGGGATGCCGGCACTGCAGGCGGTGGCTTTACCCACTATGCCACAGCGCTGGCCCCCAAATGATGTCTTAAATGCTAAATCAAATGCCTGCCCCTTCAGAGATTTTAAATAGTTGCCTGTTATTAACTTTTGCCAAGTTTGCTGAGCACTGAAGTGCTCTTCACAATGTCATTTCAGAAGTAGAAGGCTGGAGCCGGCGCCGTGGCTCACTAGGCTAATCCTCTGCCTAGCAGCGCCGGCACACCAGGTTCTAGTCCCGGTTGGGGCGCCGGATTCTGTCCCGGTTGCCCCTCTTCCAGGCCAGCTCTCTGCTGTGGCCAGGGAGTGCAGTGGAGGATGGCCCAGGTGCTTGGGCCCTGCACCCCATGGGAGACCAGGAAAAGCACCTGGCTCCTGGCTCCTGCCATCGGATCAGCGCGGTGCGCCGGCTGCAGCGCGCCAGCCGCGGTGGCCATTGGAGGGTGAACCAAAGGCAAAAGGAAGACCTTTCTCTCTGTCTCTCTCACTGTCCACTCTGCCTGTCAAAAAAAAAAAAATAGAAGGCTGGGATAGTCAGTCTTTTTATTAACACTCTAAGGGGGAGCCAGCACTGTGGCATAGTGGGTAAAGCAGCCACCTGCAGTGCTGACATCCCACGTGAGCACCAATGCAAGTCACAGCTGCTCTACTTAGGATCCAGCTCCCTGCTAATGTGCCTGGGAAAGCAGCAGAAGATTGCCAAATCCTTGAGCCTCTGCACCCACATGGGAGAATCGGGAGACGCTCCTGGCTCCTGGCTCCTGGCTTCGAATCAGCCCAGCTCTGGCTGTTGCTGCCATTTGGGGAGTAAACCAGCGGATAGAAGATCTCTCTCTCTCTGCCTTTGCTTCTGTCTCTCTGTAACTCTGCCTTTCAAATAAATAAATAAATCTTAAAAAAAAAAAAACTCTAGCATTTCAATTTACATTTTCTCAAAGACTAAGAAGATCTCTCTCTCTCTGCCTTTGCTTCTGTCTCTCTGTAACTCTGCCTTTCAAATAAATAAATAAATCTTAAAAAAAAAAAACTCTAGCATTTCAATTTACATTTTCTCAAAGACTAAGAATGAGGAGCATCTTTTCATGTGCTTATTTGTCACCCATATATATTTTTAAGTAAATATATGTGGTCAAATTCTAGCCACCAGCAGCCTTTTTTTTTTTTTTTTTAAGAAAAAAGGATTGACTTATTTATTTGGAAGTCAGAGTTAATAGAGAGAGAGAGAGACAGTGAGAGATTTTCCATGCACTGGTTCCCTCTCCAGATGGCTGCAATGTCAGGGACAGGGACAGTCCAAAGCCATGGGCCAGGATCTTCATCTGGGTCTATTTTGTGGGAGGCAGAGTTCCAAATACATGGGCCATCTTCCATTGCTTTCCCAGGCCATCAGCAGGGAGTTGGATTGGAAGTGGAGCAGCCAGGACAGGAACCGGCACCTA
Organism: Oryctolagus cuniculus; assembly: GCF_051225735.1. Taxonomy (NCBI): domain Eukaryota; kingdom Metazoa; phylum Chordata; class Mammalia; order Lagomorpha; family Leporidae; genus Oryctolagus; species Oryctolagus cuniculus. The sequence continues at coordinate 64,413,277 of NC_142878.1, forward strand.
TGATTATGGGATGCTGGTGTCACAGAAGGCAGATTTACCTGCTATGCCAACCAACTTTGTTTTTTTCTTTTTTTTATACTAATCTTTATTTTTATTTATTTATTTTTTTTGACAGGCAGAGTGGACAGTGAGAGAGAGAGACAGAGAGAAAAGTCTTCCTTTTCCATTGGTTCACCCCGCAATGGCCGCTGCGGCTGGTGTGCTGCAGCCGGCGCACTGCGCTGATCCAAAGCCAGGAGCCAGGTGCTTATCCTGGTCTCCCATGCGGGTGCAGGGCCCAAGGACCTGGGCCATCCTCCACTGCACTCCCTGGCCACAGCAGAGAGCTGGCCTGGAAGAGGATCAACCAGGACAGAATCCGGCGCCCTGACTGGAACTAGAACCTGGGGTGCCAGCGTTGCAGGCAGAGGATTAGCCTATTGAGCCACGACGCTGGCCTATTTTTTATTTTTTTAAAGATTTATTTTATTTATTTGAAACATAGAGTTACAGAGAGAGGTAGAGCCAGAGAGAGAGAGGTCTTCCATCCACTGATTCCCTCCCCAAATGACCACAATGGCCATAGATGAGCTGATCCAAAGCCAGGAGCCAGGAGCTTCTTCCGGGTCTCCCATGTGGGCACAGGACCGTCCTCTACTGCTTTCCCAGGCCACAGCAGAGGGCTGGAGCAGAAGTGGAGCAGTTGGGACTCAAACCAGCGCCCAAATGGGATGCTGGCACTGCAGGTGGCGGCTTTAACCCACTGCACCACAGCACCAGCCCCAATACTGATCTCTTTAAAATATTTATTTTTTACTTATTTGAAAGGCAGAGTTACAGAGAGAGAGAATGAGGGAGTGTGGGAGGGAGGGAGTAAGGGAGGGAAGGAGAGAGAGGTCTTCTACCCACTGGTTCACTTCCCAAATGGCTGCAATGGCAGGAGCTGGGCTTATCTGAAGCCAGGAGCCTGGAGCTTCTTCCAGGTCTCCCATGTGGATGCAAGGTCCCAAGGACTTAGGCCATTTATCAGGCAATACCAGACAGCTGGATCAGAAGTGCAGCAGCTGGGACTCAAACCAGTGCCCATATGGGATACTGGCACTGAAGGTGGCCACTTTACCTACTACACCACAGTGCTGGCCACCCACCCTTTTTATTTATATTTATTTATTTAAAGATTTATCCATTATTTGAAAAACAGAGTTACAGAGAGGCAGAGGTAGACACACAGAGAGAATCTTCCATCTGGTTCACTCCCCAAATGGCTGTAATAGCCAGAGATGGGTTGATCCGAAACCAGGAGCCAGGAGATTCATCCAGCTCCCATTTGGGATGCCAACACTGCAGGTGGTGGCTTTACCAGCTATACCACAGCACCAGCCCCTCACCCTTCTTTTTTAATGGGATTTTTTTTTTTTTTTTTTGACAGGCAGAGTAGACAGTGAGAGAGAGAGACAGAGAGAAAGGTCTTCCTTTGCCATTGGTTCACCCTCCAATGGCCGCCGCGGCTGGCGCACTGCGGCCGGCGCACCGCGCTGATCCGATGGCAGGAGCCAGGTACTTATCCTGGTCTCCCATGGGGTGCAGGGCCCAAGCACTTGGGCCATCCTCCACTGCACTCCCTGGCCACAGCAGAGAGCTGGCCTGGAAGAGGGGCAACCGGGACAGAATCCGGTGCCCCAACCGGGACTAGAACCTGGTGTGCCGGCGCCGCAAGGCGGAGGATTAGCCTAGTGAGCCGCGGCGCCGGCTAATGGGATTGTTTAACTAATGTACTGATTTGTAAGAATTCTTTATGCTTTCAGTATACAAATCCTTTATCAGATACATGTTGCAAATATTTTTCCGTAGTCTATGACTTGTCTTTTCATTTTATTCAGTGTCTTTCAAAGAACAAAATATTTAAATCTTGATTAAGTAAAATTTGTTTACCTTTCTTTCATCACTTTTTCTTTTTGTGTCTTGTTTATGAAAGTTTTACCCAAGTCAAGATTATAATTCTGGGGTCAGCATTGTGGCACAGTGAGTTAAGCCACTGCTTGTGCTGCTGGCATGTGAACCCATATGATTCACTCCTCAAATGGCCACAACAGCAAGGGCTAGGCCAAGCCAAAGCCAGGAGCCAGAAACTTCATCCGGGTCTTCCATGTGGGTGGTAGGGGCCCAAATACTTGGACCATCATCTTCTTCTTAGCATGGAGCTGGATCAGAGTGGAGCAGCCAGAATTTGAACTGGTACTCATATGGGAAGCCTGCTTTGCAGGTAGGAGTGTAACCAGCTGCACCACAACACTGGCCCTATAAATAAACATTAAAAAAAAAACATAACATTTTTCTCCAAGAAGTTTTCTTTGGGGGGGTTATTAAAAATGTCATCTATTTTTCATTTTATTTGAAAGGCAGAGATAGAAAGAGTGAGCTTCTACCTGCCAGTTTATTCCTCAGAGGTTTGCAACAGCTAGTGACATGGTGCAACTAGTTAGTTAAGTCTAGGTGGGCTGGAACTCTTTGATCTCTACAAATTAATTATATCTCTTTAACTGTAGATCTGATATGCCCACCTTCCCAGGATGCCCTTCTCACATCCAGGATCAGGGTGTGTGCTAAGACCCCACCACATTTGTATACCCAGTTGGAGGAACCAGTCTCTTCCTTATAAAAAGAGGTTGGAGCCAGCACCGCGGCTCAACAGGCTAATCCTCCATGTAGCGGCGCCGGCACACCAGGTTCTAGTCCCGGTCAGGGCGCCGGATTCTGTCCCGGTTGCCCCTCTTCCAGGCCAGCTCTCTGCTGTGGCCCGGGAAGGCAATGGAGGATGGCCCAAGTGCTTGGGCCCTGCACTCCATGGGAGACCAGGAGAAGCACCTGGCTCCTGCCTTGAGATCAGCGTGGTGTGCCGGCTGCGGCAGCCATTGGAGGGTGAACCAATGGTAAAGGAAGACCTTTCTTTCTCTCTCTCTCTCTCTCCCCACTCTGTCAAAAAAAAAAAAAAAAAAAAAAAAAAAAGAGGTTGGAGAGCTCTCTTTACTATGGTGTGTTTTCAGAAGGGGCTCTCCTGCTCTCCCATGCTTAGTGGACCTTCCCAGCCATAGGTACTGTTTTCGGTTATTTCTTTCTCTGGCTGACAGCAACTCTTCAGCCCACTCATGAGGGGAATTCTCTATAGGGGCAGCCCATTCTCGCGTGTGAATGAATGTTTATTCCCTCTCTGTTGTATAAATTCTGTTCCTATTTGCAGTCAAGACCGTTCTCCACTTAGTGTTTCTATTCCTGCAGGAGGCAAGAAACTGGATCAAAAACTAATATATTCACATCATGGGGTTGGGCCTAGCCAAAGTGGGGAACTCAATCTAGGTTTCTCTCATAGAGAGCAGGGAAACAAACACTTGTGCCATCACTTGTTGCCTCCCAGGGGTCCATATTAGCGGGAAGTTGGAATTGAGAGCCAAAGCTAGGACTCAAATCTAAGCACCCTGATATGGAGTATGAGCACTGCAACCAACGACTTAGCTGCTGGGCCACCTGTTAATTGTGGTTTTAACATTTTAATTTCCACTTGCTTTTTGCTATTATTTAGAACTACAGAAAAAGAAATATTAATTGAATATTAACCTTGTGTCCTAGAACATTGCAATCCTGACTTACTAGTTCTAGTAGTTTTGTCACAGATTTGGGGGGGGTGGTTCTGCATAGGTGATCATGTTGTCTTTGAATAAAGACATCACAGGCAGTTAGAGTGAGCTAGAAGGGCCTCATGCTGGCCTAATATGGAACAATTTGAGCATCAAAATAAATGATAGTAAAGGATTATTACATGTAAGTAGGTATAAATAGATTAATGAATAAGTGAACCAATGAAGGACAAGAGAAAGCTCTTCTTTTGGTAAAATACAAGTAAATAAGTGAGGAAGGAATGGTGGAATTGGAAAGCAAAAGCTAGTAGGTGGTTTTTCCTCTCCTGAAAGCCCCTCTCCATGCCGCTCTGGCTGGAGGTCCTTGATTGTAATACTTTTAAATCTAAAAACAAAACAAAACAACTAGTAGGTGAAAGTTTAAGGCGCCGTGGCTTAATAGACTAATCCTCCACCTGCGGCGCTGGCACACTGGGTTCTAGTCCCCAGGTGCTGGGATTCTGTCCTGGTTGCCCCTCTTCCTCTCTCTCACTGTTCACTCTGCCTGTCAAAAAAAAAAAAAAAAAAAAAAAGAGTCAGAGCATATTCATAGTCTCAAGTATCTTCCTACAAGATACTTATTAACCATAAAAGGTAAACTAGTAAGTTCGTAGAGAGGAAGCCTGGCAAACGGCACAGTTACCAGGTCACCTGAAGCTGAGGAAGCTAACATCCCTGCTAAAGGTACTAACTAACTGCATGAGTTTTCTGCTGCCGGGGAAGGTGCTCGCATCACTTCTGGGGACTCCCGTGCAAATTCAGGAGCAAATTCACAAAACAACCAGGTTCACCTTCGGGCCGAGTAGACAGACTCCTGCTTCTTCCCTCTGACGACAACTGCGACCTCTAGATGGTATATGTAAACGTGTGACTCTAGGTGAGAGCAGACAGAGCACAAAGGGAGCTCAGACCTCAAGGAACCCCACGGTGGGAAGTTCCACCTGTTTTCTTTTTGTTTCCTGAGGCAGACTTGGAGCTGAAGAAGTGGGCAACCAGAAAGCCAACAAAAGGCCCCAACAAAAGCCTGCTCTTTCTACTGAAAACTACAACATTTTAAAATCATTTGTCATCTTTTTATTTTATATCTTTTAAAATATTTATTTATTTATTTATTTATTTGAAAGAGTTACTAAGAAGGAGGGACAGAGATCTTCTGTTGGTTTCTCCCCAAGTGGCCATAATGGCCAGAGCTGAGCCAGGCCAAGGCCAGGACCTAGAAGCTTCATCCAGGTCTCCCACGTGGGTGCGGGGGTCCAAGCACTTGGGCCATCAACTGCTGCTTTTCCCAGACCATTACCATGGTCCTGGATTGGAAGTGGAGCAGCCAGGACATGAACTAGCATCCACATGGGATGCTGGCATTGCAGGCAGAGGCTTTACCCACTACACCACGATGCTGATCCTCAGACAACATTTATATAGTAACTTATCTTATGCAGCCAACTGTGCTAAGAACAAACTGACACAGCCCACATCCATGCCAGCACAAGGTTGAGTGGGGAGCATACCTCTAGGCTTGCAGACTGTTGCAAGATATACCCTGATACCCCTCCCAGGTGGCATAAGAGAAAGACACAGCTGTCAAGACTTTCACTCTCTCTTTTTGCTTTTTTAAATTTATTTATTTATTTATTTATTATTTATTTGAAAGACAAAGTTACAGAGAGAGGTAGAGACAGAGAAAGAGGTCTTCCATCCGCTGGTTCACTCCCCAGATGGCCGCAACGACCGGAGCTGTGCCGACCCGAAGCCAGGAGTCAGGAGGTTCTCTCATGCAAGTGCAGGGGCCCAAGGACCTGGACCATCTTCTACTGATTTCCCAGGCCTTAGCAGAGAGCTAGATTGGAAGTGGAGCGGCTGAGTCTCTAATTGGCGCCCATATGGGATGCCGGTGCTTCAGGCCAGGGCCTTAACCCACTGTGCCACAACGCCAGCCCCAAGACTTTCACTCTCATCAGAGGATAATAATGAGGACCGTTACCCCAGGGCATGGATGGAGGCCATACAGTGTGTGGGAACACCAACACTCAGCCAGCAGTATGAGGCACACACACCCAATCAAATGTAAATAGACAACAAGGGAGGACACTGGACTACTATACTACCTTCACCTGGCAGTAACAAGACGGCTCTTCCCCTTCCCTGGTTGGAGTGATGTTGGAGAAAGCCAATTGCGATAGGCTTAAATACATATGAAACTACCCAGTTTCAATGGAGAATCACTAAGCCAGGAAGAGGGGCTGATGCTGTGGCATAGTGGGTAAAGCCACCACCCGTAGTGCTGCCATCCCATATGGGTGCTGGTTCAAGACCCGACTGCTCCACTTCTGATCCCGCTCTCTGCTATTGCCTAGGAAAGCAGTACAAGATGGCCCAAGTGTTCGGGCCCCTGTACCTGCATGAGAGACTCGGAAGAAGTTCCAGGTTCCTGGCTTCGGATCCACCCAGATCTGGCCATTGCACCCATTTGGGGAGTGAACCAATGGATGGAGGATCTCTCTCCCTCTCTACCTCTGCCTCTGCCTCTCTGAAACTCTGCCCTTCAAATAAATAAATTTAGAAAATTTTTTTGCTAAATGTTCATACATAATCCTTTTTTTTTTTTTCTTTTTTTTGACAGGCAGAGTGGACAGTGAGAGAGAGAGAGAAAGGTCTTCCTTTGCCGTTGGTTCACCCTCCAATGGCCGCCGCTGCCGGAGCACAGCACTGATCCGATGGCAGAAGCCAGGTACTTATCCTGGTCTCCCATGGGGTGCAGGGCCCAAGCACCTGGGCCATCCTCCACTGCACTCCCTGGCCATAGCAGAGAGCTGGCCTGGAAGAGGGGCAACCGGGACAGAATCCGGCGCCCCGACTGGGACTAGAACCCAGTGTGCCGGCGCCGAAAGGCGGAGGATTAGCCTAGTGAGCCACCTTTTGAGTGTGTTTAACAGCTGAACAAAAATCATAATATTGCCTGATATTTTAACTGTGTATAGAGGAAATATTTAAGGAAATAGAGTGCTCGAAATTCTAGCCAGTGCAATAACAGGAGTCAAGACTGTATGGTTGGGGCCGGTACTGTGGCATAGCAGGTAAAGCTGCCACCTGCAGTGCTGGCATCCCATATTGGCACCAGTTTGAGTCCTGGCTTCTCCACTTCTGATCCAGCTCTCTGCTGTGGCCTGGGAAAGCAGCAGAAGATGGTCCAAATCCTTGGGCCTCTGCACCCACTTTGGAGACCCGGAGGAAGCTCCTGGCTCCTGGCTTCTGATCCACGCAGCTCTGGCTGTTGCTGCCAACTGGGGAATGAACCAGTGGATGGAAGACCTCTCTCTCTCTCTCTCTCTCTCTGCCTCTCTTTCTTTCTCTGTGTAACTCAGACTTTCAAATAAATAAATAAATCCTTAAAATAAATAATTTTTTTTAAAAAAAGACTGTATGATATTCGTGGAGAGATGGACACATGGATTATATATATATATATATATATATATAAACAGACTGGACATCAGAAATAGGCCTATACAATTATGTCTAATTTTATTTTTAAAAAATTATTTATTTTAGGGACAGAGTTACAGAGCGAGGGAGAAGCAGAGAGAAGTCTTCCATCTGCAGGTTCACTCCCCAAATGGCCTCAATGGTCAAAGCAGAAGCGATCCAAGGACAGGACCCAGGAGCTTCTTCTGGATCTCCCATGTGGGTGCAGGGACCCAAGCACTTGGGCCATCTTCCATTGCTTTCCCAAGCCATCAGCAGGAAGATAGGAAGTAGAGCAACCAGGACTTGAATTGGTGCCATTTGGAGTGCTGGCCCCGCAGGCAGAGGCTTAACCTGCTATGCCACATCACTGGCATACTGATTTTTTTAAGGCTTATTTATTTTACTTGAAAGTCAGAGTTACACAGAGAGAAGAGGCAGAGAGAGAAAGAGGTCTTCCACCCGCTAGTTCACTCCCCAATTGGCTGCAATGGCCGGAGCTGCACCGATCTGAAGCCAGGAGCCAGGAGTGTCTTCTGGGTCTCCCACATGGGTTCAGGGGCCCAAGGCCTTGGGCCATCCTTCACTACGTTCCCAGGCCATAGCAGAGAGCTGGATCAGAAGTGGAGCAGCTGGGACTCAAACTGGCACCCATATTGGATGCCGGCACTGCAGGTGATGGATTTACCTGCTACACCACAGCACCAGCCCCCAGCTTAACTGATTTTAAATTATTTTAATTATTTTATTTTACTTATTTGATAGCACAGAGAGAGAGAGAGAGATACAGAGAGAGATCCCATCTGCTGCTACAACATCCCCAAAAATGCCCACACATATGGGGCTTGGTGAAGCTAAATCCAGGAGCCGGGAATTTAATCTAGCTCTCTCATGTGGGTGGCAGGGAACCAAGTACTTGAGCCATTACCTGCCACTTCCCAGAGTGTGCATTAGCAAGAAGCTAGACTCAGTAGCAGAGCCAGGGCTCTAACCAAAGCTCTTTGGATACAAGATCCAGGTGAGGGGCCAGAGTTGTGGCATAATGGCTTAAGCTGCCGCCTGCCATGCCAGCATCCTATATCAGTACCGATTTGAGTCCCAGATGCTCCACTTCTTTTTTTTTTTTCTATAAAGATTTTATTTATTTATTTGAAAGGTAGAGTTACAGATAGTGAGAGGGAGAGACAGAGAGAAAGGTCTTCCTTCCGTTGGTTCACTCCCCAAATGGCCGCAACGGCCAGAGCTGCGCGCAGCTGTGGGGATCTGAAGCCAGGAACCAGGAGCTTCTTCCTGGTCTCCCTTGTAGGTGCAGGGGCCCAAGGACTTGGGCCATCTTCTACTGCATTCCCAGGCTACAGCAGAGAGCTGGATCAGAAGAGCAGCAGCCAGGACTAGAACTGGTGCCCATGTGGGATGCCGGCGCCGCAGGCAGAGGATTAACCTACTGTGCCACGGCACTGGCCCCTATGCTTCACATCTGATCCAGCTCCCTGCTAATGTGCCTGGGAAAGCAGTAGGAGATGGTTCAAGTACTTGGGCCCCTGCACCCACGTGGCAGAATCAAAGGAAGCTCCTAGCTCCTGGCTCCTGACTCAGCCCTGACTGATGTGGCCATCAGGGGAGTGAACCAGAGGATGAAGATATCTCTTTCTCTCCTCCTCCTTGAACTCTTCCTTTCAAATAAATAAAATAAAGCTTAAAAAATTTAAAGATGCAGGTGTTCCAGCCATAGATGTAACCACTACAACAAATGCCCACTCTTTTGGCATCTGTCATTTAGAATCTTTTCACATGTCATCAAGATTGTAGTGTACATATATTTTATGCATTTATGTGTGAACAGTATTCTGTTGAATGGATATACCACATCTTGTTCACCTATTCAGAAGTTAATATTTAGACTGTTTCTACTTTATTAGTATTATGAATAATGCTATGAATATGTGTATGCAAGCTTCTGTGAATACGTGTATACAAGATTCGGTCTGGACATTTTGTTCATGTCTTTTGGGTAAATACCTTGGAATGGAATTGCTGGGTCATATAGTAACTGTGTTTAACTGTGAGGAGTTGGTTAGGTCAGGTTCCAAATGGAATGAGAAAAAGGGCAAAGTCTCTTTAAGAGTGAATAAATGCTTGCTTCTCCTTAGAAGCTGGACAAAGTACAGATCCTACCCTGCCGATGAATTTCTAGTTTAATCGTGAGAACAGAAAGACTGGCAATTCCCCCATTCTGACGAGTTTTCTTTTTGTTTTACCCTGGGAGCAGGCTAGACAGGATTACAATTCAGACCTCAGATGCTTTGTCCCTGCCTTCTGATTGATTGTTAGCTGTTATTCTGCTCCACAAATTGTGCATAAAGCACCACACGCTGGCAAGTTTCTCTGGGTATTCCTCCTTTGGAGCCCCCTGCTGCCTGACTGCTGTGGCAAGAGGTTTCTTCTTCTTCTTTTTTAAGATTTATTTATTTGGAAGAGTTAGAGAGAGAGAGAGAGAGAGAATCTTCCATCTACTGTTTCACTCCCCATTGGCCGCAATCACTGGGGCTGGGCCAGGCCAAACCAGAAGCCCAAAGCTCCATCTGGGTCTCCCACATAGGTGCAAGGGACTAAAACACTTGGGCCATCTTCCACTGCTTTCTCAGGTGTATCAGCAGGGAGCTGGATGGGTAGTGGAACAGCTGGGACTGGAACCTGCACTCATATGGGATGCTGGCATCACAGATGGCAGCTTTACCCACTAAGCCATAGCACTGGCACCAATTGAAATTCTTTTAGGTGAGAAGAACCAAGATCACCTTCATCGTCCCTGTAACACAAACACTTGAGAAAATGCCAGATTGTTTCATAAACAGTTGTACCAGTTTACATTCCCATCAACAGTGGGTAAGAGCTCCAATTTCTCAACATTCTCACCAAATATTGCTTTTCTTTTTAAAGTTTTTTTTAAAGATTTATTTTATTTATTTGAAAGTCAGAGTTAAACAGAGAGAGAAGAGGCAGAGAGAAGTCCTCCATCCAATAGTTCACTCCCCAGTTGACTGCAATGACTGGAGCTGTGCTGATCAGAAGGCAGGAGCCAGAAGCCAGGAGCATCTTCTAGGTCTCCCACATGGGTGCAGGGGCCCAAGGTCTTGGGCCATCTTCCACTGCTTTCCCAGGCCATAGCAGAGAGCTAGATGGGAAGTGGAGCAGCAGGCACCTTTATGGGATGCTGGCACTGCAGACGGTGGCTTTACCCACTACACCATAGCACTGACCCAAAGATGTTTCGTTTCGTTTCTTTTCTTTTTTTTTAATTTATTTGAAAGGCAGAGGGACAGGAAAAGAGAGAGGACAGATCTTCCATCTACTGGTTCAGTCCTCAAATGGATGAAATGGCCAGGGCTGTGCCTGGCCAAAGCCAGGAGCCCAGAGGTCCATCCTTGTCTCCCACATGGGTAGAAAAGACCAAAGCAGGGCCAGAGTTGTGGGGTAGTAGGCTAAGCATCTGCCTGCAAAGGTCTTATCCCATACGAGCACAGGTTTGAGTCCAGGCTGCTCCACTTCTGATTCAGCTCCCTACTGATTGCCTGGGAAAACAGGAGAAGATGGCCCAAGTGCTTGGCCCCTGCACCCACGTGGGAAACTCAGAAGAAGCTCCTGGCTCCTGCCTTCGGATGAACCAGCAGATGGAAGACCTCACTGTCTCTCCATCTCTCTCTGTAACTATCCCTCTCAAGTAAAGAAATAAATCTAAAAGAAAGAGAGAAAGAAAGAGAAAGGAAGAGGAAAGAAAGAAAGAAAGAAAGAAAGAAAGAAAGAAAGAAAGAAAGAAAGAAAGAGAGAAAGGAAGAAGAAAGAAAGAAAGAAAGAAAGAAAGAAAGAAAGAAAGAAAGAAAGAAAGAAAGAAAGAAAGAAAGAAAGAAAGAAAGAAAGAAAGAAAAAGAAAAGAAACGACCAAAGCACTTGGACCATCTTCTGCTGCTTTCCATGGAGCATTAGCAGAGAGCTGGGTCAGAATCAGAGCAGCTGAGGATTTTTTTTATAATGGTTTTTGTTTGTTTGTTTGTTGTTTTTTGGACAGGCAGAGTGGACAGTGAGAGAGAGACAGAGAGAAAGGTCTTCCTTTTCCGGTGGTTCACTCCCCAATGGCCGCTGCGGCTGACGCACCGCGCCCCATGCCGATCCGAAGCCAGGAGCCAGGTGCTTCTTCTGGTCTCCCATGCGGGTGCAGGCCCAAGCACTTGGGACATCCTCCACCCCCCGGGCCACAGCAGAGAGCTGGCCTGGAAGAGGAGCAACCAGGACAAAATCTGGCACCCCAACCGGGACTAGAACCCGGGTGCCAGCGCCGCAGGTGGAGGATTAGCCTATTGAGCTGTGGCGCCAGCCAGCTGAGGATTTAAACCAGCTCTGCTACCCCTCAATTTTATTATATGCTGTTTCTAATTTTAGTCAACCTAATGGGTGTGGAGTGCTATTTCACTGCACTATTTGCATTTCCCTGATAGCTAATGATGTTGAGCATCTTTACATATGCTAAATGTCCATATGCATATTTTCTTTGGAGAAATATCTGTGCAGATCTTTGTCCCTTTTAAAAAGTGAGTTGTTTGTATTTTTATCATTTAATACATGTATTCTGGATACAAATCTGTTGTCAGATATGTGATTTGAAAATAGTTTCTCTGTTCTGTGGATTTTCTTTTATTTTTTGAAATATTTATTTATTTATTTTGGGGCCAGCACCATGGCATAGCGGGTAAGGCTGCTGCCTGCGGTGCCGGTGTCCCATGTGGGCACCAGTCCCTGTTGCTCCACTTCCCATCCAGCTCTCTGCTGTAGCCTGAGAAAGCAGTAGAAGACGACCCAAGTCCTTGGGACCCTGCATCGGCATGGGAGACCGGGAAGAAGCTCCTGGCTCCTGGCTTTGGATCTGCCCAGCTCCAGACATTGTGGCTAATTGGGGAGTGAACCAGTAGATGGAAGACCCCTCTCTCTCTCTCTGCCTCTCCTCTCTCTGTGTAACTCTGATTTCAAATAAATAAATGCTTTTTTTTTTTTTTTTGACAGGCAGAGTGGACAGTGAGAGAGAGAGACAGAGAGAAAGGTCTTCCTTTGCCGTTGGTTCACCCTCCAATGAATGCATTTTAAAAAAGGAAAGAAAAGCAAATCAATGGAGGAAAGACGCTCTTTTTTTTTTAAAGATTTATTTGTTTGTTTGAAAGGCAGGGTTACAGAGAGGTAAAAGCAAAGGCAGAGATCTTCCATCTGCTGGTTCATTCCCCAAATGGCCACGAAGGCCAAAGTGGGCCAGGCCAAAGCCTGGAGCCAGGAGCTTCATATAAATCTCTCATGTGGGTGTGGGGGCCCAAGCACTTGGGCCATCTTCAGCTGCTTTCCGAGGCACTTCAGCAGGGAGCTGGATTGGAAGTGGAGCAGCCAGGACTCCAACTAATATACATATATGATGTCTGCACTGCTGGCAGAGGCTTTACATGCCACACCACAGTGCTGGCCCTACAAAGACAGCCATTTTAAAAGAAAAACAAAAGTATTTATTTATTTATTTGAAAGGCAGACTTACAGACAGAGAGGGAGAGAAAGAGAGAGGTATCATCCATCTACTTGTTCACTCCCCAAATGGCCACAATTGTAGGGGCTGGGCCGGGCCAAAGCCAGGAGCCTGGAACTCCATTCAGATCTCCCACTTAGGTGCAGGGGTCCAAACACTCCAGCCATCTTCTGCAGCTTTTCTGCATTAGCAGAGAGCTGGGTAGGTAGTGGAGCAACAGGTTCTAGAACCAGCACCCACATGGGATGCTGGCATCACAGGAAGTAGCTTTTGCACCATACTAGAAGTCCTAGTCTTTTTTTTTTTTAAGATTTATTTTATTTATTTGAAAGTCAAAGTTCTAGAAGGTGGGGGGCAGGGGAGATTTTCCATTACTGGTTCACTCCCCAGATGGCTGTGATGGCCTGGAAGCCCGGAACGTGGAGCTTCATCAGGGTCTCCCACTTGGGTGGCAGGGGCCTAAACACTTGGGCAATCTTGCGGTGTTTTTCCCAGGCCGTTAATTGGATTGGAAGTAGAGCAACCAGGACAGGAACTGGCGCCTGTATGGGATGCTGGCGTCACAGGCAGTGGCTTTAACTGCTTTGTCACAACGCCGGCCCCTGCCCCAGCCGTTTTAACAAACGGTGCTGGAGTAAATGTCTTAGAGTTGACATTAAAATCATTTTCTATGAGAGTAAGTTTGGGGGGCAGGTGTTTCGAGCTCCCTGTTAATGCACACTCCGGGAGGCAACAGGCAAAAGCTCAAGTTCTTGGGTCTTCGCCACTCATGTGGGAGACTTGGACTGAGTTCTAAGCTCCTGGCTTCAGCCTGACCTAGCCCTGTCTATTGCAGGCATTTGGGGAGTGAACCAATGAATGAGAGAGCCTTTTTTCTCTCTCTCTGCCTTTCAAATAATAGCTTTTTTTTTTAAAAAAGAAAAAAAGCAATTTTTAAAATTTTTTAAAAAATTTTTGCTTAATGAAAATTAAAAACTATTTGCTCTGTGAAATACCTTCTTAAGAAGATGAAAAGACAAGGCGACAGACTTGAAGAAAATATCTGCAAGCCGGCCGGCGCCGCAGCTCACTAGGCTAATCCTCCGTCTTGCAGTGCCGGCACACGGGGTTCTAGTTCCGGTCGGGCGCCGGATTCTGTCCCGGTTGCCCCTCTTCCAGGCCAGCTCTCTGCTGTGGCCCGGGAGTGCAGTGGAGGATGGTACTTGGGCCCTGTACCCCATGGGAGACCAGGAGAAGCACCTGGCTCCTGCCATCGGATCAGTGCGGTGCGCTGGCTGTGGCGGCCATTGGAGGGTGAACCAACAGCAAAAAGAAGACCTTTCTCTCTGTCTCTCTCACTGTCCACTCTGCCTGTCAAAAATAAAATAAAATAAAATAAAATAAAATAAAATAAAATAAAATAAAATAAAGAAAATATCTGCAAGCCACATGTCCAACATAGTGTCTAGAATATATAAAGAATCCTGAAAATTCAGCGTTTAAAAGGAAGAGCTCCAAAAGCAAACTGCCTTGGTTTGCTTTTTGCTGCTGTAATAGAATACTCAGCCTGACAGACTGGGTAACTTATCAACCTGAGAAGTCTGTTCAGCTCACGGGGCATGAGATGGAGGAGCCCAAGGTTCATGGGCCACATTGGGGAAGGGCCTTTGTGCTGCAATGCAACGTGGTGGAAGGGCAACCGAGCACCTGGCAAGACAGAGAGAGGGTGGGGGCCCCACTTAGGACAAACCCACTCTTGTCCTAACTAATCCGTTCCTGTGATAACAGCATTGAGACCTCCCCCCTGTTACAGCCATCCTAGTGGATGTGAAGTGGTATCCTACTGTGACACACCACCTCATCCCTGCTCCTATGCCTAGAATGAGCAAAGATGAACAGTGACAAGCAGGTTACTCACGCAGAAGGACTGCAAAAGGTGCAGCCACTTTGGAAAATAGTCTGAGGGGCCGGCACTGTGACAGTAGGTAAAGCTACTGCCTGCTGTGCCGGCAGTCCGAATGGGCGCTGGTTCGAGTCCCAGCTGCTCCACTTTCAATTCATCTCTCTGATAATGAGCCTAGGAAAGCAGTGGAAGATGGCCCAAGTCTCTGGGCCCTGCCACCCATGTGGGAGACCTGGCTTTGGATCAGCTCAGCTCTGGCCGTAGTGGCCACTTGGGCAATGAACCGGCAAATGGAAGAGTCTCTCCTCCTCTCTCTGCCTCTCAAATAAATAAAAATTTAAAAAGAAAACAGTCTGGAGGTTTCTTAGAAAACTAGACATACAGCCGGCGCCGTGGCTCAATAGGCTAATCCTCCACCTTGCGGCGCCGGCACACCGGGTTCTAGTCCCGGTTGGGGCGCCGGATTCTGTCCCGGTTGCCCCTCTTCCAGGCCAGCTCTCTGCTATGGCCAGGGAGTGCAGTGGAGGATGGCCCAGGTGCTTGGGCCCTGCACCCCATGGGAGACCAGGAAAAAAGCACCTGGCTCCTGGCTCCTGCCAGGATCAGCGCGGTGCGCCGGCTGCAGCGGCGGCCATTGGAGGGTGAACCAGCGGCAAAAGGAAGACCTTTCTCTCTCTGTCTCTCTCTCTCACTGTCCACTCTGCCTGTCAAAAAAAAAAAAAAAAAAAAAAAAAAAAAAAAAAAAGAAAACTAGACATACAACGAGACTGTGACCCAGCAGGTACATGCCTGGGCTTTTTTACCAGAAAACCAAACAGTTCCGTTCCCACAAAAATCTGTACACAAATCTTCATAGCAGCTTTTTTCATAATGGTCAAAAACTGGAAATGGGCTGGCGCTGTGGCTCACTAGGCTAATCCTCCGCCTAGCGGCGCCGGCACACCGGGTTCTAGTCCCGGTCAGGGCGCCGGATTCTGTCCCGGTTGCCCCTCTTCCAGGCCAGCTCTCTGCTGTGGCCCAGGAGTGCAGTGGAGGATGGCCCAGGTGCTTGGGCCCTGCACCCCATGGGAGACCAGGAAAAGCACCTGGCTCCTGGCTCCTGCCATCGGATCAGCGCGGTGCGCCGGCCGCAGCGCGCCGGCCGCAGCAGCCATTGGAGGGTGAACCAACGGCAAAGGAAGACCTTTCTCTGTCTCTCTCTCTCTCACTGTCCACTCTGCCTGTCAAAAAAAAAAAAAAAAAAAAAAAAACACAAACTGGAAATGACCCGGATGTCTTTCAACAGATGAGCAGTTAAACTATGGCATTTCGATGGCATGGAAGCTCCTTGGGAAGAGGAGACCGTGGCTATATGCATCAGCCTGGTGTCGTCAGAGAACTACGACACTGAGTAAGAAAAGCCCATCAAAAAACTTACATACGATGTGATTCAATTTATAAAACTTTCTTGAAAATATAAACTTAAATAGAAACTGAGAACAGATTACTGATTACTAGAGTTGAGGAAGGGTGGCCCTCCAGTTCCTACTCCCATGATAGCAGAACTCTGCTCCTGGTAGTTGTACCAGGAGGAAAAATGATACTGGAGCTGCCCTCATGGTGTTATAGTCTGATGTATAGCATTGAGCCAGTTGCAACAAGGTTAAAAAAAAAAAAGGTAGAGGTGTGAGAGAATTAGAGGTGATATACAAGGACAGGGATAGGAGTTTTGCCTAGTGGTTAAGACACAATTAGAGGGGCGGCACTGTGGCTTAGCAGGTAAAACCGCCACCTGCAGTGCCAGCATCACATATGGGCACCAGTTCAAGTACTGGCTGCTCCACTTCCAATCCAGCTCTCTGCTATGGCCTGGGAAAGCAGTAGAAGATGGCCCAAGTCCTTAGGCCCCTGCACCCACCTGCGTTGGAGACCTGGAAGAAGCTCCTGGCTCCTGGCTTCAGATAGGCACAGCTCCAGCCATTGCGGCCAATTGAGGAGTGAACCAGCTCTGCCTCTCCTCTTTATGTGTAACTCTGACTTTCAAATAAGTAAATAAATGTTTAAAAATTAAAAAAAAAAAAACACACAATTAGGGGGGCTGGCACTGTGGCAGAGAGGGTTAAAGCCCTGGCCTGTAGCACCAGTATCCCATGTGGATTCCAGTTTGAGTCCTGGCTGTTCCACTTCCAATCCAGCTCTCTGCTGATGCACCTAGGAAAACAGCAGAGGATGGCTCAAGTCCTTGGGCCCCTACACCCACATGGGAGACCTGGAAGAAGCTCCTGGCTCCTGGCTTTGATCGGATCAGCACTGGCTGTTGCAGCCATCTGAGGAGTGAATCAGCAGATGGAAGACCCCTCTCTCTCTCTCTCTGTCTACATCTCTCTCTCTCTCTCTAAAAAAAAAAAAAAAAAGACACGGTTAGGATGCTCACATCACATTGGAGCACTCAGTTGCCTCTAGCTCCTGACTCCAGCCTCCTGCTAATGCAGACTCTGGGAGGCAGTGCTGATGTCTCAGGTGGTTGGGTTCCTGCCACGCCCGCGGGAGATATGGATTGAGTTCCTGGCAGGCATTAGGGATCCTTCTGGTTATAGAAATGCTCTTTATTTTGACTGTATTGATGCCAACATCCTGATTTGATATAGCAGTATAGTATTACCATCGGGACAAAATGGAAAAAGGATATGTTGGATCTCTTTGGATTATTCCTTTAATCACATGTGACTATAATTATTTCAAAATAAAAGTCTGGTTTACAAGTAACATGCCTGTATTTTTTTTTATGTCAATATCATGAAATCCCAAAAAAGATTCAAGGGGAGGGTGTTTGGTGTAATGATTGAGACACTAACTTGGGATTCCTACATCCTATGTGGGGTAACTGGGTTCAAGTTCTTTCTTTTTTTAAATAAAATTTTTATTTTTTTATTTTTTGAAAGGTAGAGTAACAGAGAGAGAGGGAGGACACAGAGAGAGAGGTTTTCCATCCACTGGCTCACTCTCAAAATGGCTACAATGGCCAGGACTGGCCTAGACCAAAGCCAGGAGCCAGGAGTTTCTTCCAGGTTTTCCACATGGGTATAGAGGCCCAAGGACTTGGGTTGTCCTCTGCTGCTTTCCCAAGCTATTACCAGGGAGCTGTATTAGAAGTGGAGCAGCCAGGACTTGAACCAGTACTCGTATGAGGTGCCAGCATCACAGGCTGTGACTTTAACCTGCTGCCTGTCCTTGGTTACTTTTTTGTTTTTTAATCACAATTTTGGAGAGAAGGAAATGGGATTTGCTTTTTTTTTTTTTTTTAAGATTTGTTTGTTTATTTGAAAGGCAGAGTTACAGAGAGGAAGAGGCACAGAGAGAGAGAGAGAGAGAGATCTTCCATCCAGTGGTTCACTCCCTAAATAGCTGCAATGGCCGAAGCTGTGTTGATCCAGAGCCAGGAGCCAGGAGCTTCCTCTGGGTGCAGGACCTCCCACATGGGTACAGGGTCCCAAAGACTTGGGCCATCTTCTGTTGTGTTCCCAAGGCCATAGAAGAGAGCTGGATCCAAAGTGGAGCAGCTGGGATTTAAATCAGCTCCCATATGGATGCCAGTACTGCTGCCGGTGGCTTTACCTGCTAGGGCACAGCGCTGACCTCACTGATTATTTTTTAAGTAAAATTTACATCCTATGAAATGCACAAGCATAAATATATCATTTGATGAGTTCTGATAATGACACACAACTATGCAATGCAAAAACCTCTATCAAGATGCAGAGGAGCCTGAAAATTAATTCGGAAATTTGGCTTTCTCAGAATCATCTCCCCATCTGCCAGGGAAAACGTCTGTTTGGATTTCTTTGACCATTAATCCATGTTGACTGTTTCAGAAATTCAAGTAAATGGCTTCCTGTAATATGGCCACTTCTGTGTAAATCTTAGTTCATTGGGCATAATGTTGGTTTATTTTATTTTATTTTTTGACAGGCAGAGTTAGACAGTGAGAGGGAGAGACAGAGAGAAAGGTATTCCTTCCGTTGGTTCACCCCCAAATGGCCACTACAGCTGGCATGCTGCACCAGTCCGAAGCCAGGAGCCAGGAGCTTCCTCCTGGTCTCCCATGTGGGTGCAGGGCCCAAGCACTTGGGCCATCCTCCACCACCCTCCTGGGCCACAGCAGAAAGCTGAACTGGAAGAGGAGCAACCGGGACAGAATCTGGTGCCCCAACCCGGACTAGAACCCGGGGTGCAGGCGCCACAGACGGAGGATTAGCTTAGTGAGCCGCGGTGCCAGCCAGGCATAGATTTATCCATGTACCATGTAACTTACTCTTTTTATTCTATAATGACATTTAATTGTATGGTTATGTCATACTTGATTTTTTTTGGTTGGAATGTACTTTATTTTGATATAATTTTATATTACAAAAACATTGCAAGAATAGCACAGAGAGCTCCTGGATGCTCTTCTAGCAGGTGCTCCAAATATTAGTTTCTTACTATCTATTTTTTTTCTGAAGAATTTTAGGAATCAAATGCAGAAATGAAGACCCTTTATCCTTTAATACTTCAGAGTACAAAATTCTCTCCTATAATCAGAGTATATTTTAACAAAATCAGATGAAAGTAATATGATAGGGGGATGGCATTATGGCATTAAGTGGGTTAAGCACCACCTGTAGCACCGACATCCCATATGGGCATTGGTTCAAGTTCCAGCCGCTCCATTTCCAATCTAGCTCCCTGCTAATGTGCCTAGGAAAGCAGCAGCGAATGGCCCAAGTGCTTTTGCCCCTGCACTCATGTGGGAGACCCGGGAGAAGCTCCTGGCTCCTGGCTTCCAATCAGCCCAGCTCCGGCCCTTGTAGCCATTTGGGGAGTGAACCAGCAGATGGAAGGTCTCTCTTTCTATGTAGTTCTGTCTTTCAAATAAGTTAGAAAAAATAAAAAACTTTTTTTAAAAAAATTTAACCAAATGCTGAATATGCTAAAGTGTTTTGGAGCAAAGTGTTTTCCTGTCTCTTACTTACTCTGAAAGCTTGAAAAAACAACAATGGTCCCGTGAATGAATAAAGGATGAACAGGTGAATGTATCATAAATGTGATAAAGTGTTTATTGCAGAATGCAGGTGGTAGATCTAGTGTTCACTGTAAACTTTTCTGTGTATTTGACTTTTTTTTTAGTAAGATACTGGAAAACAGTCCCTGGTATCTAATGGCTTACATTCAAGAGTTTTGGAAAATTTTAGTGTTCAATTGCATCCAAATAATAAAAGTATTTAACTCTGCCACTGAGCCAAGATTTTGATGAATTGCTACACAACTGCTCATCCTAAGAAGTGACCTTATTGATTCAGATCATAACTTTCGTTTTCCAAACTTAGCACTGATTTCTCAAGCCCTTCTCAAATTCTCAGTCCTTCATGACATTTTTCCCGATTATCCTTTCTCTTACTTACCCCCATTGAATTGGATCTGTACCTCTCTTTTGCAGAAGTCACCTCGGACACGGCCTGCTCCTTGCTGTTGCACTGTCTCACCTCCGTGCTACCTACAGATTCTGCCTCATCAGCCCCAAACCAGTGAGGGCCTTGCCTGGCACAGTTGCTGCCCCTTTCCCGCTAGTGAGGATGTCCTCTGCAGCCTTGGCCTGGCTTGAACAGCCTTGCATGTCTGAAGGAACACTGAGCTGTGTCTTCCTGTTTACCCCTCCAGTGTTCACGGTCATTCTGGACAGCAGACCTCTGCCCTGGTCCCCGCTTCTCCTTCCAGCTTCCTTTCAGGATTGCAGTCTGCCCCTGATCCTCGCCTTTCCAGCCGACGCGCCGACCCCTAACACGGTTTCTAACCTACTCTTCCTGCAGTTTGCTCACACTCACTCACGTGACTCTGTCTTCTGCTTTGGCCAGTGTCTATGCTGATGAGAAACCTTGCAACTGTCTCCCGATCCCTCACTTTGGACCCTCAGAGACTAACCCCAAGATTTTCTTTGGAAACCATAGTGGGACTTCATCCCAGGCCTCCTATCTTGCTGCCCCTCATTATATTTATTCATTTTTAAATTTAAGAAATGGACTGGGGCTGGCGCCATGGTGCACTAGGTTAATCCTCCGCCTGCGGCGCCCACATCCCATATGGGTGCTGGTTCTAGTCCCGGTTGCTCCTCTTCCAATCCAGCTCTCTGCTGTGGCCCAGGAGGGCAATGGAGGATGGCCCAAGTGCTTGAACCCCTGCACTCGCATGGGAGACAGAAAGAAGCACCTGGTTCCTGGCTTCGGATTGGCACAGTGCGCTGGCTGTAGCAGCCATTAGGGAAGTGAACCAACGGAAGGAAGACCTTTCTCTCTGTCTCTCTCTCTCATGGTCTGTAACTCTACCTGTCAAATAAAGAAATAAAATCTTTAAAAAAAAAGAAATGGACTTATTTAACTCATTTATTTGAAAGGCAAAGGGAGCAAAAGAAAGAGATATCTTCTATATGCTGGTGCATTTCCCAAATGGCTGCAATAGCCAGTGCCGGGCAAGGTGGAAGCCAAGAGTCAGGAACTCCATTTGGTCTTCCACATGGGTGGCAGGCACTTGAGCCACCATCTGGTGCTTCCCATGCACACTAACAGGGAGCTGAATTGAACTATTTTTGATAACAAGAGTAAATGGTGGAAAATGCTTCTTAGTTGTCTTATCTTTATTTGCTTTGCAAGTTTTAGAATCTTACTTAATTCCTTTGAAACATTTATTTATTTATTTGAAAGTCAGAGTTACAGAGACAGAGATCTTTCATCCGCTGGTTCACTCCCAAGATGGCCACAACACCTAGGGCGGGGCCAGACCGAAGCCAGAAGACATGAGCTTCTTCTGGGTCTCCCACATGGGTGGCAGGGGCCCAAGTATTTGCACCATCTTTCACTGCTTTTCACAGGTCATTAGCAGGGAGCTGGATTAGAAGTGGAGCAGACAGGACTTGAACTGGTACCCAGATGGGATGCCAACCTCACAGGTAATGGCTTTACCCACACCAGCCCCTTAATTCCTTTTAAATGTTAGCGGTGTCTTGTGAAACATGTATTTACCTAAAGTTTGTAACAATTTTGTGTCGACCAAATGCCCTGCTATGTAAATCTGTTCTTTCTTCTCTAATGAGCACTGTAAAAATGACTAGAAAAGGCAGCTCACTAGGCTAATCCTCTGCCTGCGGCGCCGGCACACCAGATTCTAGTCCAGGTTGGGGCGCCAGGTTCTGTCCTGGTTGCTCCTCTTCCAGTCCAGCTCTCCATTGTGGCCCGGGAAGGCAGTGGAGGATGGCCCAGGTGCTTGGGCCCTCCACCCACATGGGAGACCAGGAGGAAGCACCTGGCTCCTGGCTTCGGATCGGCACAGCGCACCGATCCGAATAAATGACAGTTTTCTAATGCAAAAACAACAGCGACAACTTGAACTAGATTGGAAGTGGAATGGCTAGGACTTGAACAGGCACTCCAGTATGGTATATAGGCATAAAGCGACATGGCTTAACCCACTGCACAACAACACTTGTCCCCATTCCCTATTTTAAAGTTCTTAAAAAAAATTGAAAGGCAGAGTAAGAGAAAGAGAAGAAGAGACAGAGGGTTAGAGATCAATCTTCCATCTACCAGTCCGCTCCTAAATGGCCGCAACAGCTGAGGCTGGTCCAGGGCAAAACCAGGCGCCTAGAGCTCCCTCCTGGTCGCCCAGGTGGGTGGGAGTAAGTGGGTCCAAGTACTTGGCCCATCTTCAGCTACCTTCTCAGGCACATTAGCAGGGAACTGGATCAGAAATGGAGCAGCCAGGATTCAAACCTGGCACTCTGATATAGGATGCTGGTGTCCCAAGTGGTGGGTTAACCCCCTGCACTGCAGTGACAGCCTCTTCTTCCCCATCCCCCCATTTTAAAGTTCTTACTGGAAGCTCTCAGCACATGAATCTGAGAGTCTTTCCATTGCAATGATTATTTTCAGATCTTATTTTTCCAGTTAGAGCTTTAAACATAAAATCTTTGCCTTTTTCATCTTCCTATTTCTCACAGTACCTAGCACCCTGTTTCATAGATTAATATTCAAAAATAACACGCAAGTAATAACACATAACAAGTCAAGAATATTTTCATAATTTGCTAGGGGAAATACTCTGATTCCCAAAGTGCAAAACTTGGTTTGTTAAAATATTCCCTGCTTGCTGGCCTCGAACCTGCTTTGTGACTGCGTATATCTTTTCTCATAGGGCGATGGATTAAGTGCCAGACTTAATGAGAAGTCGTTGATGAGAGTGGAGCCACAGTCTGTCTGTGTTTAGAGGTTTTTGTTTCCTGGGTGTTTCTGACATGCGTGCAGCTTTCAGAAAGAATTATTCCAGGGGCTCAGGTGTAGCATGGGGTCCCATTCTGGAGCAGACTTCACCCTTTTTTAATTTAATTTAATTTTTTGACAGGCAGAGTGGACAGTGAGAGAGAGACAGAGAGAAAGGTCTTCCTTTTTCCGTTGTTCTCCCCCAATGGCCGTTGCGGCCGGCGCGCTGCAGCTGGTGCACCGCGCTGATCTGAAGCCAGGAGCCAGGTGCTTCCTCCTGGTCTCCCATGCGGGTGCAGGGCCCAAGCACTTGGGCCATCCTCCACTGCACTCCCGGGCCATAGCAGAGAGCTGGACAGGAAGAGGATCGACCAAGACCTCACCCTTTACGGCACCCCTGGGCAGCTCTTTGACCCCAGCTCCAGAAATTGACTCAGAAGGACTTGAGAGGAGTCCCAGATGTTTGCATTATAAATCAGGACACAGTGATCATGACACAGGTGGCCCTGGGACCAGACTTTGCAAAACACAGACTTGACGTACAACCTTTTCACCAGCAGAAATGCCTGTCATTCTCTCCTGACTGGTATCATCACAGAGAACACTTCCCCCACTTGCCCTGTGTTTCCATTTGAGAAGCTGAGGCCTGTAATGTGGTTCTTGTTCCCTCGGCTCCTCGGTGTGATCAGCAGCCCAATCCTGTCTTTGGTATCCCGTCTTGCTCACTTCCTGTACAACCTGAAGGTCATTCATTTGTTTCTAATTTAGTCATTTTTAACGTAAATTTTATTTACTTGAAAGGCAGAGAGACAGACAGACAGATCTTCCATCTGCTGGTTCACTCCCCAAATGCCCACAACAACCAGGGCTGGGCCAGGCCAAAGCCAGGAGCCAGGAACTCCATCTGAGTCTCTCCCATGTAGATGGCGGGGACCAAACCACCTGAGCTACTGCCTGTCACCCTAAAGGCTGTGCATGCCCAGGAAACTTGAATGGGGTGTGGAGATCAGACTTGAACCCACACATTCCAATACGGTATGCAGGCATCAAGCAGTATCTTAATCATTATGCAAAAAACAGTATCTTAACCTGCTCTTAAAACTACATTTTTAAAAAAAAGGTTTATTTATTTGAAAGGCAGAGATACAGAGAAAGAAGGAGGAGAGAGAGAGAACTTTTCGTTGATTCATTCCCCATATGGCCACAATGGCCATTGCTGAGTCAGGCCAAAGGCAGGAACCAGGAGTTTCTTCTGGGTCTCCCACGTGGGTGCAGGGGCCCAAGGGCTTGGGCCATCTTCTACTGCTTTCCCAGGCCATAGCAGAGAGCTGGATTGGAAGTGGAGCAGGCAGGGGTCAAACCAATGCCCATATGGAGCTGGCATTGCAGCTGGTGGCTTAACCTGCCCAAAATTAATTTTACTAACAAAACAAAGAATAGAAAAAAAATTACACATCAATCTCACTCATGAACATAATTAGCAATACAGACATAAAAATAAATCTTTTAAAAATTCCTAGTCAATTATCTTATAAAATACTGTCCAATCTCAATAGTACTCAAGAAAATGGAAACTAAAGCTTCAATGAACTATAATCATCAGATTGCTGCACATAAAATTAAAAGGACTATATGTAGTAGAATAGTCTTCAAAAAGGTCACGGAAAATTCTCATTCTCTTTAAAAAAAAAAAAAAGAGAGAGATGTAATCGGAGAGATAAAGAGAGAGGCACACACACACAGAGTGTTCCCATTCTCTAATTCACTCCCCAAATGCCACAACACCTGGGGCTGGGCCAAGGCTAGAGCAGAGCAATCATAGTCTCCCATGCATGTAGCAGGAACCCAGTTCCTTGAACCATCACGGCTGTTCTCAGGGTCTCCTTGATGGGAAGCTGGCATCAGGAGCCAGAGCCAGGAACTGAACCTAGGAACTCTAATGTGGAACCTGGGTGTCTTAACCATTAAGCTAAAGGATCAAGCCTGCATTATCTTTTTTTTCTTAAGATTTATTTATTTATTTGAAAGAATTACAGAGAGAGAGGAGGAGAATAAGAGAAAGAGAGAGATCTTCCATCTGTTGGTTCACTCCTCAAATGGCCACAACAGCCGGGGCTGGGCCAGGCCGAAGCCAGGAGCCACGTGGCTTCCCACGTGGTCTCCCACGTGGATGCAGGGGCCCAAGCACTTGGGCATCTTCTGCTGCTTTCCCAGGCCATAGCAGAGAGCTGGATTGAAAGTGGAGCAACTGGGACTTGAACCAGCGTCCATACAGGACGCTTAAACTGTTATGCCACAATGCTGGCTACTGCATTATCTTTTTTAAAATAATTTTTTAAATTTGACAGAGAGAGGCAGACAAAGCTCCCATTGACTGGTTCACTCCCCAAATGTCCACAATATCTGGAGATGGGCTGGGCCAGCCACAGGGGCTGGGAACTCAATCCAGGTCTTCCCACATGGATGGCAGGAGCCCAATTCCGGAGCCATCATTACTGCCTCCTAGTGTGTGCATTAGCAGGAGCTGGAGTCAGGAGCCACAGCCAGCTGTCAGGTGCAGGCACTAGGATATGGAACACAGGCATCCTAACTGACATCTTAACCACCAGGGAAACGCTCAGCCTTGCATTATCTTTTTATTCCGTTGTTCCACAAGCTCTCTGAAGTCCCCATGCATTGTCAGTGTGAATGTGGCATGTTAGGGACTTTCAGATAGTGCAGGTGGGCACAGATTCAGTAAAACCATTTTAGAAAACAGTTTGGTAGGAAATAGGAAAGCTGAATATATGTATACCTGGACATTCCACTCCTGGGAAAACTCTTGCACCAGGAGAGATAAACCTAAAATAAAGCTCTTAAACATGTTTTTTATGATAACAAAGCACTGGGGCTATCAATTGTGCTGGCGAGTTGTACCACTTTTCCTTTCAAAAGGAAAGGCTCCATATCTAACCCCATTCTGCCTAAGAACTGACTTTTGGCTTGGTCATCAGACAGGCTTTGACCAACAGACTGTGAGCAGAGCAGATGTTAGATACCGCATATCACAGTCAAGCAGAAGATTTAAGAGTTGTAATAAGCTTCTGCAAGACTTTTTGCTTCTGCATCTGCCACAAAAGACATGTCGCAGAGTTTGCTCCTTCAGTCTATATCTTAGAAAATACAGAAAAGAAACACGAGCCAATATAGTTTATAAGCATCATAAGCAAGAAACAAATTTTGTATTAATCAGCCTGGGAAACTTAGTGGCTGTTTCCTACAGCAAAGCTAATATACACAATAGTCTACATTGTGGTAGATATCAACAATGGAATACCATAAAACAAAAGAAAGGAATGAGACTGCGATACCCACAACAGGTGAAACAAAATAATGGTGAGTCAGAGAAGCCAGATATAAAAATATAGAGATATACAGAATGCGTGCACGTACATAAAGTTCAGAAACAGGCACAGCCACTTTGCTGGGGAGTTCATAGGTGGACAGCAACACTAGGAAGAAAATCCAAGACATAGCTGTGGTGAAAGACAGGCTCGGGCCTTTCTGTGGGTGAGCAGAGGCAGAGGCTGTCGTGAGGGAACCCGAGACCAGGTGAGAGCTGTGGTCCTGGCGGTGCTGTATCTCTTGAACTGGGTGTTCACGTTATACTTTCTCTTCAGACACTGCTTTTGTCGACTTCTACGTGAATTTCACAATAAGAAAGTTTTTAAAAATTCCCTGGCTTTGCTCATTTGTTCCTCTAAGTCTTCCTTGAAAGTTTCCAGTTACCACTCTCACCTGGAAGTCACTACAAATCAGTTTCGTAATTGAGATTTCACAAGATGCTACATCAAAATGTTTTAGTGATAGCGCAACATAGAATATCAAACACTCGTGTCTTCTCTTGTTCCTGGAATTCTTAATCCGGAAAAACCCCCAGAAAACCATTCACGCCACTCTGGCAAGGCCCGGGATCTATCATTCATCACTGCTGTTGATTAGCTGGAATTCCTGCACCCTTTAGAGCCTCAAACATTCCTTTCTTTTTAAATATTTATTCCATTATTTTTATCTAATGTTGAGATCATAGTAGCCTTATGATTTCCAGAAATACTTTTTGAGATTCTTCACCTAATTCTTCCCTAATTTGTATTATTTGCTCAGTGCCTGCTACACAGCAGAATTGTGAAAACCACAGTGACACGTTGATATTCTAGAAAAATAAGAATAACCTATGTTATTATGTTAACTATGCTAACCTATGTCGTACAATTACAAACCCCTTTGTTGGATAAAACTTTTGATTGTCCTGTTGTTTCATAAACAAGATTTTTGATGTTGGCATTTCATCATGCCTATGTCTATTTTGTATGTTTTCTTACTAAAGGGAGATTTTCAATGCATAGCTTTTTCAGTTGACTTCCTGATGATGAGTTCCTTATTCCTCCTTTGTGTCCGTTTCTTCTTTTTACAGATTTTTAGTTATTTGAGAGAGAGAGACAGAGCAAGAGAGGCCTTCCATCTGCTGGTTAACTCCCCAGATGGCCACAACACCAAAGGCTGTTCTAGGCCCAAGCCAGGAGTCAGGAGCTTCTCTGGGTCTCCCACGTGGGTGCAGGGGCCCAAGCACTTGGGCCATCTTCTACTGCTTTCCCAGGCCATAGCAGAGAGCTGGATTGGAAGTGGAGCACCTGGGACTTGAACCACCACCCATATGGGATGCCGGCACTGCAGGAGCGGCTTTATCCACCACACCAGAGCACTGGCCCTACATGTCTTCTAATCTCATTCATAGGACACCATGCCAAAGGCCACTTCCTTTCCTACACTTACAACTCATTAATACATCTTTTTCCAAAATACCATTGTAAATGCAACTCGGAAAACAAGGTTTTTCTTATTCATCCAGGTATTACATGGATAGCAGGGCACAGATGAGACACAATCATTCCACATGTGCTTCCTACCTGCGGGGGGGGGGGGGGGGAGGGAGAATTGCAGGTGATGATGCTAAGTGCCACAAGTGCCCTCTGATGACACAAATCTTCCTAAAAAATGGTGTATGTGCCCCTCTGTTAGTCAGCCTCTAACCAGGAAAACAAGAAGCACTCAAGCCTTTGAAACAGACAATTTAATGCAAAAAATTAATTGCCCAGCTGATGAGAAGCCGACAGTGGGTGGTGAGGCAATCTGGAGAGTGTCAGCAGCAGGAAGATTGCACTGCATCTTGGGCGCAGGAACAGCGTGGGGAGCTGGGGCCAGGAGCCAGGGGCACTGCAGAAGCTGGAGTGACACAGGTCAGTCGGAACGGAGCCACAGCTGGAGCGGCCACCCAGGAAAGCACCAGCACAGCAACATCCCAGCGTCCCCTCTTCCCATCAGCCACCAGTGCTTCCCACCAACCGCGTCCCCCAGGAGAACAGCAGAAGCAGGAGAATGGGCGGGCAAGAAATGGAGGCGGTGGGGAGAAAAGATTCGGAGACGTCATGAGGCTCGCCTCCGAGCTCTCAGAGGGCTACCACCTGCGAGAGTGAGTGAATTTACTCCCATGGAAAGTTTACTCCATGGAAAGTTCAAAAAAAAAAAAAATTACTGCTTAAAATTAGGGAGAATATTTAAATTGGCAGAATTGTCTTAAAAGAGAAATAATTTGTCTTGAACAGTTTTGCTTTTGGAGTCCATTGTTGTATAAATATTGCTGAGATATAATAAATAAAATGTTTTGTTTTTCTACAATTTCTATAGGATGCCATTAAAAGGCATAACAAGATGTTAGTATTAGAATCAAGGTAGTTGGGGCCAGCGCCATGGCTCACTTGGTTAATTCTCTGCCTGTGGCGCCGGCATCCCATATAGGTACCAGGTTCTAGTCCTGGTTGCTCCTCTTCCAGTCCAGCTCTCTGCTGTGCCCGGAGTGCAGTGGAGGATGACTCCAGTGCTTGGGCCCTGCACCCCATGAGAGACCAGGAGAAGCACCTAGCTCCTGGCTTCGGATGGGTGCAGCGCCGGCCCTAGCAACCATTAGGGAAGTGAACCAACGGAAGGAAGACCTTTCTTTCTGTCTCTCACTGTCTATAACTCTACCTGTCAAAAAATAAAAAAATAAAAAAGAATCAAGGTAGTGAGTATGTGGGTGGTTACTGCCAAATATTCTGACTTTGCTGTGTAGTTTAAATGCTTTATAGTAAAATGCTAGCGCAATATCACTGAGGGCAGCAAGACGTTTGCCCGCCAAGTGTGGTTGTGTGTCCATAGGTATATTAGTTATCTCTTACTGAGTAACACACTGCCAAAAGTTAGCAGCTTAAAGCAGTAAACATGCATTGTCTCAGACTCCGGGATCAGGTGAACTGGGAGGCTGCAGTCACGCGAGGGCTTGACTGCGGAGGATCCACCTCTGAACTCGCTGCCGGGTTGTTAAGGACCCTCTGGAGGCTATTACCTGGAAGCCGTCCATGTTTATTAGGTGGTCCTCTTCATAGGGGTGGGCCCGAGTATTCTCGCAATGGGCAGCTGATTTCCCTCAGAGCAAGTGATCTGAGAGAGACAGTGCACATAAGACGGAAGCCACGGTGTTAGAAACAAGTCTTCCAAAATTTTGAAATTTTAACATTTAAACTAATTTTATGTAAACATGAACAACAGAAAAATGTACCACCCAAATTCCATGTAAGTTTACTCTCAGGGAAAAAAAAAAAGGATAAAAAGAAAACCCCAATGAAATTATGCCAAAAATTCATTCTCCAAAACAGATCAACAATCCATTATTGCATAAAAAGATAAAAGGCACTCAGGATACAATATATGAAACAACATAAATTAATATAGGCAATATTTAAAAATGAAGTTGTAGAACCTAATTTTTAAATAAAAAAATTAAAAATACGTGCCGGCCTGCAGCACAAAGAACCGGGTTTCCTGAAACAGAGAGTGGGAATGCGGGGACAAGGACGCAAAGAATGGAGCCAAGACGAGTCCTGATCAAGGCTTGTTTATTCAACAAGTCCAGTAGTATTTAAACATGACCAGTTGTTTACAAGAAGGAGCACAAAAGATTTACATATCAAAAAGGCTTTTAAGGTTACAAAGAGTTCCCAATAAGGTTCTTAATTATTGATTACAAGGGTATAATAAAACACTTAGGTGATAAATGCAGGTTTCAGGTGTGACTGATTATCTATATCATCTCTTGTGAGAGGTTTAGCAGTGAGATAAGGTTCTTCCTGCCTCTTCCCGGAATCTCCTTAGTCTAATTGTCTCCATCCATATGTTTAAGTGTAAACAAAAAGGGGTGACTGCCTGTGGCTGCCCACAAAAATAGACTTAAAAATGGGGCCGGCGTTGTGGCATAGCAGGTAAAGCTACCACCTGCAATGCCAGCATCCAATATGGGCGCTGGTTTGAGTCCTTGGCTGCTCCACTTCCAATCCAGCTCTCTGCTATGGCCTGGGAAAGCAGTGGAAGA
This sequence comes from Oryctolagus cuniculus, assembly GCF_051225735.1. NCBI lineage: Eukaryota > Metazoa > Chordata > Mammalia > Lagomorpha > Leporidae > Oryctolagus > Oryctolagus cuniculus. Next base: position 64,443,536 of record NC_142878.1, read on the forward strand.
TGGCCCAAGTCCTGGGGCCCCTGCACCAATGTGGGAGACCCGGAAGAAGCTCCTGGCTCCTGGCTTTGGGTTGGTGCAGCTCTGGCCTTTGTGATTATCTGGGGAGTGAACCACCAGATTCAAGACCTCTTTCTCTGCCTCTACCTCTCTATAACTCTGCCTTTCAGCTAAATAAATAAATCTTTTTTAAAAATAGACTAAAAGAAACACAAGAGTAAAATAACACAAATGAAGTATTTTTAAAAAGATGAAAAGTGGGGTAAGCCTTCACCTGTGGTGCCGGAATCCCATATGACACCAGTTCAAGCCCCAGCTGCTCCGTTTCCAATCTAGTTCTCTGCTAGGGCCTGGGAAGGCAGTAGAGGATGGCCCAAGTGCTTGGGCCCCTGCACTCGCATGGGAGACTCCTGGCTCCTGGCTTGGGATGAGCCATTGCAGCCATCTAGGGAGTGAATAAGTGAATGGAAGACCTTTCACTCGCTCTCTCCCTCTTTTTGTCTGTAACTCTACCTTGCAAATACATAAATAAAATCTTTAAAAATACAGATGGAAAGGATGACCATTCTGTAAATAAAAAGGTGAAGAAAGTAAAAGGATTCAAGAGAAACTGACAGACATGGAAGATAGGCTAAGAAAATCCAAGACATGAATAATAGGAGTTGCTAAAAAAGAAAAACAAAGCAATGAAAGAGAATAAAAAATACAACTAAAGAAAGCCTTCCTAAAATTTAAAAATAAAAGAAATTTAAAACTATTAAAGAAGCATATTGATGATGGAATAAAGGATTGAGTTCCTGCCACCAACATGAAAGACTTGAATTGAATTCTTGGCTCCAGGCCTCGGCTTCAGCTGGGGCCATTTTGGGCATTTGGGGAGTGAACCAGCAGCTGGGAGCTCTATCTGCTGTCTATGTCTCACAAATAAGTAATACATATATGAACAATTTTTTAAAAACTTAGGTTTTTAAAAACCTGTGGCATAGCAAGTAAAGCTGCTGCCTGCAGTGCCAGCATGCCATATGGGTGCCAGTTTGAGTCTCAGTGTCTCCACTTCCAATCCAGCTCTGGATAATGGGCTGGGAAAGCAGCAGAAGATGGCACAAACACTTGTTACTCTGCACCTACATGAGAGAACAGCAAGAAGCTCCGGGCTCCTGGCTTTGGCCTGGCCTAGCTCTGCCTGTTGAGGCCATTTGGGGAGTGAACCAGCAGATGAAAGATCTCTCTCTCTCTCTCTCTCTCTCTTCTCCCTCCCTCCTTTCCCTCTCCTCTCTCTGTGTAACTCTGACTTTTAAATAAATAACTATTTTTAAAAATTGGGTTAGTGTTACTACATTTCAACAGCAACATTTTGTACCAGAAGAAAATGGAGTGACATATTTAAGACACCTAATGGTAGAAAATACGAGCCAAAGATCTTATATCAAGTAAGTCTAACCTTAAAATATAGAGTGCACCAATGAAAGGGGGGTCAGTGTGGACTGCAGCAAGTTAACACAACTGCTTGTGATGCCAGCATCCCATATCAGAGTACCGCTTCAAGTCCTGGCTGCTCTCCTTTTTTTTTTTTTTTTTTAAGATTTATTTATTTACTTCAAAGTCAGAATTACACAGAGAGAGGAGAGGCAGAGAGAGAGAGGGAGAGGGAGAGAGAGACAGAGTCAGAGACAGAGACAGAGAGAGGTCTTCTATCTGCTGGTTCACTCCCAAGATGACCACAAAGGCCAGAGCTGCACTGATCCGAAGCCAGGAGCCAGGAGCTTATTCTGGGTCTCCCACATGGGTGCAGGGTCCCAAGGACTTGGACCATCTTCTGCTGCTTTCCCAGGCCATAACAGAGAGCTGGATTGGAGAGCTGGATTGGAAGTGGAGTGGCTAGGACTTGAACCAGTGCCCATATTGGATGCTGGCACTGTAGGTGACAGCTTTACTTGCTACGCCACAGCGCTGACCCCTGCTCTGCTTCTGATCCAGCTTGCTGCTAATGCATCTGGGAAGGCAGAGGATGATGGCCCAACTATTTGGGTCCCTGCTACCTTTTTTTTTTTTTTTTTTTTTTTGATAGGCAGAGTGGACAGTGAGAGAGAGAAACAGAGAGAAAGGTCTTCCTTTTGCCGTTGGTTCACCCTCCAATGGCCGCCGCGGCCGGCACACCGCGCTGATCCGATGGCAGGAGCCAGGTGCTTCTCCTGGTCTCCCATGGGGTGCAGGGCCCAAGCACTTGGGCCATCCTCCACTGCACTGCTGGGCCACAGCAGAGAGCTGGCCTGGAAGAGGGGCAACTGGGACAGAATCCGGCGCCCTGACCAGGACTAGAACCCCGTGTGCCGGCGCCGCAAGGCGGAGGATTAGCCTAGTGAGCCGCGGCGACGGCCCCTGCTACCCTTGTGGGAGACCTGGATAGTGTTCCTGGCTCCTGGTCCTCAGTGTGGTGGGGCCTAAGGAGAGGCCCTTAGGTCAAGTAGGGTCCACACTCAGCAGATGTTGTGGGACTCCAGTCTGTCTCAGCCTTCCTGTTGTGAGACATGATCTTTCCACCTGGAGCAGCTCACTCCATTGCCATCTGTCATGATGTGTTGGAGCCAAAAAGGATCTTACCAGTGCTGAGTTGGTGCTATCGTCCTGCCTTTGAGTTACCAAATCTGTGAGATAAATCAATATGTGTTTTTTTTAATAAGTTTACCCAGCTGCAGGTATTTTGTTATAGTAATGAAAACAAACATACATCTGTGAATATACTAAAACATTGATTTTTTAAAAAGATTTTATTTGAGGCCAGCGCCGTGGCTCACTAGGCTAATCCTCCGCCTTGCGGTGCCGGCACACCGGGTTCTAGTCCCGGTCGGGCTCCGGATTCTGTCCCGGTTGCCCCTCTTCCGGGCCAGCTCTCTGCTGTGGCCAGGGAGTGCAGTGGAGGATGGCCCAGGTACTTGGGCCCTGCACCCCATGGGAGACCAGGAGAAGCACCTGGCTCCTGCCATCGGATCAGCGCGGTGCGCCAGCCGCGGCGGCCATTGGAGGGTGAACCAACGGCAAAGGAAGACCTTTCTCTCTGTCTCTCTCTCCCACTATCCACTCTGCCTGTCAAAAAAAAAAAAAAAGATTTTATTTATTTGAAAGAGTTACAGAGATAGGTAGAGCCAGAGAGAAAGAAAGAAGTCTTCCATTCCACTGGTTCACTCCCCAAATGACCACAATGGCCAGAGCTCAGCTGATCCAAGCCAGGAGCAAGGAGCTTCCTCCGGGTCTCCTACACAGGTGCAGGGGCCCAAGGACTTGGGCCACCCTCTACTGTTTTCCCAGCCCACAGCCGAGAGCTGGACTGGAAGAGGAGCAGCCGGGACATGAACTGGCGTCCATATGGGATGCCGGGGCTGCAGGCTGGGGCTTTAAGCTGCGCCACAGTGCTGGCCCAGACACTGAATTCTATACATCACATGGGTAAATTGTTTCTCAAATAATTTGTGTTTGAGACATTCACAACGAGGGTTGATCAAATTACACATGTGTTTTCTATGAGTTTACATGGTACTATTTGATTTTCTCCTTATTTTTTTTCCTTCTTGGTTTCTGTATATATCTCTTTGCCTTTAGCTTCCTTTTTTTTTTTTTTTTTAAATATAATTTGTGTGGCCAGTGTGTTTGACGCAGCTGGTTAAGCCATTGCCCACAGCACTGGCATAACTGGTTCAATCCAGGTTGCTTCACTTCATTACCAGTTCCCTGCTAATGTACTTGAGAAAACAGCAGAAAATGGACCAAGTACTTGGGCCCCTGCCACCATGTGGGAGACCCACATGGAGTTCCTGGCTCCTGGATTTGGCCTTCCCAGCCCTGGCCACGGTGGCCATTTAGGGAGTGAACCAATGTAGGGAGGATCTCTCTCTCTGTAACTCTCTCTTTTCCTATCACTCTAACTCTGCCTTTCAAATAAATAAATTTTTGTTGTTGTTGTTAGAGTTACACGGAGAGAGGAGAGGCAGAGAGAGAAGTGTCTTCCATCCGTTGGTTCACTCCCTAGATGGCCGCAAAGGCAGGAGCTGTGTCAATCCGAAGCCAGGAGCCAGGAGCTTCTTCTGGGTCTCCAGTGCAGGTGCAGGGGCCCAAGGACCTGGGTCATCTTCTACTGCTATCCCAGGCCATAGCAGAGAGCTGGATCAGAAGAGGAGCAGCTGGGACTAGAACCGACACCCATATGGGATGCCAGCGCTTCAGGCCAGGTCTTTAACCCACTGCGCCACAGCGCCAGCCCCCTAAATAAATCTTAAAACATTGTTAAATTTATTTATTTGAAAGGCAAAAAAAGAGACAGACCTTCCATCCACTGGTTTACTCCCTGAATACCTGGAACAGTTGGGGCTGGCTCCGGGATGCACACTGGCAGGAAGCTGCAATTGGAAGTGGACACGGGACTCAAATCCAGACACTCTGCTGATAGAGAATATGGGTTTCCCAAGTGGTGTTTTAACTGCTATCCCAAATGCACACTCCTACCCTACTTTCAGATCACGATTTTTCTCATTCCTTTTCTCTTACACTCTGCGTTCAAGCCCTGGAAAATATTGTCCATGTCCATGACTTGAGAGGCATTTCCATCTCCCAATTTGTCTGGTCCAGATATTTCTCCTTCTCTTGTATCCTCATACATTCAGCTGCCTTTCAGACATATCCATCTAGAAACTCCAAATGTATACTAAATGGGAAACATATAAAATCCAACTTAATATCTAATTACAACTTCTTCTGTATTCTTGTAAGTGGCACCAATTTCGCTACAGACAGCAAGTCAGTAACCTAGGAATCAAACAAGACTCCTTTAGTGCGTTTTACTTCTTACGTATCTTCTACATGTGTGCATTTCTCTCCATCTTACCAGCTTCTGCAGCCCCTTTCAAATGTGTGCTCCTCCTGTTATTCCTGCCCCCAGTCCATCCTCCAATGGTCTGTAATCCGTGTTTGTGGTCAACACAGTTCTTTGTTCATAATTCTTCAGTGGTTTCCCACAGTCAGGATAAAAGGTAAACTCTTCAACAAGCCGCATTCTCAATTCCCCACCTCCTTCGGCAGTGTACTCATTTAGGGATTTCTCTTTCCAATGTGGGCAGTGTTAATGGGACAATAAATCAAGTTGCCCTTGATAGGTTGATCCATAATATAAGGCCAACTAAATTCTCCTTCTCAGGATCCTTAACCCTGAGTCAAAATATGTAGGGTTGGGAAAAGTGGATTGGCACTCACGCTAACAGTTAAGTAGTTCCTGCTGCCTGGAGTTCTGCAGTTGCCCTTGATCCTTATTTCCAAATCCAGTTCTCTAGTTTTCCTGTCAATGCTCTGAACCACCCATCTTTCCAATAAATTCTTTTTGTTTACATTAGCCAAGTCAGTTCTTCTGCTTATGAACAAACAACCCATAACAGATACACGGACCCTGCTTATTTTCCCGTCTTAACTCTTCCACGGTTCCCTGTGTATTTCCCCCTCTTCCAATAGTTCTGTTAAAAGCGCCCTTCCCATCCTCCCTGCCCCCACACACTTAAGAGGCTCATTGACACGCATCTCAGTTCCGGGGCAAGCACCAGCCCCTCTCCAAAGACTCTGCCTTTCCCTCACAATGCATTGGCACACACTGAACCTAACTCATTTCAGATACACTTTTTTGTGCATGTTTCCCATTAGACTCTAAGTTCTCCGAGAGCAGGAACTGTGTCTTTCAAGCTGATTCCCCAACCCAGTCCTGTGCCTGGCTCCGAAAAGGACTTCCAGAGTGTTTGTTAATGAGCACACAAAGAAACCCACTATATGACCCACAGTAAAGCAGCTTTAGGGCCACAGTTCACTGTACTCTGTTTTATTTTATTTTAAAAAATATTTATTTACTTAAGAGACAGAGCAAAAGACAAAGACAGAGAGAAAGAGAGCTCCCATCTGCTTGTTTAGTCCCCAGATATACAAAATGGCCAGTGCTGGGCTAAGGCCAAAGCTGGGAGCTGGGAACAAAGTCCAAGTCTCACATGTGGGTGGCGGGGACCTGTGTCCCAGGGTACCCATTAGCAGGAAGCCTGAACAGGGAGAGAGGCTGGGACTTGAACCCAGGCACTTTGATATGGGATGCAGGCTGCCCTTGTTTTCTATTTTAAGGGCAAATACAGATATGGTTTAATCATAAATGTATTACTTTCATTTATATTTTACTTGTTTTAAGTGGGCCTTCTCAGAAGAGCTGGGGAAGTTTCCTTTTCTTTAACATGAAAATACTGCTATCTCTGTGGCTTTTTAAAAGACAAACCTCGGATGCCATTCAAACAAGTTATGCAATAAAGAGAATTTCTTCCCTTCTTTCCCTCATTCCTGGAATTTGCCACTTTGGCTCTTCCTAAGGATTTTTTTTTTTCATCATAATTTGTTTGCATTACAAAGCTCTTATTTAAAATACTCAGGGTTTATCCATCAGGTGGCTTTCAAGTTATAAACAGTAATGCACTTTGGGGAATTAGGGACTCCAGAATGGGGAAGTCTCACACCCATTTGACTCATACAAATCAGAGAGGTCCCTGCTGCAACCCGGAAGGATCAGCAGCCTCTGACATACATTATGATAAAACACTTCTTGTCAACCGTTTCACATCTACTAGTTTATGTGATAGTTCCTAAGGACAAAAGAGGAAATGATTTTATGAATTAAAAATGAATGCCTCTGGGAAACAAGACTGAGGTTAGGAAAGGATGGGGCAAGAGGACTTTTATTTTCACTCTAAGGCCTTTTGTACCATTTTTTTATTTTAAGAAAGATTATGTGAAAGAGTCTCACACACACACACGAAACACACACACACACGCACAGAGAAACAAAGGCAGGGTTATCATCCATCATTGGTTCACTTCCCAAATGGCTACAACAGCCAGGGCTGAGCAGGCAGGAGCCAGGAGGCAGGAATTCCATCTGTTTTCCCCACATGGGTGGCAGGGACCCTAGTACTTGGGCTGTGATTCTCTGTCTCCATGGTACATTAGCAGGAAATTGGATTGGAAGCATGGAGTAGCCAGGACTTGAACCAGGCACCTTGATAAATGCCGTGGGTGTCCTAAGCAGCAGCAGGGTAGCCCACCGTGACACAACACCCTCCCCCCTTTTATTTCTTTTGAAGTTTTGCTTAAAAAATTTTAAAGAGTTTATTTATTTATTTGATAGGCAGAGTTACGACTGAGAGAGGAAGTGACAGAGAGGTCTTCCAGCCATGTGTTCACGCCCCAAATAGCCACAATGGCCGGAGCTGGGCAGATCCAATGCCAGGAGCCAGGTCTCCCCATGTGGACACAGGGGCCAAGGACTTGGGCCATCTCCTGCTTTCCCAGGCCATAGCAGAGAGCTGGATTGGAAGAGGAGCAGCCAGGACATGAAGTGGTGCTCATATGGGATGCCAGTGATGCAGGCAGAGGCTTAGCTCACTACACCACCGTGAGAGCAGTTTTGCTTAAATTTTATCTGGCTACAGTAGGGACACATATTTGCTGGATCGAAAGTGGAACAGCCCGGTCTCAAACCAACGCCCAAAGGGGCTGCTAGCACTGTAAGCAGTGGCTTTACCCACTATGTCACAGCGCCACCGCTGCTCCACTTGTGTTTTAGCTCGCTGCTAATGCACCTGGGAAAGCAGTGGAAAGTGCTCTTGGAACAAATCCTTAGTACAAGAAAATGACAAACTATTCCTAAAGTGCTTGTGTATTTTAGTGTGTCGTTTGCTCTGTACCCTAAAACACGATTTTATAAGTATTTATTTGAAAACAAAATACTTGAGGCATAAATACATGGGAGTTGAGCTGTTGGGTTGTATGGTTACAGTACACTGAACTTTGAAGAGATGGCCAGTCTTTTTCCCAAAGTGCTTGTACCATTTTACATCCCCAACAGCAATGTACAAGATCTCTGGTCGCCCTACCTCCTCATGTATGTTTGATAGTGTTGATATTTTTAAATTTTAGACACTACAGTGAATGCATGGTAGTATCTCATTGTGGCTTTATAAATTTTTTTTTACTATTTAAAAAGTTTTAGGGGCCCAGCACTGTGGTGTAGCCCCATCTGCAGAGCTGGCATCCCATATGGGTGCCAGTTGGAGTCCCAGCTGCTCCACTTCTATCCAGTTCTCTGCTATGGCCTGGGAAATCAGTAGATGGCCTAACAAATCTTTCAGCCCCTGAATCCACAAGGGAGACCCAGAAGAAGCTCCTGGCTCCTGGCTTCGGATTGGCCCAGCTTTGGCTGTTGTAGCCATTTGGGAAGGGAACCAGCAGAAGGAAGACCTCTCTGTCTCTCCCTCTGTCTTTAAGTCTGCCTCTCAAGAAAATCTTTAAATCTTTAAAAAAAGAAAGATGTAAAATAGAAAAGCGTGATATAGGAAAAAACATTAAGTATATTTATAATATAGCTGCAACTGTGTTGTGTGTGTGTGTGTGTGTGTGTGTCTGGGTGAGAAACAACAGGAAGGAAAGTGTGAAAATGCCAGGAAGGGTTGTACAAAGTGGGATGATAGTTGAGCACACTTTTTCCTTTTTAGCTCAGTTGTCCCCAGAAGCCCTAGATCACCCCAAGCCTCAAGTCTGCTCACTGCTGGGACTGGCACTGCGCCAGATATGATGAGAGGCACATGTGGTGCTGGAGTTATACCTGTCAGCTTAGGATTAAGCCCATACATAGGTCAGAGGCAGATTCAGCAGTGATTTTTTCATACTATGAGAGAGTACTGAATGGACCAAGAAGCCAAGAAACACTTTCTATTCTCAGGGCTGCATTTTTATTCAAGGTCATTCAACCTCACTTCCTAATTGCAAAACTGAAAGCTTGATATTACTCATGAGTCAGGTCAATAGCTGAGTATCAGGCCGGCACTGTGGCGTAGCGGGTAAAGTCGCCACCTGCAGTGCCAGCACCCCATATGGGCGCTGGTTTGAGTGCTGGCTGCTCTACTTCTGATCCATTTCTCTGCTATGGTCTGGAATAGCAGTAGAAGATGGCCCAAGTCCTTGGGCCCCTGCACCTGTGTGAGAGACCAGAAGAAGCTCCTGGTTTCTGGCTTCGGATCAGCACAGCTCTGGCCGTTGCAGCCAACTGGGGAGTGAACCAGCAGATGGAAGACCTCCTTCTCTCTCTCTCTCTCTCTGCCACTCCTTCTCTCTGTGTGTAACTCTGACTTTCAAGTAAAATAAACAATTTTTTTAAAAAATGAATAGCTGAATAGCACACTTGCAGAAAATTAGTGGCAGTTTGGAATAAGACCTCAAGAGTTCAGGAAGCCAGGCAGCATGGCTTATGACTTTTATCTTTTTTTTTTTTTAAAGATTTATTTATTTATTTGAAAGGCAGAGTTACTGAGAGGCAGAGATGGAGAGAGAGAGAAAGGTCTTCCATCCACTGGTTCATGCCACAGATGGCCACAATGGCCAGAGCTGGGCCAATCTGAAGCCAGGAGCCAGGAGCTTCTTCCAGGTCTCCCACGTGGGTGCAGGGGCCCAAGAACTTGGGCCATCTTCTACTGCCCTCCTAGGCCACAGCAGAGAGCTGGATCGGAAGTGGAGGAACTGGGTCTCGCTCAAACCGGTGGCCATATGGGATGCCAGCACTGTGGGCAGCAGTTTTACCCAATACGCCAGGGTGCCGGCCCCAAGCTTATGGCCTTTCAACTTGGAAAATAGAGGGTAAGAAACTCAACAGTGGATAAAAGAAAAAACAAAAACAAAACCAAAAAGAAAAAAAAAAACTTAGAATTTCCAAAAATTCTGGGTAAGATTTAAACAAGAAATCTCAGGTCAGCATTGTGGCACAGCAGGTTAAGCTGCCACTTGTGTTACCAGCACCCCATATGGAGTACCTGTTAGAGTCTTGGCTGTTCTAGTTCCTGGCTAATGCAGCTGGGAAAGTAGCAGAAAATCGCCCAAGTACTTGGTCCCCTGTATCTATGTGGGAGACATGGATGGAGTTCCTGGCTCTTGGCTCAGCTTGGCTCAGTCTTGGCTCTTGTGGCCATTTGGGGAGCAAGACAGCAGATGGAAGATCTCTCTCTCTCTGTCATGCTCTGTCCCCTCTGTCACTTTGCTTTTCAAATAAGTAAATCAATCTTAAAAAACCAACCAAGCAACCAACCAAGAAGCCTATGTGATGCCACACAGCACTAGTACAAGTGCTTGAATATGGAAGACAATTTTTCTGCTTTTTATCTAGCAAAGAACTGAACTTCCTGGCAGGTTCTGATAGCACACGCGGAGTTTAGGTACGAACTCCAGGCTAGAATGAGGATGTGCAGAAAAGTGCAGTTTCAGATCGGAATGTTTTACTGAGAAAATACTGTAACAAAACCCAAGAAGCTCATTTAGTTTTGGGAGTCAAAGTACTTTTCAAACACACCAGCAGAGTTTTTCTGGAACAATGGCAATGTTTTAAACAAGTGCTATCAACATGGTGGACACCGGACACGTAGGGCTACTGAGTACTGGAAATATGGCAACGGCACAACGGCAACTGAAGAACGGCTTAAGATTTGATTTCACTTTAATTAACTTACTTTTACCTTTATACAGGGATATATAGCCAGTGACTACCAAAACAGTCTTGTTCTTTGTATGTATATTCATAAAACCTGCATAGTAAAAAAGGAATCCTTTTTAAAAATACATAAACTTACTACATTTTACCTTGGAACATGGTACGTATGAGGGTACTTCAACAATTTCATGGAAAAAAGGAATTACAAGCTTATTTTTGGGTGGGTATTTGGCTTAGATACTCAGCTCTACTCGATTCTAGCTGCCTGCTAATGCAGATCTTGGGAGCCAACGGGTGATGGCTGAAATGATTGGCTTCCTGCCACTCAGGTGGAAGACCTGGACTGAGTTGCCTGCACCTGGCTTCAGCTCCAGCTGAGGGCAGTTGTGGGCATTTGGGAGTAAACCAATGGATGGGAGCTCTCTTTCTGTTTCTCTGCCTCTCAAATAAATGAATACTTTTTTAAAAAGTTTACTTTGGTGCAAGAATTTTGGAAATCCATTTTTTTTATATGTGCATTTTCCATGACTATTTGGAGTACCTTCCTGTATATTGTAAGTGATGACCTAATGGTTCCTTAAGAAGCTAAATCAATTCCAGGAATCATATAGGAGTTCATACACTTCCCAGAGGAAAGCTAGATTAATCACCTTCTTGGCTCAACCTGAAAGTGCACTCACCCAAGGTGAGCCCGCAACCACCTTCACCCCAAAGTGACTTTCTGAACTACAAACAAATGAGGCAAGGCAACCACAGGGCTGGGTCGAACGTTGTTTGTGGGCCTGCCTTTATCTTAAACCCACGCTACACTGGCTCTGGAGTTTGGAGGGCCATAGCAATTCTTTTAGTACCACTCATAACAGAACTGGCTGGTACAAAGATGTCTGCCCCAAGTAATTAATAATTCCCATAACAGAGTCCAGTTAGGTTTTTTTGTTTGTTCTTTAAGATTTACTGGGGCCAGCATCCTGGCATAGCTGGTTTGAGTCGCTACCATTCAACTTTGATCCAACTCCCTGATAATGTGCTTGGGTCCCTGCCACCAATATAGGTGACCCTGATGGAATTCGAGGCTCCCGATTTTGGCCTGGCCCAGCCCTAGCTGGTGCAACCATTTGGGGAGTGAACCAGAAGATGAAAGATGTCTCTTTATCAAACTCTGCCTTTCAAATAAGTAAATAAATAAAATTTAAAAAAAAAGAAATATAGTTATCAAAATATTTGAAAAGCAGAGTGACAGTGAGAGAGAAAAGGGGGGGGGGGGAGATCCATTCATTCTCTGGCTCACTTTTCACCTCCCAAATGGCCTCAATGGCAGGGGATGGGCTGGGGTGGGAAAGGCTGAAACCAGAAGCTTGGAACTCCATCCGGGTCTCTCATGTGGGTGGCAGAGGCCCAAGTACTTGGGCCATCATTGGCTGCTTTCCCAGGCCCTTAAGGGAGCCAGATAGAAGTGGAGCAGCCAGGACTTGAACCAGTGCCAGTGTGGAAAGCTGGTCAATGCTGGCTCCCAAATTACAGATTTCTAAACTGGACTTCAGACCTAGACATCCAGACATATTCCAACATCTTCCTTCCCGGACCCAATTAAGAAATGAGAGAGAGAACCTAATGCCAAAACAGGTTTATTGGTTATGTTACACACACAAAAACTGAGTGACTTGAACAAAAAAGGGTTCTGCACAGCTGCCTTCCTTTTGCCAAGAGAGCACCCCAGCCACAGTCAAATACAACCGAGACAGAGTTCAAGTTTACATGGCAGAGAAGTAGACAGACTCCCAAAGCAGCCCAGGGCCCCTGTGCTGGCAAGAAAACAGAGAAAACCTCAAAGTAACTCAAACAAGAAGAAATGAACACGGAGATGTTGATTCTTACTGTCTGTGACATCAGACACTAAAACATTCACAATTCAAGCATAAAGCCTATGCTTTCCCAAAGGAAAGGAGCTCTGGTTCGGTTGTCAAGGACCAATTTTTTTTTAAATTTATGGCTCAATTTTAATGATCCCCTTTCAAATCATCCTAAAAGTAACAGAACAAAACGTTTAAATTATAGATTTTTCTTAATACTAAGCCTAAGATTTTCCCCCCCCTTCGTCAAGTCCTGTAAAAGCAGTTTCTTAGAAATAATTCATCCCGGCCACTGGAAACATTTCCTCACAATGACATAATCAGAAACCGTACTTCCTCTGTTATTTAACTTATCCGTTCCCATCCTAATCCCAATACCAGGAATGTCGGGGCTAGCAGGAGGATACAACTTCCCCCAGAGCCTGTGACTGAGGCGTAACCAAACTTAAGCACAGAGGGAGGCCCTGGAGGCCGGGACGTGAGCCGCCTTGCGGCCTTGACAACAAAGGGCAAATCTCTAGGCCAGACCTGGGGACAGGTTTATCCAGGAGTCAGTCTTCTCCAAGGCAGGACAGGGAGGGAGTGTGGGAAGGGCAGATTTTCTGGAAGGATGGGAGGTGTCCCCTGAAGACACTGAAACACCTTGCTTTGTGCATTGTAAGCCTTCCTTGCTTTCCATCGTCAGTAACTGTTCTATCTCCTCTTTCAAAGAACTCGCCTGAAAGTCCTGCTTGCACATCACAAGCTGGTTGTTTTGAGCTACTCTCGGGTTCTCTGACCCCACGGCCTCAGTGCTGGACCCCTCTCGGGCTTCTCCTTGCTCTAGAGAAGGCGGCTGTGGATATCTTGTTGTGGTTTCTTTATTCATCGTCTCCACTTTCAGAAACTTCTCGCCTTGACGAGATTCACGGGATGTAAAATCTGGAGCTTGATCTACCCTAGAATTTTTACAAAGTAAGAACCCTCGGACTTTTCCTTCCTTCCCTGCTGTTTCTGTCACTGACTTCTTTGGATGCAGCACGCTCCTTATCAGGAGTCCCTGGGCGTTCACGCTGTATTCTTTTGCAGCTTTCTCTCTGCGCTGCTTCTGAAAGTCCTTGAGCTGAAGCAGCTCCTGTGGCAGCTCCATACAGGTGGGCTAAGGGAAGAAAACCAACACAAGTTTGTTACAAGCAAACTCCAGAAGGTGCTATCAGAGTCACTTCCAACGTAATTTCTGGTATTTTGTAACGCAGAGAACACTCAAATGTATTCCTATAGCACCCCCTAGTGTCTTCAACTGTAGAACTGTTTTTCTAGCAATTTATGTTGCAAAGGCAATAAACATAACTTGTGTATGTTCATTCATACATTAGAAAATTTCAAAAAGGTTATGGAGAATGAAATTTAAAGATAAAAATACAAACTTTATATATCAACACAAGCTTCTTAATTTTAAGACACTTTTTAAAAAATATTTATTTTACTTACTTGAAAACCAGAGTTAGAAAGATTGATCGATCTTCCATCTGCTGGTTCACTTCCCAAATGGCTGCAGTAACTGGTGCTGGGCCAGGCTGAAGCCAGGAGTCTGGAACTCCATCCAGGTCTCTCCCATGGGTGGCATGGGCTCAAGTGATTGGGCCACCTTCCACTGCTTTCCCAGGTGCATTAGCAGGCACCTGGATTGGAAGTGGAGCAGCTGGGACTTATGCTGGTACCTATATGGGATGCCGGTGCCATGGGCAGAGGTTTTAACTGCTATGCCACAGTGCCAACTCCTCAATATACCTTTATTTCCAAAATCCCTTGACAATTCTTTCATGTGTATTTATCTCCAATAGACTAAAATTACAGATGGCCAAATAATCAGTGTTAATGTTTTACTGGACTATTGTTAAGATTTAGGAATAATGGATAGCTAAAAATTCTTAGTGCTCCACTCACTTAAATGTCTTTTTTTATGTTATTCAATATTAAGAATGTTTGATATTAAAAAATGATCTAGTAGATGGGAGCTGTTTCTCTATTTCCCTGCCCTTTTTTCTCTCAAATAAATATATTTTTAAAAAATAGTTTAACGGGGCTGGTGCTGTGGCATAGTGGGTTAAGCTGCCACTTGTGATGCCAGTATCCCATATGGGTACCAGTTCAAGCCCTGGCTGCTCCACTTCTGATCCAGCTCCCTGATAATGTGCCTGGGAAAGCAGCAGAAGATGGCCCAAGTCTTTGGGCCCCTGCACCCACATGGGAAACCTGATGGCAGCTCCTGGCTCCTGGCTTTGGCCTGAGATCCTGCAGTTGCAGCTATCTGGGGAGTAAACCAGCAGATAGAAGATCTCTGGCTCTCCTTCTCTCTTTCTCTAACTCTGCCTTTCAAATAAATAAAATGAATCTTAAAAATTAGTTTAACTGTAAACTAGCCTCAGGCAGGCCCATTAGGAGGTTTTCTTTCTTTTTTTTTTTTTTTTTTTTTGGAGATTTATTTTATTTATTTGAAAGACAGAGTTACAGAGACATACAGAGCCAAAGAGAGAGAGACAGATCTTCCATCTGCTGGTTCACTCCCCAAATGACCACAACGGCCAGAGCTGAGCTGATCTGAAGCCAGGAGCCAGGGGCCTCTTCCGGGTCTCCCACGTGGGTGCAGGGACCCAAGGACTTGGGCCATCTTCTACTGCTTTCCCAGGCCACAACAGAAAGCTGGATCGGAAGAGGAGCAGACAGGACTTGAACTGGTGCCCATATGGGATGCCGGTGCTGTTGCTTTACCCACTACGCCACAGCGCCGCCCGATCTTTAGGAGGTTTTCTAGAAGGAAGCATTGTTAACATAGCAGATCAACACTCAACGATGTTAGTGCCCCTGCAGATCTTCCAGTGGGACAAACTGTGAAGCTGGAAGAAAGCGATAATGCTAATCCTGACTTTGTGTAGGCCTCAGCTAATGTATGTATACGTCTTAGTTTTTAACAAAGCTTAAAAACAATCGGGGCCAGTGTTGTGGTGTAGTGGGCATCCCTGATGAGCCCTACTTCAAGTCCCAGCTGCTCCATGCTGACCCAGCTCCCTGCTAATGCACCTGGGAAAGCAATGGAAGATGTGCAAGTAGTTGGGAACCTGGTGGCAGTCCCTGGTGAAGCTCCTGGCTCCTGGCTTCAGCCTGGCACAGTCCCAGCTGTTATGGCTATTTGGGGAGTGAACCAGTGGATAAAAGATCTCTCCTCTTGTCTCTCCCTATCTGTCTCTGTAACTCTGCCTTTCAAATAAATAAATAAAGCTTTTTTTAAAATGTTGAAAACTACTAAAATTAGAAAAAAGCTTAAGGAGGAAGGATATGAATAAAGAAAATACGGGGTGAGTGGCCTAGCAGTCTGGACACCTGCTGAGATGCCTACAGCCCATCCTGGAGTAGCTAGCTGGGTTTGACGCCTGCCTCTGGTTCCTGACTCCAGCTTCCTGCTGATATAGACCCGGGCAGGCAGTGGTGATGGCCGAAATCATCAGGTTCCTGCCATCTACACACAGCTCCCAACCTCAGTCTCAGCCTCAGCCTCAGCCTCAGCCTCAGCCTCAGCCCATCCCTGGCTGTTAGGTACATCTGGGTAGTGAACTAGTGGAGGAGAACATCTCTCTCTAACAAATAAATAAAAACCAATGAAAAAGAAAAAAACCCATTTTTGTACAGCTGTACAATGTGTGTTTTAAACTAAATACTATTACAAGAGTCAAAAAGCTAAAGAAAATTAAAAGTTTATAAAGTAAAAAATTTACAGTAAGCCAAGGTTAATTTACTACTGAAAAATAATATTGCCTAAAAATTTAGAGTAGCCCGAGTATACGGTGCTGTGATGTGTACAGTGGTAGACAGCAATGTCACAGGTCTTCACCTCCATGCACCACATGCTCACCAAGTCAGCCCAAGCAGCTTCCATCCTGCTTATTTATTTATGTTAGAGAGAGGGGGAGAGACAGAGAGATCGATCTATTTTCCATCTGCTCCTTCACTCTCCAGTGGTCTCAATGGCCAGCACTGTGCCAGGCTGAAGCCAGGAGCTTCATCTGGGTCTCCCACAGGGGTGCAGGGGCCCAAACACTTGGGCCATTTTCTGCTGCTTTTCCCAGGTCATCAGCAGGGAGCTGGATCCGAAGAGGAGCAGCAGATCTATGAACTGTCACCCATAGGATGCTGGCATCGCAGGTGGTGGCTTTACCTGCTATGCCACAATGTTGGACCCTTGATCCATAGTTTTCTTATATTACCCTAGCAGCATGAAAATAACTAATGTAATCTTAGGTTTACCACACTTTGACAGACATGTTTCCCGGAAACAACGATATCATGAGAAGGTGTTCAGGGGATGGGTCAAGCCCAGGCTGTGGAACCATCAAGGATACTAATCACCAAGCCTGCCTCAAGGAAGTCACTGCAGCTGTGAAAAGTGGCACCGGAAGGGAGGTCATGCAGGCACATCCATAGAGCTGCACCCACCTCTGTGCCTCCGAGCCGGTCTGCGGAGCCTTCGCGGTAGGTGTTGAGGTACCCGTCCACCAGGGTTGTTAGGTCCAACATCATCTCATCCAGCAGCACCAAGCGAAGGGGCAGCAGGTAGGTGGCTTCCAGGGCCAAAATTTTCAGCAAAGAGGGTGAAAGAGGGCGTGTGAACCACACGTCCGGGTTTTCCTGAAGATACCAAATTAATTTTCTCTGAATAGTAAGCAAAACTTTAAAGAAAACAAACTGTTTTGAGTGTTGCTTAAGACACTGTCACTTTTTTCTGTTATTTTATTTTATTTTTTATTTTTTGACAGGCAGAGTGGACAGTGAGAGAGAGAGACAGAGAGAAAGGTCTTCCTTTGCCGTTGGTTCACCCTCCAATGGCTGCCACGGCCGGCGCGCTGCGGCCGGCGCACCGTGCTGATCCCATGGCAGGAGCCAGGAGCCAGGAGCCAGGTGCTTTTCCTGGTCTCCCATGGGGTGCAGGGCCCAAGCACCTGGGCCATCCTCCACTGCACTCCCTGGCCACAGCAGAGAGCTGGCCTGGAAGAGGGGCAACCGGGACAGAATCCGGCGCCCCGACCGGGACTAGAACCCGGTGTGCTGGCGCCGCTAGGCGGAGGATTAGCCTAGTGAGCCACGACTTTTTTCTGTTATTACCCCTGCACTCACACTATTTTTAAGGAATGCTTGTTTGGAAAGAGACACAGAGAAGGAGAGAGAGAGATCTTCTTGTCAGTTTCACGCCTCACATGCCTGCAACAACCAAGCTAAAGCCAGGAACAAGAAGCTCCATCCAGGTCTCCTACATGGGCAGCAGGGACCCAAGTACTTGAGCCATCCTCCCAGGATGAGCACTATCAGGAAAGTGGATTGGAAATAGAATAGTGGGGGCTGGAGCCAGGCACTCCAACATGGAATGTAGGCACCCCAAGAGGTGGCTTAACCCACCCCACTGCACCACCACGCCTGCCCCTCACACTAGCTTTTTTCTTTTTTTTTTTTCTTTTCTTTTTTTTTTTTTTTTACAGGCTGAGTGGATAGTGAGAGAGAGAGAGACAGAGAGAAAGGTCTTCCTTTGCCGTTGGTTCACCCTCCAATGGCCGCCGCGGCCAGCGCGCTGCGGCCGGCGCACTGCGCTGATCCGATGGCAGGAGCCAGGAGCCAGGTGCTTTTCCTGGTCTCCCATGGGGTGCAGGGCCCAAGCACCTGGGCCATCCTCCACTGCACTCCCTGGCCACAGCAGAGAGCTGGCCTGGAAGAGGGGCAACCGGGACAGAATCCGGTGCCCCGACCGGGACTAGAACCCGGTGTGCCGGCGCCGCAAGGTGGAGGATTAGCCTAGTGAGCCACGGCGCCGGCCGCTTTTTTCTTTTTTAGTTACTTTTTTTTTTTTTTTGAGGTTTACTTATTTTATCAAAAGGCAGATTGATAGGGAGTAGGAAAGAGGGGGGGGAGGGAGGGGGAGAGTAGGAAAGGGGGGGGAGGGAGGAGGGAAGAGAGAGAGAGGGAGAGGGAGAGAGAAAAAGAGAGAGAGAAACAGAAAGACTGAGACCTTCTATCTGCTGATGCACTCCCCAAAACTACCAATAGCCAGGATTGAGCCAGGCAGAAGCCAGAAGCCTGGAACTCAATCCCAGTCTCCATGTGGGTGGCAGGGATCCAAGCACTTGAGCCATCACCTGCTGCCTCCCAGGATGTGCATTAGCAGGGAGCTGGAACTGGAAGTAGAGGCGGGACTTGAACCCAGGCACTCTGATTTGGGATTGGACATCCTAACTGCTGGGCCAAATGCCCAGCCCTGCTTTCACACTGTTGCTAGTCCTGTGAATGAATACACGCTCACACACACAGTCATGCAAATACAACGTGTGTGTGTGTGAGAGAGAGAAGTGGGGGCAGATAGGTAGGTTGATCAGAAATTCTCACAGCTGGAGGCAGTAGACTTGAGTATATGACCCAAGCTGGAGTCAATATGGTCATGACCTAAGTTTACCTTATTTGGGAGAAACAGCTGGGATGGTTTTGGTCCCATTGCTTTAATCCGTTTCCACAAAAGATCCCCCCTGTCCCAACTTGAAAATTTATTTCAGTATAGTTCTTTTATTTATTTATTTATTTATATTTGACAGAGTTAGACAGTGAGAGAAGAGAGACAGAGAGAAAGGTCTTCCTGCCGCTAGTTCACCCCCCACAAATGGCTGCTATGGCCAGCGCTGCGCCGATCCGAAGCCAGGAGCCAGGTGCTTCCTCCTGGTCTCCCATGTGGGTGAAGGCACCCAAGCACTTGAGTCATCCTCCACTGCCCTCTTGGGCCACAGCAGAGAGCTGGACTGGAAGAGGAGCAACCGGGACTAGAACCCAGTGCCCATGTGGGATGCCGGCGCTGTAGGCAGAGGATTAACCCAGTGAGCCATGGCACCAGCCCCAGTATAGTTCTTTAAAGAGATTATTTACTTACTTACTTACTTGAAAGCAGAGTCACAGACACAGGAAGGAGAGAGAGAGAGAGAGAGAGAGAGAGAGAGATTGATTGATTTTCTATCTATTGGTTCACTCCCCAAACACCCACAACAGCATAGGGCTAGGCCAGGATGACAGCGGAACCTGGAACTCCAAATAGGTCTCCCATTTGGGTGGCAGGGACACAAGCAAGCGCTTGGCCACCATCTGCTGCCTCCATGGAGCATTAGCAGGAAGCTGGATTCGAAGCACAGGGTAGTCAGGACTCAAGCCAGGCACTTAGATATGGGGTGCAGGCGACCCACATAGCAGTGTAACCCACTGAATCACAACACCTGGCCCTAGGTAACATTTTAAAGGCGGACCTTGGTTTTTATCCACTTGAGACCACGAAGAACTATTCCCATTTGGCATAACTAAGTAAGACATTGGCAATGGTTATGTATGATAGATAGGCAGCTTCATTTTTCTACATAATAGGCTGGCAATCCTACTCTCAAAACACTGGGTAAATTAACGTCAAAGGAATCGACTTTAACACTCACCTGAATCAATTTTTGTCTCTCTTCTAGAAAGGAGAGATGCTTAGGGGCTACCTTAAGGTGCCTGATTAAACTCTCTTGCAAAGTACTGATGCAGTTTGGAAGAAAGCCACCTGTTTCCATGGAAAATTGAAGGACATCTGCTACCTGTGGTATTAAAAAAAAAAAAAAGGCAAACAGGTCAAGTATAGGCAGAAAGTGATCTCAAGACAGAAGTATATTTAGAAAAATGTCTTTAAATAGCATTTTCTCCAGGAATTCTCATGATAGACAATGCCATTAAGACTTTTTAAAGATTTATTTTATTTATTTGAAAGAGTTACAGAGAGGCAGAGACAGAGAGAGACAGAGAGGTCTTCCATCCGCTGGTTCACTCCCCAGATAATTGCAATGGCCAGAGCTGAGCTGATCCGAAGTCAGGAGCCAGGGGCTTCTTCTAGGTCTCCCACGCGGGTGCAGAGGTGCAAGGACTTGGGCCACCTTCTATTGCTCTCCCAGGCCATAGCAGAGAGCTGGATCAGAAGAGGAGCAGCCAGGACTAGAACCAGCACTCATATGGGATGCCAGTGCTGCAGCTCGTGACTTTAACCTGCTGTGCCACAGTGTCGGCCCGCCATTAGAACATTTAAAGTTGTTTAGTCAAAAATTACTCCAAAAATTTTTTTAAAAAGGAAAAAGATCATCCATCTTTAAAAAAAAAAAAAAGAAAGAAAAAACACCCAAATTAAAGCTCAGGACAAAGTGGCTTCACTGGTGAATTCTACAAAACATTAAAAAAAGGATGTATTTATTTTTACTTATTTGAAAGGTAGAGTGACAGAGAGAGATAGAGAGAGAGAAACTTCCATCCTCTGGTTCACTTCCCAAATGCGTCAACATCTAAGGCCAAGTCAGGAGCCAGGCACTCCACGGGCAGCAGGGACCTAAGTACTTGGGCCATCATTCACTGCCTCCCAAATGCATTAGCAGTGAGCTAGATCAGAAGTGGAACAGCCAGGACTCGAACCTACGCTCCAATATGGGATGCCAGCATCACAGGCAGCAGCCTAATCCGCTGTGCCACAACACTGGCCCCAGTCACCCAGTTTTATTGTCTACTTTCTCTTCTGCTTTTTTTTTTTTTTTTTTTTTTTTTTTTTTTTTTACAGGCAGAGTGGACAGTGAGAGAGAGAGAGACAGAGAGAAAGGTCTTCCTTTGCCGTTGGTTCACCCTCCAATGGCCGCCGCGGCCGGCGCGCTGCGGCCGGCGCACTGCACTGATATGAAGGCAGGAGCCAGGTGCTTTTCCTGGTCTCCCATGGGGTGCAGGGCCCAAGTACTCAGGCCATCCTCCACTGCACTCCCTGGCCACAGCAGAGGGCTGGCCTGGAAGAGGGGCAACCGGGACAGAATCCGGCGCCCCAACCGAGACTAGAACCTGGTGTGCCGGCGCCGCAAGGCGGAGGATTAGCCTAGTGAGCTGCGGTGCCAGCTCTTCTGCTTCTTTTGTCTGCCTTATGATTGTTACTGTTTAGTTCCTTTTGGGACTAGGGAAAGAAAGAATTCAAGAATTGCTTTTATTATCTTTCTGCAACCCTGGCAAAATTTTGTTAAGGAAAATCAACATAAATAAGAATCACAGGGGTCGGTACTGTGGTGTAGCAGAAAAGCCTCCATCTACAGTGCCAGCATTCCGTATGGGTGTTGGTTCGAGTCCTGGCTCCTCCACTTTTGATCCAGCTTTCTGGTATCACCTGGAAAAGTAGTAGAAGATGCCCAAGTCCTTGGGCCCCTGCACCTGAGTGGGAGGCCCAGAGGAAGCTCCTGGCCCCTGGCTTCGGATCGGCACAGCTCCAGCCATTGCAGCCAACTGGGGAGTGAACCAGCAGATGGAAGACTTCTTTCTTCTTTCTCTCTCCCTCTCTCTCTGAGTAACTCTGACTTTCAAGTAAATGAATAAATATTAAAAAAAAAAAAAAAAAAAAAAAAAAAAAAGAAGCAGCAGCAGCAGCTCCTGGATCCTGGCTTTGGATTGGCCAAGCTCTGGCCGTTGCGGCCAGCTGGGGAGTGAACCAATGGATGGAAGACCTCGCTGTCTCTCTGCCTCTGCCTCTCTGTAATTCTGTTTTTAAAATAAATAAATAAATCTTATTTAAAAATCACAATAAATATTTACCTGTGTGTGGTAGGCTGAAAAAACGCCCCCAAAGATACTCACATCCTAATCCCTGGAACCTGTTACCTTATATGGCAAAACTTTGCAGCTGTGATGAAATTAAGGCTCTTAAAGTGAGACAATTATCCTGACAAGCACAAGCAAATTCACTAGCGTTCTTTTAGGAGACTTTACTACAGTCAGAAGAGGAGACTGGCTGACAGAGGCACAAGTGAGAGCAACGCATTTTGAAGATGACGGAGTGGACCACAAGCTGAGGAGTACAAATGGTCATCAGAAATGGAAAAAGCCAAGGAAACAGAATCTCCCCACAGAGCCTCCAGAGGAATCCTCACTGACACAGGATTTGGGGAGCTTTATTAAAGCAACGATGCAAAACCAACACACTGTGTTAAGGGAAAACAAACGGGTGAAAATCTGAAATGAAAAACATGGAACGGTATGCCAAAGCCTTCATCAGACCACACACGAAGGTCCAATCAAGAAGCCTGGAGGCAGGTATTTCGCGCAGCAAACACCACCTGGGATGCCCACATCTCATAATGGAGTGCCTGGTTTCAAGTCTTGGCTCTGCTTCTGAGCCAGCTTCCTACTAATGCTCACCCCAGGAGGCAGTGGTGATGGCTCAGTACTGGAGTCCCCGCCACCCACATGGATGAGAGATCTGGATTGAGCTCTGACTGTTGCGGGCATTTGGGGAGTGAATCAATGGGTGGGAGTCTCTCTTGGTCTCTGCCTTACAAATGAAGTGAAAAACAAATAAAAATTAAGTCAGAACAGATCACATAAAAAAGCAGGAGCCAAGACCTCAAGGGAACAATGAGCCACTCTTCAATTCAGAGTAAGCACAGAAACCATCATTACACCGTGCAGTGTGAGGGCCTGAGGGAAGCTCCGACTAACAGGCAAGCAGACACAGCAGAAAAGTGGCCCACTCACAGCAACACGAAACTAAACGGTCAGGGTCACTGCTCAAAACTGTTCAAGTCATTAGTTCCTCTCCAAAGGATCTGGGCTTGTGTATTCAAGACCTCCCTTTCACTGGCATAAATCTACAAACTAGAAGACCCTAAAGAAAATAGAATGAAAACTAGAGGCCGTTATAGTCCAGGGACTTCCCATTTCTCTAAGGTCTCTGGGATGAGTGGCAAATCACACGTCTTTAGGTTTTGGGGGCACATCCTGCCCCCCTCCAGCTAAATGCCCTCTTGTCTTAGTCGACACGCTCATGGGAAAGGCAGAGATGTGATTGCTCATCCCACACCAAGTCTCCCGTGTCAGACTTCTGAAAGATTTCCTAATTGCTCAAGCTTTTGAATGTGCTATGGAATATGGAGCTTATTTCTTATTTCCAAGTTCTGGAACAACTTGAGGAAAACGTGGTCCTAAAAAAACTAGGTTACTTTCTTTCAGTGCTTTCATAGCTCACCAAACATTCCCGAATACTGTACAAGCATCTTACAGGGGAAGTGGGCAGGGACGGGGCACCAGCACCACAGGAGAGATTTAAACACTCAACAGATGAGGCCTGTTTCCTACAGGAGCTATGCACAGTGGTTTGAATTCAGTGCTTCCCTTCATGTACCTGAGTGTCAAAGACATTGTTCAGCATAATTCCATACTGATGAGAGAGGCAGTCTGAAAGCCAACGGCAGTCATGGATGACCTAAGGAGTCACAGCATGGAGATGACCATTAGAATCAGGCTGCTAATTCTACCAGCAGAGGAATCAAGGCACACACCCACCTTTAAAATTCTCTTGTCTTCCAAGATCATCTGAAGGCCATTGTTGAAAGCACGACGTCCCAAAAGGAAAATGTCAAATAAGTAAACTCGGCTATTTGAGGCCACCTGCAACAGACCATGCAGATACACTTGTGACACTAAGAAAGAACTGGGGAGGGACACGAGGATCAGGAATAAAAGGTGACAAAACATTCACTGTTAGGGAAACATAGGCATTCAGTTGTTCTTGTGGAAAACAGATTTAAATTGTTTTTTAAAAAGATTTATTTAAGTCAGAGTTACAGAGAGAGGTAGACAGAGATTTTACATCCACTGGTTCACTCCCCAAGATGGCCGCAATGGCCAGGGCTGAGCCAAGCTGAAGCAGGAGCCATGAGCTTCATCCGGGTCTCCCACATGGGTGCAGAGGCTCAAACACTTGGGACGTCCTCCTCTGCTTTTCCCAGGCCATTAGCAAGAAGCTGGATCACAAGTGGAGCATCTGGGACTTGAACTGGCTCCCACATTGAATGCTGGCCTCACAAATGGCAGCTTAACCTGCTATTCCCCATCAGGAGCCCCTCAAGTTGATTTTGAAAGACAATCATTGTGATCTTCAAGATAAGAAAAAAGCACACACTACTGTTAATGTTAGTTTAATGGCTGTATTAATATGGACCCTGTTTTTAGGATATAGGGTCAATTTAGTGGGTCAAGCTCAGCTTTGTTTGCTGGCTCTGTTTAAATGAATGGAAAGGAATGGATAGTTTCTTTACATATACATTTTGATGCATGTATGTCTATTAGGTAACTATGTCAATCCAGTTTTTTCTTACTATAATATGGCAGTCAAAATTTTGTAGATACTTTTATAGACTACTCATTTTTCAATATTATAAATAACACTACAATAGAGATTTGTTGAGGGTGATAAACAAAAACTATACACTGGTGACGTGAACTTTCACTTTTTTTTTCTTCTTCCATCTGATGGTTTACTCCCCAACAGCTGGAGCTGTGCCGATCCAAAGCCAGGAGCTTCTTCCTGGTCTCCCACATGGGTGCAGGAGCCCAAGGACTTGGGCCATTTTCTATTGCTATCCCAGGCCATAGCGGAGAGCTGGATCGAAAGAGGAGCAGCCAGGACTAGAACTGGCGCTTGTATGAGATGCTGGTGCCTCAGGCCAGGGCTTCAACCCGCTGTGACACAGCACTGGCCCTCACTTTTTACAGTTCCAACTTTAATGTCTATCAGTCTCATCTATGGCATTCTAATTGTGATATTGTGAAATATATCTTTGGTCTTTTTCCTGGTTTCTGGATATAGAGCTTATAAAAAAGCTGTGTCTTTTGTATGCTAATGAAATCACTGACATCTGGGGGGCCCTAAGTAGATTTAGGATGCAGGGCTTGTTACAGGAAAGACGAAGGAATGGTCAGAGCGTTAGGACTTTTAGCCCTACCACCCCTCACCAACTTCTCGGGAGGGGAAGAGGCAGAAGGTCAAGTTGATCCCTGAAGGCTGCTGATTTGATTAGTTGTGTCTCCTTAATGGAGCCTCTGTAAAGACTCCAAAGGTCTGAGTGTGGAGGGTTTCTGGACAGCTGAGTGTGTGGGGGTTCTTGGAGGGTGGCACAGCCCTGCTCCATACCTCACTCACTCTCTCTCTCTCTCTCTCTATATATATATATATATATATTCATTGGCATCCTTTATAATTAGTGGGCAAAGATAAGCAAAGTGTTTCCTTGAGCTCTGCAAGCTGTTCTGATAAATTAACTGAACCTGTTGAGGGGGTTGTGCGAGCCCAGACTTACAGCTGGTTGGTCAGAAGCACAGGTCAGAACTGGTGATTGTGACTAGTGTATAGGATTCAGCCCTCTACCTGTGGGGTCTGAACTATTTCCTAATATACAGGGTCAGAATAGAACTGCACTGAGAGGACATCTCTCTGGCATCTGCTGGAGAATCACAGTAGAGCTGTGGGACAGGAAACCACCCCACATATCCCGGGCCCCAGGGGGAGGCGTTTTCCCTAATGGTTGAGACACCTGGGTTTCATTCTCATATATAGCTCCTGACTCCAGCTTCCTGCTAATGCAGACCCTGGGAGGCAGTGGTCATGGCTCAAGTAATTGGGTCCTTGCCACTCACATAGGAGGCTCCATTGTGGTCCTGGCTCCTAGCTTTGACCGTGCCTAACCTTGGTTGGTGCAGGGATTGAGGACTGAGGACTGAACTGTGAATGGGCTTGCTTGCTTTTTCTTTCTTTTTTTTTTTTTTTTTAATAAGATTTCATTTATTTATTTGAGAGGTAGAGCTACAGACACAGAGAGGTCTTCCATCTGCTCGTTCACTCCCCAAATGGCCTCAATGGCTAGAGTCAGGCCAATCTCAAGCTAGGAGCAGGTCTTTCACGCGTGTGCAGGGGCCCAAGCAATTGGGCCATCTTCTGCTGCTTTCCCAGGCCGTAAGCAGAGAGCTGGATAAGAAGAGTAGCAGCCAAGACATGAACTGGTAGTGCCCATATGGGATGCTGGCACTGCAGGAGGAGGCTTAGCCTACTACACCACAGTGCCAGCCCAGGGCTTTCTTTCTGTCTCTCTCCCCAGATGCCCACAATAGTTGGGGCATGGCCAAGCGAAGCAAAGAGCCTGGAACTTAGCCTGGGATTCCTACATGGGAGACAGGGATACAAGTACCTGGGATATCACCTATTGCCTCCCAAGGCAAACATTAGCTGGAAGCTGGGATTGGAACTAGAGCTAGAACTTGAATCACTGACCCCAATATTGGATGTGGGCATCCTAAGCAGTGTCTTAGCCACTGCACTAAACACCTGTTCCAGTTTCTAATTTAAAAAAAAAAAGATTTTATTTAATTGAAAGGTGGAGTGAGAGACCGAGAAGGATATTCCATCCATTCATTCCACAAAAAGTTGAAGCCAGAAGCCCAGAACTCCATCCAGCTCTCCCACATGGAGGGCAGGGTCCCAAGTACTTGGCCATCTTCCACTTCCTTTCCAGGCCCACTAGAAGAAAGCTGATTGGGGTGGAACAGCCAGGATTCAATCTCTTGGTCTGATATGGAACATGTGTATCACAAGAGGGGGCTTAATCTACTGCACCATAATGCAGGTCCCCAGTTTCTAATTTTTCTAAAAATATTTATTTTATTTGAAAGGCGAAGTTACAGAGAGAGAAAGGGAGAGAGAGAAAGAGAGCGAGCGAGCCAGAGAGAAAGGGACAGAGAGATTGTCCATCTGCTGGTTCACTCCCCAAAAGGCCACAACAGCCAGGCTGGGCCAGGCAGAAGCCAGGAGCTTCTTCTGGGTTTCCCACATGGGTGCAGGGGCCCAAGCACTTGGGTCATCTTCCACTGTTTTCCCAGGCGCATTAGCAGGAAGATAAATTGCCCATATGGGATACTGGCGATGCAGATGGTGGCTTAACACACTGTGCCACAGAACCGGCCCCAAGTTTCTTTTCTTTTCTTTTTACAGGCAGAGTGGACAGTGAGAGAGAGAGACAGAGACAGACAGAAAAGTCTTCCTTTGCTGTTGGTTCACCCTCCAATGGCTGCCGTGGCCGGCACGCTGTGGCCAGCACACCGCGCTGATCCGAAGGCAGGAGCCAGGTGCTTCTCCTGGTCTCCCATGGGGTGCACGGTCCAAGCACTTGGGCCATCCTCCACTGCCCTCCGGGCCACAGCAGAGAGCTGGCCTGGAAGAGGGGCAACCGAGACAGAATCTGGCACCGCAACCGGGACTAGAACCCGGTGTGCCGGCGCCGCAGGCGGAGGATTACCCTAGTGAGCCGCGGCGCCGGCCCCCAAGTTTCTATTTTTTAAAGATCTATTTATTTACTTGAAAGTCAGAGCTGGGGTCAGTGCTGTGGCACAGTGGGTTAACGCCCTGGCCTGAAGTGCAGCATCCCATATGGGCTCCGGTGCGAGACCTGGCTGCTCCACTTCCAATCCAACTCTCTGCTATTACCTGGGAAAGCAGTAGAGGATGGACCAAGTCCTTGGACCCCTGTACCCGCGTGGGACACCCAGAAGAAGCTCCTGGCTTCGGACTGGCGCAGCTCCGGCCATTGCGGCCGATTGGGGAGTGAACCATCAGATGGAAGACCTCTCTCTCTCTCTCTCTCTCTCTCTCTCTCTGCCTCTTCCTCTTCGTCTGTGTAACTCTGACTTTCAAATAAATAAATAAATAAATCTTAAAAAAAAAAAAGAAAGAAAGAAAGAAGAGTTACACAGAGAGAGGAGAGGCAGAGAGAGAGGGAGAGAGGTCTTCCATCCAATGGTTCACTCCCCAGTCACAACGGCCAGAGCTGCACTGATCCAAAGCCAGGAGCCAGGAGCCAGGAGCCAGGAGCCAGGAGCCAGGAGCCAGGAGCTTCTTTTGGGTCTCCAACATGGGTACAAGGGCCCAAGGACTTGGGCCATCTTCTACTGCTTTCCCAGGCCATTGCAGAGAGCTGGATTGGAAGTGGAGCAGCCAGGTCTCACACCAGCGCCCATATGGGATGCTGGCACTTCAGGTCAGGGCATTAACCTGCTGCACCACAGTGCCAGCCCCCCAAATTTCTAATTTTTAGCCATTATAAATTATGCCAAGATGACCAGGTTCTCACACACAATTTTTTTCTTTTGTATTCTGAATTATTTATAATAAATTCCTAAAAGTGGTTCTGAGAAATAGATCAGAGGATAGGGAACATTATGACTTTTTTCTTTTAAAATTTTTATTTGTGGGGCTGGCATTGTGGTGTAATGGGTTAACTTGCTGCCTGCAATGCCGGCATCCCATATGGCCACTGGTTCGAGTTTTGGCTGCTCCACTTCTGATCCAGCTCCCTGGTAATGGCCTAGGAAAAGCAGCAGAGGGAGGCCCAAGCACGTGGGCCCCTGCTACCCATGCGGGATACCTCGATGAAGCTCCTGGCTCCTGGCTTCAGCCTGGCTCAGACTTAGCTCAGTGGTAGCCGTTGTGGCCATCTTGGGAGTGAATCAGCAGATGGATTTCTCTCTCTCTCTCTTTTTTTTTTTTTTGACAGGTAGGGTGGACAGTGAGAGAGAGACAGAGAGAAAGGTCTTCCTTTTTCCGTTGGTTCATCCCCCAATGGCCGCTGCGGCCGGCACACTGAGCCAATCCAAAGCCAGGAGCCAGGTGCCTCTCCTGGTCTCCCATGCAGGTGCAGGGCCCAAGCACTTGGGCCATCCTCCACTGTACTCCCGGGCCACAGCAGAGAGCTGGACAGGAAGAGGGGCAACCGGGACAGAATCCAGTGCCCTGACCAGGACTAGAACCCTGGGTGCTGGCACTGCAGGTGGAGGATTAGCCTAGTGAGCTGCGGCACCAGCCTTCTCTGTCTCTTTAACTCTGACTTTCAAATAAATAAATAAATCTTAAACAAAAAAAAAAAAGGAAAGAAAACTGTAGGAAACGCTAACAGGAAGGAAGCAGATCAGGCAAAACAAAACAGAGCAAACAAGCAGCAAAAATAAATTAAAGGAATTAAAGTTGCCAAAGTGAGCAGCTGGAAGCAGGGGGCAGGGCTGAGGGTCTGTACAAGGTGAAGCAAGCCCCTAGGTTATGTTTACCCATCCCCTTCCCACTGAGGACAGAACATACATTCTCTGAATGAATCCAACCCCGGAGCTCCGGAAGACACAGGGAGACAAGAGTTTGGCAGTAGACGGAAATATCAACATCCACACACTAGACCTCTTCCCTTGTAGCTGCTGGACCTGAGAACATCAGCTTGCATGGGAGCAGGAGGCAGAGGGCTCCAGGAAAGACTGCTTCCCGACAAAAGTGCAGCACTGGGGAGCAGGACAGGTTTAAGCTTGTGGGAAGCTATAACTGATCCTTGAAGATATGAGAAGGCTTAGTCACAGATACAAATAAAACAAAGCTAATAAAATGAAGCAATTTTTAATTCTGTGAAAACCAAAAAAGTTGTTCAAGAAAAGAAATAGTTCTACTTGGCTCTGCAGGGAATAATAGTCACACAGTCATAGTAACATTTACCCTGGATTCTGTCTTAAACAAAAACCGGGATGCAACTTCTAGGAAGGTGAGGGTGTCAGGCAAGGAGTGCAACCTTTATTTACCATAACAAAAGTTAACATAATTTGTAAAACAGATGAATTAAGCTTGCCCTGAGAAATAGGAAATGAGCTGAAACAAAGGTTAAACTAATTGCCTCTACAAATGGAATGTTTGTCAAAGTGTATTGTACATTTGTACATTGCCTCACAAATACCCTTTGTGTTAAGAACCCTGTAAACAAGATTCTAACAAAAACATAGGGAGCAGGCCTTTGGCATAGCTGTTAAATTGCCATGTGGGAAGCCTGCATCCCACATCGGAGTCCCTTGGGTTCAAGTTCCAGCTCCAATCTCAATCCAGCTTCCTGCTAATGTACACCTTGGGAGGCACAGGTGATGGCTCAACTACTTGGTTGTGGGAGACCTGGATGGAATTCCAGGCTCCTGGTTTCCACCTGGTCCAGCCCTAGCTGTTGGAAGCATTTGGGGAGATGGAAGATCTACTCCCCTGCCTCCCCCACCATGTGTCTGCCTTTCAAGTAAGTAAATACATATATGAAAATAATTTTTTAAAAAATGTGGCATCTGTGAAAAGGTAAGTGGATTGGAAATTTTTCTTTTCTCATAAAAATTGACCATTTGAGGGGCAGGTGCTGTGTTGTAATGGGCTAAGACTCCACCTGTGGCGCCAGCATCCCTTTTGGGAACTTGGTGTCCTGGCTGCTCCTCTTCCGATCCAGCTCTCCGCTATGGCCTGGGAAAGCAGCAGAAGATGGCTTAAGTGCTAGGGCCCCTGCAACACATGGGAGACCCAGAAGAAGCTCTGGTTCCTGGCTTTGGATTGGCTCAGCTCCGGCCATTGTGGCCATTTGGGGAGTGAACCAGCAGATGGAAGGCCTCTCTCTGTCTCTTCTTCTCTGTCTTGTAGTGCTACCTCTCAAATAAATAAATAAATAAATGAAATATTAAAAAAAAATCTGGGGCCAGCGCTGTGGCATAGTGGGTGAGGCTGCTGCCTGTAGTGCCGGCATCCCATATGGGCGCCAGTTCTAGGCCTGGCTGCTCCACTTCCGATCCAGCTCTCTGCTATGGCCTGGAAAAGCAGAAGATGGCCCAAGTCCTTGGGCCCCTGCACCTGTGTGGGAGACCTGGTGGAAGCTCCTGGCTCTGGATTGGCACAGCTTCAGCTGTTAAGGCAATTGGGGAGTGAACCAATGGATGGAAGACCTCTCTCTCTCTCTGCCTCTACCTCTCCTTCTCTCTCTTATTAACTCCAACTTTCAAATAAATAAATAAATAAATTTTAAAAATTTAACATTTGATTGCTTTTAATACATAGTACATGTGACACTTTCATTAAAAATAATAAACACATGCCCAAGGACCTCATTGCAAAAACTGTGCCCACTAACTTGATTCTAGTCATAAAGAAGACTGCTATAACCAAGTGGCTGTCCCCTTTGGTCCCTAGAAAACCTGAGAGGACAAACTAGAAATAACCTAGACTCTCATAGGCCTGTGTTACTGGGAAGTTCATCCTTTTCTTTCGATAGAAGTTTTAGTTTGTTTTAAGCAGCTTGCATTTGTGCTGCTAACTCAAACCTGGTCATCTAAAGCTCAGGTTTGCCCAGTAAGTGCCTGGACCAAGAGAAAGGCACTCTAATATCTCAGCAAAACTAGGCTCAGACACCGCTACTGCTTCCTCTTGGAAAAGGTGGACATTCCAGAAGGGAGGAGCTCCACACAGCAGATTGCCAACACTGATACACAATCTTCCTTCGGTAAATGAGGGTAGGTCCTGCCTCAGAGCACAGAAGGCACTGATGCAGGAGGCAGCCTGCTCTCTCGGGCACCCTCAAACACAGGCTGCTGGCTTTGACACAGAGCTGGCTACCCATTCTCTAGTCATTCCAAGTCTACCATACATTTCTCAATTGACATCTTCAGGTCCAGGGAAACCAAAATGATTTGGCTGGAACCTGCAGAGGAAAGCTGTGACTCCAGAAGGAAAGAGAAGAAACTCTTGGTAATGGAAGGCTACAGACAGAGCTAGGGAAGAAAACCTCTAACACGAGCCTATGAGATGGCAACAACAGCCGCAAAGGGGAAGCCAACAGAAGACAGAAGCCCTTTCCTTCTGGAAAGAATAAATTTCACACGAGAAAAATGAAGGGCATTCCAGGCAATTTACAGAACAATGACACTGATGTGACAGAAAGAAGAAAAACTGAATGGCAGGGAGTTGGCCTAGTGGTTATGGTGCTGCTTGGGACATCTGCAGCCTACATCAGGGTACTTGGGTTTGAGTCCCAGCTCTGTTCCCAATTCAACCTTCCTGCTTGGGAGGCAGTAGGTGATGGCTCAGTCAGCTGGGACCCTGCTAACCAAGTGGGAAGCCTAGACTGGATTCTTAGCTCTTAGCTTCATTGTGGCCCTCCTGGCTTTTCTAAGCACTTAGGAAATGAGACAGCAGATGGGAGCCATCTGTGTGTGTGTCTCTCTCTCTGCCTCTCAAAATACATTTTAAAAACCAATCAATCGGCCGGCGCCGTGGCTCAATAGGCTAATCCTCCGCCTGCGGTGCTGGCACACCAGGTTCTAGTCCCAGTCAGGGCGCTGGATTCTGTCCCAGTTGCCCCTCTTCCAGGCCAGCTCTCTGCTGTGGCCCGGGAAGGCAGTGGAGGATGGCCCAAGTGCTTAGGCCCTGCACCCCATGGGAGACCAGGAGAAGCACCTGGCTCCTGGCTTTGGATCAGCGCGGTATGCCGGCTGCAGCGCGCCGGCTGCGGCGGCCATTGGAGGGTGAGCCAACGGCAAAGGAAGACCTTCCTCTCTGTCTCTCTGTCTCACTGTCTCACTGTCCACTCTGCCTGTCAAAAAAAATAAAATAAAAAAAAAACAATCAATCAGTGAATCTATAACTATGTCAAAATAAAATTCAAATATTCTTTTACCTGAAGCCAGCACAGTTTCCCATGACGACAGACATTAGCTCCTTCCACCGCCACACTCAGGACACTCTGCTTCTTGATGTGAAGCATCTGGTGGGAAAAGGAGGAAACTCCAGGGAATAAGCACTGGCACTGTACACCATGAATGGCACAAGGAAAGTGGCCAGCGGTAAACAAAGTGGATCGTGCTTTTAAAATTTTACCATATTTGACCAATATTTCAAAATGACAATTAATAACAAATGTTGGCAAGGATGTGGAGAAATTAGAGTCTTTACATACTGCTGTTAGGAACGTAAAATGGTATAGCAGCACAGGAAAACAGTTCATCCATTCCTGAAAAAGTTACACTTAGAGTTATTGTCTGATCCGGCACTTTCACTCCTAGGTATCCATCCTAGAGAAATAAGAACATGTGCGCACAAGAACTTGAATGTGAATGCTCATTGCACCATTATTCACAATAGCCAAAAAGCATGGACCACTCAAATGTCCATTAAATGGTGTGTGCATACTGTAGGACATAGTGTGCATCCAATAGAATATTGTTTGGCAATAAAAAGAAGTGAAATACTGAAATGGTACAATTTAGATGAACCTTGAAAACAATATGCTAAGTAAACAAAGCTGACCACTAAAGATCACATCTTATATAATCCTATTTAGATGAAACGTCCTGAACAGGCAAACCCATAGAGACAGAAAATATATTAATGGTGGCCAGGGGCTGAGATGGGTTTGGAGTGATGCCTAGAGGTTTCCTTCGAGGGTATCAAAGATGTTGTCAAGTTCATTATGGTGGTGGAGGTACAACTCTGGTGTTTATGCTGAAGCTTTACATTTTAAATGGATGAATTCTATGACATGTGCATTCTTTCTCAACAAAGCTGTTAAAGAACACCTGTTGAAAGCTAACTGTCCCTTTAAAAACACACTCATGCACACACAAGCATCAGCTTGCAGGCATCTAAACAGAAAGCTGCACATCTCTCCTGAAGCCCACCCGTGAACCTTATTCCAGGATGAATAATAAATTAGTGTGAGTGCATGCTCACAGAGAAATTGCCTACATACAGGGAATGAATCAGAGTGGTCTTTTTAAAATCTAAGACAGTCTTGACTCTTTGCTCAAACTGCCAATGACTTTCCATCTCACTCACACTCAAAATCCTTATGATATCTAGAAAGGCCTATGAGATCTCCCTCTGCCCCTCCCATCTCATAACAATTTTCTTCACTATGGTCCTGTCACACACGTAAGGAATGCTTCAGCCTGGGGGCTTAGCACTCGGCAAGTACACTTGCTTTAAATTCTTCAACCTGACACCCACACGGCTGGTTTCCATGCTTCCTCCAGACTCTGTTTCAATGGCAGCTCTTCAGAGAACTTTTCTTTTTTTTTTTTTTTTCTTTTCTTTTTTTTTTTTTTTTACAGGCAGAGTGGACAGTAAGAGAGAGAGAGAGACAAAGAGAAAGGTCTTCCTTTGCCGTTGGTTCACCCTCCAATGGCCGCCACGGCCAGCGCGCTGCGGCCAGCGCATCGCGCTGATCCGACAGCAGGAGCCAGGTACTTATCCTGGTCTCCCATGGGGTGCAGGGCCCAAGCACTTGGGCCATCCTCCACTGCACTCCCAGGCCACAGCAGAGAGCTGGCCTGGAAGAGGGGCAACCGGGACAGAATCTGGCGCCCCGACCGGGACTAGAACCCGGTGTGCCGGCGCCGCAAGGCGGAGGATTAGCCTAGTGAGCTGCGGCGTCGGCTCGGAGAGCTTTTCTCTGTCCACTCCACATAAACAGGAACTCCCTGACACTCCATTCACTTATACCATGCTTTATTTTCTGTAGCACTTACTGCTGGTGATACAGTAGAACGTTTATTGTCTTACATTAGAATGCACGCTTTTTGAGGGCTAGAACTTTGTGGTGATTATTGCTTTACCCCAGTCCTCAGAACAATGTCTGGCATATAGCAGGATCCCAAATATTTTGCTGGAATGATAGGGAACACATCAAAGATCTTATAAGAAAAGCAATGCAGGAGACATGGACACCATACCTGTATAGAGGCAATGCTGGGAAAGACTGACACAATACTTACTGCAGCACCAAACTTCTGCTGGAACTGATCAATGACTGTATATGTCACCTCCTCTTCCTCTACAGAACAAGGGTGATGGCATTAAATATAGTTTTCAGCTTTCACAAAAGAAGAGCCTTCCCACTGACTGAGGCCATATTCATAAACTCCTCCTTGATTATGAATCAAATGTCTAATGTTATTTTATTATCATTTGCACCAGCCTAAGAGTCAACACTAATTAGTAACCTATATGTCAAATGGAAATAATCAAAAGCCCCACCAATGATAATCTTACAAAATGAACTGTTTACTCATGTCCTGTGATAGTTCAATAATGTTTCACTCCACATGGTTTTGTCTTGAATGATTCAACATATAAGTATTTATTTATGTATCTGAGAGGGAGGGAGTGAGAGAAACTCCCTTTTGCTGGCCTATTCCCAAAACAACTGGGAACTCAATCCAAGTCTCCCATGTGAGTGACAGGAATCCAATTACCTGAGTTACCACCACTGCCTTCCAGGGTCTGCAACGGCAGGAAGCTGGAGTCAGGAACTAGAGGCATGTATGGAACCCAGGTACTCTAATGTGGGATGTGGGTGTCTTAACTTCTAGGCTAAATGCCTGCCCCAAGATGCGAACTTTTCAAAAGAATGCTCGTAACAAAAACATGAGCCTGGTGGGGACAGGTATTTGGTATGGTGGATAAGACACCACTTGGTACCCTGGCATCTCTTACTGGAATGTCTGGGCTTGAGTTCCAAGCTTTGTTCCCAATTCCAGCTTCCTGCTAGTGCATACCCTGGGAGGCAGTATGTGATGGCTCAAGTAGTTGGGTTCCTATCACCCACATGGGAGACAAATATTGAGTTTCTGGCTCCCAGCTTTGGCCTGGCCCAGCCCTGGCCATTACAGACATTTAGTGGGGTGAATCATAAGATGGGAGCTCTCTCTCTGTCTCCACATCTCTTTCAAGTAAAATTTAAAAAATACATAAAATTGAAATATATCAAATAACAGAGTCCTAGAAATGAGCCAATTCCTATGCTTTGGGAATTTTCTGGGTCTTGATAGTCAATTATTTTTGAAAATGATGTAATTTTTAAAAACTAGAGGTATAACATAACACAGAGTTCTTCTTCATCTCCAACTTTCTAAGGCTTTGGGGGTGGAGTCCTCATGATTGATCCTGGTGGCTTTGAAAGGAGAGAGACCACTTTTTAGACACAAAGTCAGACAAGTATGCTCCCTGTCTCCTGTCATGGGATGCTCTGCCTTGCCTTCAGACTCTGTCAGCAAAAATGCTGTCATGAGAAGCCAAACCAGTGAGGACTGCCCTGCCCAATCTTGGATTGTAAACCTCTAGAACCATGAGCCAAAATAATTTTTCTTTATAAGTAGCCTCCCTCAGCTATTTTGTTATAATAACAAAACCTGACTAAGCCAGCCAGCTGAGTATTCCATGACAGAGTCATGAATCAGGGTTACACCAGCTCTGAGCAACTCTGAACCACGATACTGGCAGCCTAGAGAACTCAGTGTCCCTGCTCACCTGATGCACTGTACTTCAGATCATTCAGCAGAGAGATGGGTGGTGCTCCAGGATCAGGAGAGGCAGGCTCACACACACTTGGGTCTTCATCTTGCATTTTATCCACACTTGTTCTTTCCATATTCAGACTACCCTTCCAACAAAACACCACTCAGGTAAACTTGTTCTCTGTGGCTGATGCCATACACAGATTCTGCCACACACTGAAGGTAAAGACTGTGGTTTCCCATTGGATAGGGGACCCGTCCATCCACTGCCTACACTGACTTGAGGGTGCTATCTAAAGATGGACGAAAACATTTCTATTCACTTAGTCCATTTTAGGATTAAGTAGCTAGTGCGTTAGAGTTAGGGAATGATACACTCATATGCACATTTGGGAGACATCCTAATTATACAAATTATTTCATGGGGCCAGTGCTCCAGGAGTATCAGGTTAAGCTTCTGCCTGCAGTGCTGGCATCCCATATAGGCACCAGTTTGAGTCCCTGTTGCTCCACATCTGATTCAGCTCCCTGATAATGTACCTGGGAAAGCACTGGAAGATGGCCCAAGTTCTTGGGCCCCTGTACCCACAAAGGAGACCCAGAAGAAGCTCCTGGCTCCTGGCTTTGGACCAGCCCAGTTCTGGCTGTTGTGGCTATTTGGGGAATGAACTAGTGGACTGAAGATTTCTCTCTGTCTCTCCCTCTCTCTGTAACTCTGCCTTTCAAATAAAATCAAAGATTTGTTTGTTTATTCAAAAGGCAGAGTTAGAGAGAGAAAGGGATATTCAGAGAGAGCAGAGAGAAAGATCTTCCATCTGCTAGTTCACTCCCCAGATGGCCATAATGGCCAGGGCTGGACCAGGTCAAAGCCAGGAGCCAGGAGCTTCATCCAGGTCTCCCACATGGGTGCAGGGGCCCAAGCACTTGGGCTGTCCTCCGCTGCTTTCCCAGGCACATTAGCAGGAAGCTGGATCAGAAGTGAAGCAGCCAGAACTTGAACCATTGCCCATATGAGATACTGGCACTGGAAATGGTGTCTTAACCCACTGTGCCACAGCACAGGCCCAAAATAAATAAATCTTTAAAAAAAAAGAAAAGAAAATTATTTCATCATACCTGACAGAAGGTGCCTTTTCTCTCACTGGTCCTTGTTCCACTTCATCCAGTAATTCCACTGTAAAAATAACCAAATGACTTCCAACAGAGTTTCTAATCTAAACACAGTTAACCAATGCCTATCTCCACATCCCACACAGCGAGTTTGACTCTACACCATACATAGTCATCAGAAGTGAACTGTTAGCCTCTAGAGACCTTCACTGGGCGGCAACACACAGGGCAGAGCAGAGGATCCAGAGTACTGAAAATCCCCACTATCTCGTCCCCATGCGGCTCCGTGGTTACTCAGGACTGTGAATGTCTCCAGGTATTTCCTTTACCCTTTTGGTTCAAGGGTGCTTGTGGTCATTCCCAAAGGTTCTAGAGAATTTTTTCCCATTCACCCCAACTCTAATGCACCTCCCCTCACATATGTACTACTGAAGAGTTTTTTCTCTTAAACCGTTCAGATATGTTCCTGATATTTTCACAGGCTGGTACATTAACAGTTCAGTGACATGAAAGGTACAGCAGAAGCCTCAGAGGAATTAGGAGAGAAACACTCTATGGAGACTCTGAAATCATTTATTTTTAACCTAATTATATAGAAAATATAGGAAAACAGTATATTTAATTGATTCAAAGATGCACATTTTAAGTAGTTCTGAAATTGAGTGTGATTTATAATCAATATACATGACAG
Organism: Oryctolagus cuniculus; assembly: GCF_051225735.1. NCBI lineage: Eukaryota > Metazoa > Chordata > Mammalia > Lagomorpha > Leporidae > Oryctolagus > Oryctolagus cuniculus. The sequence continues at coordinate 64,481,712 of NC_142878.1, forward strand.
TTTAATTGGCAGTTTTGTCTTTGTTAGGGTGCAAAAGTAATAATCTGTCAAATAATTAATGGTATCTCAGATTCAAGGACGTACACTGAGGTTTTTTTTTTTTTTTTTTTTTTTTTTTGACAGGCAGAGTTAGACAGTGAGAGAGAGAGAGAGACAGAGAGAAAGGTCTTCCTTTACCATTGGTTCACCCCCCAAGTGGCCACTATGGCTCACGTGTTGCGGCCAGCACGCTGCGCTGATCCGAAGCCAGGATCCAGGTGCTTCTCCTGGTCTCCCATGCGGGTGCAGGGCGCAAGCACTTGGGCCATCCTCCACTGCCTTCCCAGGCCACAGCAGAGAGCTGGACTGGAAGAGGAGCAACCGGGACAGACTCCAGTGCCCCGACCGGGACTAGAACCTGGTGTGCTGGCGCCGCAGGTGGAGGATTAGCCTATTGAGCCGAGGCGCTGGCCTAGATGCGGCTTTTTTTTTTTTTTTTTTTTTTTTTTTACAGGCAGAGTTAGACAGTGAGAGAGGGACAGAGAGAAAGGTCTTCTTTCTGTTGGTTCACCCCCCAAATGGCCGCCACAGCCGGAGCTACGCCGATCCGAAGCCAGGAGCCAGGTGCTTCCTCCTGGTCTCCCATGCGGGTGCAGGGGCCCAAGCACTTGGACCATCGTCCACTGTACTCCTGGGCCATAGCAGAGAGCTGGACTGGAAGAGGGGCAACGGGGACTAGAACCCAGTGCCCATATGGGATGCCGGCGCCGCAGGCGGAGGATTAACCAAGTGAGCCACGGCGCCGGCCCTAGATGCACTTTTATAGCTACTTTTTCGGGTGAAAAATTGGGCCTGCTCTTTATACATGGCTTTTGTCGGCAGAAATAAAGAACACAGCTGCTTCTTGCAATTCCCAAACCCAAAGAGCCATGATGACTAATTTTTTTTTGGACTGTTTGGGTGGCGAATTGTGAACTCCATTTAGCATGATTTCTCACTGGTTCCTCTGGAGCAGTGTGCCGTGCCGTATTTGGTGTGGGATTTGTACGGTATCACATTTCATTGCTGTGTTACATTTCCCCAAACAATTCTGGATTCTGAGACACGTGGCTCCAAGGTTTTAGATACGGATTGTAAATGGACTGTAGTACTTAACTAGCTTGCTGAGCAAGACAATCCTTTCCTGGTCAGCTTCCTAAATCTGCTTGCTGTCTCCAAGGATGAGCACTGGCTGACCTCACATTGTGAAACCAAGGTGACCACACGTCTATGCTGCTCACAGAGCGTCCACAGAAACAGGTAGGAGAAGGGTCGATTCTCAGTTACCAACTTTAACAGCTCATAAGTGCGATATTCAAGGCAAGTTCATGTGTCATTTTAATTCAAATATTGGAATGAGGCAGAGCAGTGGTTCTACTACTGGTTCAAACACCAGTACCATCATTCAGGGTGAAACTCACCATTCACAATCTCATGCCCAAAGAACATCTTCACTCCTGGGACACTTCGACCTGTCTCCACATTCTTCACTGTTACAGAAAACAATTCATTTGATTAATAATAATAATAATAAAAAAAAAAACCCTCATGCCTTTCAAAACTACCCCAATCTGAGTTTCCTAAAAATCCTAATTATTTTCCCTAGGAATGAATTATCAATAATAAATTATAAAGCTCCAAGCCCTGAGCTGAGTAGTACGAAGGACAGAGTGAAACCCAGCATAGTCCAAGATAAACTGAGAGGGGCAACAGAAGTCCAGTGGGCCGGCACCGCAGCTCACTTGGCTAATCCTCTACCTGCGGAGGAGGAGAATTAAGAATTATACCCAGGCCTCCATGACTATAATACACATTTTTTTTTAAGATTTTATTTTTTGAGAGGTGGAGTTACAGACAGAAAGAGGATGAGACAGAGAGAAAGATATTCCATCCACTGGTTCACTCTCCAGATGGCCACAACGGCTGCAGCTATGCTGATCTGAAGCCAGGAGTCAGGAGCTTCTTCTGGTCTCCCATGCGGGTGCCAGGGCCCAAGCTCTTGGGTCATCTTCTATTGCTTCCCAGGCAATAGCAGAGAGCTGGACTGGAAGAGGAGCAGCCAGGACTTGAACTGGCGCCCATATGGGACATCACAGGCAGAGGCTTAGCCCACTATGCCACAGCACCAGTTCCACTGTCACACTGCCTACCAGATGTTAAGTTCCAGTCTCCTTAGCCGTCTCTACCGCCACTGCTTACTCCTTACACATAGATTGTGCCAGGGTTATGTGCTTCATCTCTTCCTGTTCCTTGAACAACTGTATGGAGATAGAGGTGGGAGGGGTGGGTGCTGTGGCACAGCCAGTTAAGCCACTGATTGGAATGTCCACATTCTTTACCAGGGTGATGGTTCAAGTCCTGGCTACTTTACTTCTGATTTAGCTTCCTGCTGATGCATCTGGGGAGGCAGCATATGATGGCTCAAGTGCTTGGTTCCCCTGCCAACCACATGGGAGACCTGGATGGAGCTCCTTGGAGACTCTTGGCTTCAGACTAGCCCAGCCATGGCTGTTTTAGACATTGGGTCATGAACCAGTACATGAAAAATCTCTCTCTCTCTGCCTTTCAAGTAGAGGAAAATAAACATTGGAGAATAGTGGAGAACATCATACTTTAAAATGATCATATCTATTTCAAACTTCCTAACAGCCATTATTTCTGCATCCTGAACTGATTCTCTGAGTTCTACTCAAATTTTCAAATTGCAAATAGATTTACTATGAGGTTTTCAAATGTAAATAATGCTCTCCCATTGATTAAAAAAAAGTCTGTTCCTCTTCCCATTTCTATCAGTTAGTAACAGTACTGTATACCTAATCTTTTGAGTCATAAATGTAGAAGTCATTTTCCATTGTTGTGTATTATCTAACTGATTACTAGGTTACTTATTCCCTCTCCTAAGTATTTCCAGAATCTGTCTCCATTACTTGCCATGACTTTGCTCAGACCCCCATCATTTTCTGTCTATTGTGTCCACTGATTGGCTGAATACTCTGTATCTCTTCTCCCCACCTCTCCAGATTCTCCCTACTGCAATCCTTCCTTCACATGCTGTCACAGTGATGCCATTCCCTGCTCTGTCCAAAAACTGCATAAAATTATAATCAATCATAAAGAAATATGCTCAACCAACCTCTTTAGGAATATTTTTATTTTTTTAAGATTTATTTATTTATTTGAAAGGCAGAGTTACAGAGAGGCAGAGGCAGAGAGAGAGAAGTGTTCCATCCACTGGTTCACTCCCTAAATGGCTGTAAAGGCTGGAGCTGGGCCAATCCAAAGCCGAGAGCTAGGAGCTTCTTCTAAGTCTCCAATGCTGGTGTAGGGACCCAAGGATTTGGGCCATCTTCCACTGCTTTTCCAGGCCATAGCAGAGAGCTGGATCGGAAGAGGAGCAGCCGGGACTTAAACCGGCACCCATATGGGATGCAAGCACTGCAGGCAGCAGTTTTACCGGTTATGCCACAGCACCGGCCTCTTTAGGAATTTTTTTTTATTATTATTATTTGACAGATAGAGTCAGACAGAGACAGAGGGAAAGGTCTTAATTCCGTTGCTTCACCCCCCAAATGGCCACTATGGCTGGAACTACGCTGATCCAAAGCCAGGAGCCAGGTGCTTCTTCCTCGTCTCCCATGCGGGTGCAGGTGCCCAAGCACTTGAGCCATCCTCCACTGCTCTTCCAGGCCACAGCAGAGAGCTGGACTGGAAGAGGAGCGACTGGGACTAGAACCTGGCAGCCATATGGGATGCCAGCGCCACAGGCGGAGGATTAACCTAGTGAGCCAGGGCATCGGCCCGTTTATGAATATTTTTAATCATAACAAAATGAATATTACTTTTCCTTATAAAACTAGCAAAAAATTAAGGGTATACATAAAAATTTTAAAAATTCAATGCTAGATTACTTAATTAACTCACTTATTATTAGTAGCAAAATAAAAAAGGCAGAACCCTTTTGAAAGGTTATTTGGAAATGGGCAAACACTTAATATTTGGCTGGACATTTGGCCTAGCAGTTAAGATGCCAGTTAAGGGAGCTGGCATTGTAGCATAGCAAGTTAAGCTGTTGCCTGTGACACTGGCAGCCCATATGGGTTCTGATACAAGTCCTGGCAGCTCTGCTTCCAATCCAGCTCCCTCCTAATGTGCCTAGGAAAGCAGTGGAAAATGGCTCAAGTGCTTGGGCTCCTGAATCCATGTGAAGCTCCTGACTCCTGGCTTCAGCCTGGCCCAGCCCTGGCGATTGTGGCTATCTGGGGAGTGAACCAGTGGATGGAAAACCTCTCCCCCACCCAAAACTCCCCAGATATCTCTTTCAAATAAATAAATATCATTAAAAAATAAAAAGACGCTAGTTAAGACATCTGTATCCCATACTGGAGTGACTGGGTTCAATGCATATTTCCAGTCCTTAACTCCGATTTTCTGCTAGTGTGGACCCTGGAATACAGTGATGATGGCTCAAGTAATTGGGTTCCTGCCACCCAAGTAGAGACCTGGATTGCATTCCTGGCTCCCAGCTTTGGCTTCTGGGCTAGCCCCAGCTGTTTTGGGCATTTGGTGAATGAGCCAGCAGATGAGAGCTTTCTCTCTATCTTTCAAATAAAAATATATAAATAAAAAATCCCACAAAGTTAAAATACTCATAATTGTCCCCCCAGTAATTTTACTTTTAGGAAATATTCCTAGGAAAACAATTACAACTCCACGTATAGAACTTTTTAAAGCTTTCTGCTTTAAAATGTTTACTCATTAAGTTATATATATATATATATATATTTTTTTTTGACAGGCAGAGTGGACAGTGAGAGGGAGAGAGAGAGAGACAGAGAAAGGTCTTCCTTTGCCGTTGGTTCACCCTCCAATGGCCACTGCGGCCAGTGCGCTGCGGCCGGCGCACCGCGCTGATCGAAAGCCAGGAGCCAGGTGCTTCTCCTGGTCTCCCATGGGGTGCAGGGCCCAAGGACTTGGGCCATCCTCCACTGCACTCCTGGGCCACAGCAGAGAGCTGGATTGGAAGAGGGGCAACTGGGACAGAATCCAGGGCCCTGACTGGGACTAGAACCTGGTGTGCCAGCACCGCAGGCGGAGGGTTAGCCTATTGAGCCACGGCACCCGCTAAGTTATAGTTTTAAACATGAGAAGGTGCTTGTTACGCTGTTTAACAAAAGCAATATATGATATACCCAACTTACTATGTCAACTATGTGAAATCTGTGTAAAGGCACACCTGGACTGAATGCTTTGTGGAACAAGCATGTGACGTTACTGCTTATTGTCTATTCATCAGGTTGGCAATGTGCCCAGATAGCCGTGGCCTTCCTGGGCATCTTCTTAAGTAGGCTGACTTGCTGGGAGGAACACCTTTTCCCCACTGTCTATCCTCACGCTCGTCTGTAACGCCACCAGGTGACACGTGACCTTGAGGTGTGAAGTCACGTGCCGAGGATGCAGGAACAGAAGGATGCATCCTTGCTGACTCTGGGGACAGCCACAGTAGCCCTGTGCTGCTTGCCTTATTTCATGAGAGAATAAACCAACCTGTTTCAGCCACTGGAGGCAAACTTGGTTTCCAGCAGCTAAGTGTGGTTCCTAACAGAGCACTCACATCTTTATGTTCCCTACTCAAAAATCTTGCAGAGTGCTCCTCACTCTTTCAGAACAGTGACCATCAAGTGCTAGGATTTGTAAGATTCTTTTAATTTGTCCCATGCCTACCTCATTAGCCTATCTCTCATCACATCCCCATCCTGAAATGTGGTTTAGCTTGTTTGAATGGACCACATTTCATGATTCCACATGTGTCTATACTGCTACTTCTGCTAAAACAGGATCCTCTCAAGCCATGCCTCCAAAGCACAGCATCACCTGGAAACAATCTGGAGATGCCTGTTCTTGGGCCTCATCCCAGACCTTACCAATCAAACACCCCAGGAGAAGAGTGCAGCAGTATGTTTTGACCAGTCACCCAGGTGATTTGGATGCACCGATAAAGTCTGAGACTCACTGGCTTAGAACAACCTTCCTCTGCAGTCCATCATTAACGCCTGCTCACCCAGGTGGAGTTCTGTCATGGATTTGTGCTTTAGGAACCTTCCCCACTGTCTTAAATCGACAATTCCCAGATCTCAATTAGCTGAACCTGGCCCAGCGCCGTAGTGCACAGGGTTAGCTGCCACTTGTGATGCCAGCATCCCATATTGGAGTGCAGGCTCACGTTATAGCCACTCTACTTCCAATTCAGGTCCCTGCTAGTGTGCCTGGAAAGGCAGAAGAGGGCCCAAATGATTGGGCTCTTACCACCCATGTGGGAGACAAGGATGGAGTTCCTGGCACCTGGCTTCCACCTGGTCCAGTCCCAGGTGTTATGGGCATGTACGGAGTAAACTAGCACATGGAAGAACTCTGTGTCTCTCTCTCCCTCTCACTCTGGTTTGCAAATAAGTAAATTAAAAAAAAAAGTTAGGGGGCCAGCGCTATGG